>NC_137464.1:108681238-109281238 GCF_964235325.1 Thermobia domestica
GACATGTCCCCCTTGTCCCCCGGGATTTGCGCCAGTGTTCACAATACATTTGTATTACTGCAGGAATGGTTCACTACTACCACATAACTTACGGCGTTCTTTACTAAGCGTAAAGGGATTCGGCTATGCATTACATCTAAACTGCAACTTCTAAAAACCATTGGATACACTGCAGAGTGAAACTCTCCGCTCCCTTGTCTCACCGCGCTTGCCAAGAAACTGACGAAAACACAACAGCAGCACCATCCTCCCAAAACCGCACTGCTATCCTGGTCAGGTAATAGTTAATGGAAGTTAAGTATTTTCAATATGGAAAACTTTTTAGTAAACACAAAAAAGCAACTCCCTTACATGCTACCCAATAAATTCATTTATGAGGAAGTTAATCCCCATGACATGAATTCCGCTGCATTTCCTTATTATCTTACTAAGTACAAAGGGAGGCCACATTTACAGGATATTCATGGCTGACATACAATAATGGTGGATTTGGTTGTTCTATATGTATGAGTGCAAAAGGGAACTTTGGGTGCATTCAAATCTGAAAATTTGAGGATGGGCGGATTTAGAGGTTGTCTGCTATGGCATGAGCGCACCTTCTAGGGACCTGGAATTTCTCAATAATACAACATAAGGGGATATTTTTTTTATTTTTCTTAGAAAGTTGGCGACGGGGGAGAAAGCTTCTGCATGCTCCCTTTCTCCGTAACTATGGAGAAACTCTCCCATGGTTTTGAATCATTATGTAAATAAAAATGCAATTTTTTAGGCAACATACCCTCACTGTGTTTCAACATTTAGATAGACGGTATGTCGAGTAAAAATTGTAATAAACCATACCGCCTCTGCTTTTTTCCACTTCGAACACTGGCACGAAATAAATGTTTTCAAAACATTAGACTATATGTAGGACAGCTACACGTTCCAGTTTAACTGGGACTTCCCAGAGTTACATATTCCATTTAGGAATTGTTCTCAACTCCAGAATGTTCTGGTTTTCTCCCAAAATATAACTCATGCTCGTAGCCAACCCAATTTCTAGAAGGGCAGAAATTAATACTGAAAAAGCAATGACAAGTACATTAAGGAACATCACAAAACTGTAAATTTGTTTACTATTATTGAATCTGTAACAGCCAGCTCCTTTTACCAAAAGAAAAAAACTGCCAAATATTATAGTACACAACATAGATGGCGTAGGTCAATGAAAACTTGATCCATCACCCACTGACCACCCACCCACCTAAACCCATCGTCATCAACTCTGACTCATGATCCATGCCCTCCTATGAACTGAATAAAGAGTTTACATTTATAATAAAACAACACTGTGAAATTATCAATAATCGGAGTTTGAATTTCTACGGTCAACTGCTCAAGCACCGTTCTGTTACAGTACCGGTGGATCTGACTTTCACGATATACCTGTAAAATAGTAAAGTGTTTATCGTGGTTTATATTACGGTGAATTTCAATTTAATTAACATATATAATTATTTCCTTGTTAAATTACAGATACTTTTCAGTAGAAAATAGGATGGAATTTGAAGGGGAAGGGGAAAACAGAAGGAATGTCACAAAACTGCATTTTCGAGAAAACTGCGATTTAATATTGAAAACCGCATAAGAAGAATAGGGTTAGTTACTTCTTTTGACCCTTTTTACATTGATATTTTTACATCTACGTATGCATGGCATATGCAGTCAAATAGTACCAAGAGTCACCAACAGATAGGACAAAGCACCCGAAAAAGCACATACATGGACATTCCTTGTTTTTCCCCCTTACCCTTCATTTGAAAGTCTCAAATCACGGTAAAGTAGGCCAAAGTAAAGGGGAAAAAACTGTAAAATTCCACTGTGTCTCGAAATCCAAGTAGTCGTTTTGCAATTATTACAATTACAAATATCAATATTCTTCACTTAGATATACTCATCTCAGGTAACTAATAGAAACAAATGAAAAAGGAAGAAAAATAGATTCCTTGAAAGTAAAACGTAGATACATTCACCAGTGTTCAGAAGATGCTATTTATAATGCACTGAGCAGAATAGGTCGGTGAGTCGTTGGGTCAGAGGGGGCCATGGGTCGATAGGTCATAGTGGGTCACGGTGGGTGCTGGATCGCTGTAGGTGAAGACCTGTTGACCCAAAACCCGTTGACCCACTCACAAATATTGTTTCACTCTATCTCTGGTACACAAATACAAGACTACGAAAGTTCATATCATCATTAATATACTAATTTTAAGTTAAGAAAATTTGGTTTAGCACTACAGTAAATAAAAACTTCATGACTTTTTCCACCACTTTGTCTCAATCTACGTACAGTGACTCAAAAAAGTATTCTATTAGGTGTAGTACTAACGTTAAAGCACACGAGACAACACATACAAATTAAACGAAAATTGTGCATATATACGAACTTATTTATTAGATAGGTAGGCACAAGCTAAACAGAAAAGATACTCATTTAATAATGGAACAAAAGCAGTACAGATAGACAAGAAACAAGATGTATTCAGAGTTGGCGTGGGTCAATGAAAACTTGACTCACGGCCCACTGACCCACCACCCACCGTGACCCACGACCCACTGTGACCCACCACCCACCGTGACCCACCATGACCCACCATCCACTATGAACCACTCTCATCCACTGTGACCTATTCTGACTCACCAAAATCCATCGTCATCAACTCTGAACACGATACACGGCCTCTTCTGTACTGACTAAACAGTTTACACTTGTAATAAAACAAGACTGTGAAATTGTCACTAATCGGAGTTTGAATTTCTAGTCAATCGCTCAAGCACCACTCTGTTACAATATCAAATGGTAAAGTGGATCACCTTTACAATATCAAATGGTAAAGTGTTTGTCAGTGAGGAAATTGAAACACTTCGAGGTGGGGGGAAATTAGTGTGTGTCTAAAATATACTTGTACTAAGAGAGTATTCTTCCAAGTGTTAATGTCTGAACGCATTCCAAAAGAAACTTCTATTCGCAGGAAAATACCCCTGTACAATATGGAAAAGGTTATGGTTTCTCAGTTCACAGTATTTTTCTCACAAAAAACTTGAAAAATCAGTTTATCATAGTTTATAAAGGTGCTCGGGTACCCTAAGTGAGAGCATTTCCATAAAGTATGCTCATAATTGTAATTTATGTAATCACTAAAACGCCACGTTAAATTTAAATTACAAATATGCATAATTGCAATTATCATGAATATTTATTCAAAGTAGTTTACCTGAAGCATAGAAGAGACTTACTAAAAAATAGGTACAAAGTTGAATAACACAAATAAGCCATTACTAATACAAGTATACATTTTCTATAACTCGTAATTTTCCACCTTAAAACAAATCTGAAATAGGGTTTATTTCCTGTTGGTAACTTTTTCGTGGTAAATCATCCGCAGCGGAATGATGTCCATCCTTCAGCCAAGAAATAACTAGCTCGTGTACTTTAAGCTTGTCTAGCGGTGGGCCATTAACATTGATGAACAACAAGTTAGACAATGTTTGAGCACTTAGTCTATTTCTAATATCAGTCATCTGTAAATTCATAAGGGAAAATCCCCGTTCGCACTCTGTCGTGGAAATTGATAACACTTCTACCCGATTTCTGCAACTCCTCATCGATAATCTGCTTGTTAGACTTAAGTTTGATAACGATTTTTCTTAGTCAGTTTTGAAATACTCAGCAAGAAGTACGTATAATCTCTCTATCACCATACAACATCTTTTCCATATCGACCATGTCAGTTGGCAATGTCGACTCATGGAGAACAGAAACTTCATCTACCACGCCTTCGATAGGGAATCTTGTGAATAAATTATCAATTAAAGCCTGATAAACTGATGATTTCTTATTTGTGTATAAATTTAATTTTTATAATTACACATGAAGGTTTAATGCTATTACCAAGTTTTCTACCCCGTCTAGCAAGCGAAAGGGAACGAGGTTCCTGGAAAGTGTTCAGAGGTGAATGGGAATTTCCCTCCTTCTTCCCCTTCAATTACCACACTGTTGTTTGCCATGTGCCAAATTACGATGAATTTAAATTAAATTATCATAGTATAATTATTTCCTTGTTGAATTATCAATACTTTTCAGTGGAAAAAAGGATGAAATTTGAAAATTCCAAATCAAGGTAAGTAGACCAGCGTAAAGGGGGGGGGGAGTGTAAAATTTTCCGTATAATTATGCGTACAATCCAAACTTAAAATTTCCGTGTAATTAAGCTTACAGTACAAATTTTATGCCTATTTTAGTCACAAGTTTTTGGGTTGATTGCCCTGTGCTGTAAGCGCTCCATATAATAATCATAAGCTTACGCAATTATTATAGTAGAAAGCAATGGATATATGAAGCCAAGCACTGTATTTTTTGTTTCTGATTTTTTTTAAATAACATCGATCGTTTTCGATCATTTTTACAAACCAACTCACTACCGATTTTCCATATATAAAAAGTCCCCCCACCCCCCACACACACATAAAGGAGAATTTTAAAAAAATGCTAGGACACATTCTGTTTATTTTCAATAAAGAGTTAATACACTGAATTTCAGCTCCGTAAGTTTAACGGTTTGCGAGATACTCATTTTTTTTTCGCAAAGATTCGGATCCTCTCTATCTCCTTAGGATATTATGCATTATAATAAAAGCAATATAATATCCCAGTTTGGATTAAGGCCTAACTATATACCAAAAGTAATTTCATTTTGACTTTGCAATTTGACCGTGATGATCAGGCACACATAGTTACATTCAATTTTTTATATAATAATTTATATATTACAGTGATTCAAAAATGTAATTTTTCCAGTTGTTAGCTCCTCTAAAAACTCACAGATCTCGAAAGCCAAGTAGTAGTTTAAGTGCTATTGCTATTATTACAATTAAAAATATTAATATCTAAAAGTCCTGAAGTTCTTTTTTCACTTGGTTAGATATACTCACCTCAGGTAAGTAGACATAAACAAGTGGAAAAGGAAGGGAAATGAAGGTCTTGAAAGTAAAACGAAGACAATTTACCAGTCTTCGGAAGATACTGTCTACAATGCAGTGAGCAGAGAAAGTCGGTAGATCATACTGAGTCGGTGGGTCGCAGTGGGTCACGGTGGGTGGTGGGTCGCAGTGGGTCACATACTGTTGACCCACGACCCACTGACCCACTCAGAAAACTTGACCCACTTGACCCACCGACCCACTGACCCACTCCATCTCTGGTATAAATTGACCTAGAAAATGTATTCAAGTGCTCATAAAATGTCAGGTGTGGATGATATCCTTAGAACCTACTCGGGCTATCCTTTCCTCTTGATTATTTCTAAGTGTAATCGTTGTGAAATTGATCTGATCAGCGTTTCTGTTGTTTATCGGTTAATCATCCCCCATTCGTCCAACAAAACCTGATTTATATATATATTTTTTTACTTAAAATGCAATGTTTTCGAACCCGTTCTTCGAGAATATACCATACAGCCTCGATGGAATTAATGTCAGGCGATTGGGGAGATGTTGGCATTCAGTGTGGCGTGTTGTATAACTATAGCTTGGTGTCAAGGGCTATATGTTTCCTGTTGAAGATAAAGTCACTGGCAAGCCCCTAATTTTAACTCTATTGAGTAGTACTTTAAAATATTGATGTAGTACCTGTGGTCCATGGTACCACCAATTAAACACAAATTCCCAACCCCATTAGCACTCAAACCTCCCTGCCCCCAACGTGATTTCTTGTCAGTGTCAGATTATTCACATCTAGTTCACGGTTCTTTTGTCGCCGCACAAAGTCCCCACGTTCGGTCACCAAAATATTTGTGAAATGTCGTTCTAGGGTGACCAACACAATTGAGAAGGGCAGGGGTGAAGGAGAAATTTTGATATGCAAAGCGTATGTAAACTTCTCTTCTACAACATTTGATTTGATAAATTAGAATAATAAACTTTTCAAATACCTAAGATTAAAATAAAGAATTCTCAGTTTTTGAGTCGATAGAGCCCAAATTTTAAAAACAATTACTTCCTTTACATTCCTGTAAGTGTGAGGTCTTTATTTATAGTCCGCCCATCCCTCTCGGACTTTCTTTGATACGTGAACTTACGCATATACAGATGTGCCACCTCAGTGTCAAAGAACTTGTGTGATTGCCAATCAACTTCTCAAAGTTTGGCATTAATATGCAAAGATAGAAAACCTGAAAGAAAACAGAGAAATAATTTTGATACTATCAGAAATGAATTACCAGTTCTACAGCGGATGCTGGGAGTGTACCCTGTTTTGATTCAAACACTGGTTTAAACGTTTCACCAGGTTAGTACTAACTTTACGAACATTAGAAGTGTTAATGTTCTCAATGGCACTGTGAATGTTCGTTTCCAGGTCTTGAATAGTTCGAGAATTGTTCTTGTATATCTCTTGCTTTAAGTAGCCCCATAGAAATGAATAGCAGTGTTGCCGGGTGCATGTAAGTAAAAATTTTATCATGATAATTTCAAAGTTTGTTTTTCATTGTTTTCAGGAATTGCATAATGTAGACAGATCCTTAACACACCTTTTGAGGCACTGAAACATCAGCTAAGTTGCCAATTCAGAGTGTAAATTTATGAAAACTACGATTTCCATAGTTTCCCCTTACAGAGGCCTCATCCGATTAGTTATCGGTGGAAATGAAGAATTCTCTTTTTTCTGCTCCGTAGTTTCCAAGCTACTCCAACTAAACAAACTGAAAATTAACGACAGAATATCCATACGTATGAGTTATGAAACAATTTACATGTTTTGCAAAAAAAAAAAAAAAAAAAAAAAAAAAAAAAAAAACCATCTGTCGCACACCAATCAGCAAGTTTAGTGAGGATTTGTTGAAGTCGCAGAGCATCGTCTATAGAAGATTTTACAATTGTCAGCAAAAAGAAGAATGTTCGTAAGTGGTCAAGAAAGGAAGGAAGGGAGGAAGGGAGATCATCCATGTAAAGAAGAAACAGCAGAGCCAGTGTTTCTTTCAGAAACAATGTTCCGGGGGGGGGGCACACTTAGTATTCCGGGGCACTGGTGGTACTATTCTATTTATTATTATATTATAGACGTATTAATTTGGTCTTCTCCGGGAGGCATTCTCAGAGATCAGGGGGGCAGTCTCCCCCCCCAAAAAAAAACGTCTGGAAGAAACAGTGCATGAATTAATTCAAAACGTTTCTGTTGATAACTGGATTGATTACTCCTTATTAGAAAGCAAAAACATGCGTTGTAATAAGGTTTTCTGTGAGTAACACTAATATGCAAACTTCAAAACATTTAAAAGTTACGGGGTGCATAAAAATCTAGTTGAAAATATTTATTCTTAATCGTTATTATAAAGGGAAGACACTTCAATCTCAGTCACGGTGATTCAGGCTAATGTTTATCGCTAGCTGTGCTGTCTCGTACCTAACACCAAGAGGTGTTAGCGTACTGACAACTTTCAGGTAAACCGAAGGCTAAGGGGGAAAGCTAGTTAGAGTTTAATGTAAAACCATATTACAGTTCACCAAATCGTTTGAAAGTCATTGCCAAACTGCTGTAAGAGATGTAAGTATATAAATTTTTCTAATGATTATACCAGAAAAGTTGTATTTACTTATAATCAGAAAAAAGTCTATAAGATAGCAAACAATATAGACTAGCCTACATCCTACCACCAAATCTTCGTTGAGATTTAATAAATATGATATTACTCTACTAATCCTACTGAGTTCCTCCTCTAGTTACTTTTTTTTTCAATAACTTGATTGAATCTAAAACATGTATTGTATGTTATAATAAATGTGTGTATAAACTACAGAACTTTGTGTATCGTATAGATTGGAACTTGTAATAGAAAGACTAATAAGGAAAGGAAAGGAAAATAATCCAATAATACTCATGTTTACAAAACACATGGTCATCGATTTATTCAAATTTTGGCTTCCATTGCATATTATTGTGTAAATATCTAAAAAGAATATTAGTTGGTCATTTGTTAATCCCGTTGCCTTTCTTTCCCAATTGAACGTTAAACAGGAAACAGGAGGACAAACTGATTAACTTTATTGGCATTATTCATTGGACTATCAAGGTCATGGTGATCAAGAATTTGACCCATATTGTAAGTAGGAAAGTCCGTCACTCTTTGTTATTTTGGACGAAGTACGTAGCTCCACTTTAGTGTAGGTCATACACCGAAGGAATAGTAGATCAGACGTTAAGCAGTATTCAAGGAATATAGCCTATATTTTTTGAGGCTTTGTTTCATAGGCTGTAGTAAGTATGCCGATATACCTATATTGCTTATTATTTACAGTTATGTTTTATAGTGACTGACCTCTATTTATTATACAAGTCCTGTACTATTCTGTTTACGTCTGAGTTTTACAGTATTTTTTTGATTATTTATTACTAGCTGCCATACCCGTTCTTTGCACGGGGAGAAGTTCGTAGAAATGTTTTAAATCCCCTTCCCTTTTTAGAATATCCATTTCAATGGAAGTGTAATGATTAAAATCCATAAGATACTCTATTTGTACATGTATTTTGAACCTCTCTACCCCCTTAGAGTACGCCCTTTAATCAAAGTGACATGATAAAAGCCATCAAAGTGATATAGAAATCAGGGACGGTTGTCCCTATGATTGCTGATGGGATAAAGACCATGTTCCCCCATGATTTTGTACTAAACTCAACAAAATTGGTATTTACAATTAATTTCTTGTTTATAAACTTTCCAGGACCATTGATCATAATTTAAGCTATGTCAAGATCAAAATTATATAATGAATATTTACCGAATACATATAACTGTATGCATTTGAATAGGCACAAGCGACTCTTTCTAAGTTTAGCTCTTCGTATATTTTAAACACTATTCTTTAACAAATGCTAGTTTTATTATACAGGGTGATTTTTTTAAAAACTCACTGATTTCATTTGGGTCTAGAATTTCTAACTGAAGTCGGATTTTCATGCGATTTGTGGCAAATGATCAAGGAAGGATGGGAGATTTGCGGAACTATGTTTACTGGTTTAAATTCTTTCGGGGTAATATCGTCCATACCTCAAGAAAAACAGCAAATATTCGCCATTGCACCTTACAATTGGAATGAGATGCGGTACGTTGTGGAGATTTGAGATTTCTTCGTTAGATGGCAATTTAACCAATATCAATAAGAAACAGGAAACGGCCGTTGTATTGGGAATTATGCTGTACAGTTCTGTGCTACTGTATGAATATGATCAGGACACAGTGAGATAGACAACAACACTTTGGAGCAATATGAGTTTATCATTAAAAGTTTTTTTGGAGAACGAAATCTGGTTACTTTTCAAAGAGCATTTAGAAACAAATTCGCTTCACGTTAAGCCCCAGATAGGAACATAATATGAGCACTAGTCAGTAGCGGATTTAGGGGGGGGGCTAACGGGCTGAAGCCCCCCCCCAAAATCATGTTTCAAAAATTCAAAATAAGCAATGAAAGTACAAACTGCTGACAATGTAAACTTACGTACATATATTCCATTCAGTAATTATTATTTTTCCAAATATATTTCATTATTTTAACACACAGTAAGATCCATTATATTTTCAAGGGCTACTTTAGACAAGGCTACAGGGTCCTATGCAGAGTTATTCTGACGCATGATTAGTGCCATACTAAAGAGTTCGATTAACATGTTTCCTGCAGTAGTCAGGCCTTTAGTATCACACTAATCATACGTTAAAACGATTCTGCATAAGGCCCTACGGTGTCTACTTACTACGTAACTGAGTACAGCCAGCCTCCGTAAAGGAGGAGGAAAACAATTACGCTTACCGTCTGTAGCACGCAGAGTCGCAGAGTTACATTCCCGCCACTCGAAATAATTGTATGTTTTTGTTTGAGCTTTCTGTTCTTTAAGATGTCGAAGCGTAAACAAATTGACTTAAAATCATTTATGATCAAGACTGGAAAAAAGAAAAAAAGCAAGTGGTGAAGAAGAACGTTTAGTGCTTCTTGTGAAACTATTCCAACTGGACTCACAGCTGCAGTGCAAGGTAAGATAAGCAGCTCTGACTTAAGACACTGTTCTGCAATGGACGACATTGGGAGTTTTGTAGGGCAATGTGTAATTACAAATGAAGAAAAATACCACATTTTCACAAAAACATGGACACCAAATTCAAACTATCAATTTCCATTTGTCCTTGAGTCCGGTCAGAATCGTACATTCAATATAAAGTGGTTAACCGATTTCCCTTGGTTGTCATATAGTAGAAAGAATGAAGGTGTATACTGTAAGGTGTGTGTATTGTTTGGACCGGACGAAGCAGGAGAAAAACGAAAAACTCCTCTCGGAAATTTAGTGAAAACGCCGTTGAAAAAATATAAGCATGCGCTGGAAGTGTTTCGGGAACATGCAGGCAATGCTTATCACAAAAGTGCTATTGAAAAAAGTGTCAATTTTGTAAGAACTTTTGAAAACCCTGAACTTTCAATTGATGTATTGCTCAATGCTGAAGCCAAAAAAAGAATAACTGAAAACAGAAAGCGACTGATTCCCATTGTCAAAATCATAATGTTCTGTGCTCAGGAGAATATTCCTCTTAGTGGTCATCGTGATGACGGAATAATTGTACTTGACAAAGATACCAAAACAAATGAAGGTAAATTCAGGTCACTGCTAAGATTTCGTGTTGATGCGGGGGACATAAAACTTGAAAAGAACTTGAAAACAGCACCAAGAAATGCCACATTTTTTAGTAGGACTATCCAAAATGAACTAATCCAGTGTTGTGGTAATATCATTGGAAAAAAATCGCAAATGAAATACAAAAGTCGAAACTGTATTCTGTGATTGCCGATGAGACAACAGATGCCAGCTCAGTTGAACAATTGTCTGTGTGCATTCGTTATCTTGACACTGACTTATGTAAAGTGAAATAAATATTCTTAGGTTTTATTCAAGTTAATGATATCACAGGTGAAGGTCTTGCAAAAAGTATTTTGAATAAATTTTCAGAACTAGGTTTAGATCTGTGTTACTTACGAGGGCAATCATATGATGGTGGAGCCAACATGGCAGGAAAGGTAAAAGGGGTACAGAATAGGATCCGGGAACTTAATCCGTTGGTAATATATATGCATTGTGCTTCCCACCAGTTAAATTTATCTTTAACACACGCTTGTTCTTAACCAAGTATTAGAAATATGATAGGTACAGTGACAGAAGTAGTAAACTTTGTGCGGGACTCAGCCCAACGAATAGAAACGATGGAAAATTTAATCATTAGTCAACATCCTGAAGAAAAGAGGCACAAACTTAAAACTTTGTGTGAAACTCGTTTTGTTGAAGGCCATGATAGCATTATATTTCTTCTTCATGTGTTTGAAACTGTTGTTGCATTTTTAAATTGTGTAGATGAAAACGTGCCATCGATAAAATCCGCTGGACTCCTGTCGTCTACTTTGAGATTTGATTTTATTGTTGCACTTAACATTGTAGGCACAGTGCTTGGTCTTACTCTCTCACTTTCTCGCCAACTTCAGAATCCCTCTGTCGAGCTTCGCCAGTGTTACACAATGATAGATAATATTTTGCATCTTCTTAAGGAGTACCGTAATGACAATAAACATTATGATACTATTTTTTAAAAAGCAGAGGAAATAGCAAATCAAAATGGTGTTGTAATAGCATGTCCTCGTTCAGTTAAAAGACAGGTACACAGATCTAGTGTAGAAGCATCAAATCCTCAAGAGTTCTACAGAAGGAATGTTTACCTTCCATTTTTGGACTACCTTATAAATGAATTGTCTTCGAGATTCTCTTCAGTTCAATCTGATATTTTCCCCCTTTTTAAACTGTTACCAGCCTTTGTGAAAGAAGTTAAAGAAAATGATGTGGTTGAATCTGCTCGCAAATATCTAGAAGATTTTGATGGTTGTGAAGTTGCACTAAAAACTGAAGTGGCTCTTTGGCGTGAGCATTGGAAAAATAAAAGCAATCCACCTAACAGTGCAATAGAAGCATACAGTGACCCACTTACAGTGTTCTACCCCAATATAAAGAAACTTCTTCACTTGCTATGTGTTCTACCTGTTACAACATGTTCTGCTGAAAGGAGCTTCTCCACTTTGAAATTGGTTAAGTCATATCTGCGGACAACAATGAGTGAAGATAGACTAAATGGACTTGCTCTAATGAACATTCATAGAGAAAATGTTTCCATTAGTGTTGAAGAAGTTATAGATCATTTTTCTCAATTGCATCCTCGACGAATGCAATTGTTATTCCAGTAAACCAGGTAAGATCAAATTAAACAATATTGCATTAGGCATAAATGTTGTTACTTCTTCATTCTATTTTGTATATTTGTTACAATGAAGTTGTACACCATGTTTGTAGTTCCTTATAATTATGGTTCCTTAATGTAGCGTGTTTAGCACCATGTATAAATAATTTAGGAAGTTTTTTCTTCAATCGAACTAACTCATGTTGAAATATGCTTATCCAAGCCCCTCCCAAAAATATTTCCTGGATCCGCCACTGGCACTAGTGAATAAATTGAAAAAAAACAGGATCGCTTCTGAGTGGACAGGCAAGCATCGGGCCCCGGAGGCGGATGTTCTGGAAGATGTCAGTTATCGACTCCTTAGGTTGCCCAAGAAATCTCTCCGTCGTTTTTCGCAAGAAACCGGCTATAGCTATTCAACACGTACTTTATGGATGTTACCACTAACACTTAATTTGTATTGTGCAATTTCGTTTCAAAAATCCTAAACCTCATTCCAATTGTAAGGTACACTGGCGAATATTTGCTGTTTTTCTTGAGGCGTGTTCGATATTATCTCGAATGAATTTAACCCAGTAAACATATTCCCATAAATCTCCCATCCTTTCTTGATCATTAGCCACAAACTGCATGAAAATCGGACTTCAGTTAGAAATTCTAGACCTAAGCGAAATCCGTGAGTTAAAAAAATCACCCTGTATATATTCACATCTATATATTGTGAAACACCTTTGTAACTTTAAAACTAAAAACTAAATAAACTCAATTAAATAATGTATAATGCATATATCGAGAAGGGAAATCATTTGGCATGTTCTGCAGTACTACAAGGGGGACAGGTGCTTAATGGTAAAGCACCTGCTTCTGGTGTGAGAGACGACTGGTTCGATCCTCGATCATGCCAGTTTGCGGTAGTCAGCATTATATTCATGGGTTTTCTCGGGGTTCTCCCATTTCCTCACACATTCTCTTTCCGCCAGTTATTCCATAGTTATTTGCTTTGATTAATTA
Source organism: Thermobia domestica (assembly GCF_964235325.1). Taxonomy (NCBI): domain Eukaryota; kingdom Metazoa; phylum Arthropoda; class Insecta; order Zygentoma; family Lepismatidae; genus Thermobia; species Thermobia domestica. Next base: position 108,694,543 of record NC_137464.1, read on the forward strand.
ATTATCCGTCTCCTTTAACCCAAAGGGCATAACCGTTGGACATAAAACTTCAAAATTTTATTTTTTCATTTTACTATTAGATTATCGGTATTGCCAACCCAATAAAGTTATATTTTTATAATTAGAGTACTTAAGATTATTAAATATTTCAAATCTACGAGTTGAACGAAAACTTACAAAAAACAGTGTTACAAACTAAGTACCACAAACATCCAAATTTTAGATTCCTCTACAACAGTAATAACGCAAATGAGACAGACCGGTCAATGTAAAATCAAAGTACTTCAGCGTCGAATACTATGACCACGATCTGACTTATTTCAAATGAATTTGAGCAAAGTTATAAAGAATTAATAATTTGACTTTCTTCCAAATAGACTTCGTTCGGCAGCCGAACATTTAACGAGAAAATGCAGAAATAATATTAACTCGTGAACAAAATATCAGATCAATATCTGCTAAAAGTGACTTTTCATTATTTATAGTCGTAGATTCCATTAATCGAAAGCTTCCGTTGTAGCTTTATGATTAGCAGGGCCCAGATTTTGTTGACCTAAAATTTTCTAAAAAGTAACCTATAAAATGACACTAAAATTCCTGTAAAATGACCCTAAAATTCACAAAAGTTGACCTTAAAACTTGCAGTTTTTAAACGTTTATTTCATTAAAACATTGACATTTTTTGAATATCTATTGGATTTTAATTACCATTTCTCACTCATTTTCAAAGGTTTTGTTTCAGTTAGTTGCAGTCCATTGATCATTTGTGTCTTTGGTTTAAAAAAGCAATAATATTAAAACTAAACTTTGAATAATCTAGTAAATAGCTAAGCATTTCATATTTGATTTACAGATATATAGGTCTATATCCAGTTAAGCAACATATAAACATTTCATAAGCTGTGATACAACAAACTAACTCAGGAACTTTGTAATCGTCAGAAAATTTAGTTCATACCTTATTCAGCATTGCAGTAGATAACTGTAAACATTGTTACGATTTTATTGAATTAGCAGCCTTAATTATATACGGAGCAGCATCTGTTACAAAAACAACATGGCCATGTTGGACATCTTCAGGCCAAAGTAGGGATATCGATTTATCGAAAAGTCTACCTATTGTAAAATGGTTGACAGATTCCAACACTTCACCAGTTAGCAAAAATATTTTGCTAGGTTCGTCGGCTTTCACTACCCCAACAATAATATTGACTATATAACATTCCTTCACATTACTAGTCTGTCTATAGAAACAAAAGTTATCTGAGTCCAAAGTTCCTCTCTTATTTTTCTTATTGTGTCCTAGTTACACTTTGGCATGTATTTTTTCCTAAGATTCGTTTCGTCTGGAATGGAACAACCTGTATGACGTTCCAGGAAATCCCCCAATTTCACATTGTTGAGTTTCCAAAGAGGAATATTTGAAGACACAAAAACTTCACACAACTCTTTTGAAAACTGAGGATTTGCCTTTACTATTCGAAGCACTCTCCACAAGTAACAACTGTGAACACTTGGTTTTATGTTTGTTTTCAACTGCGCGTAAATGTTTTTCGCTTCTGATATGCTTTTGTACAGTGTCTCTCTTCTCTGCTGCCACTTTTACTTCACATGCCTTGGAAAACAATATTGTACCGTCAGTACTAAAAACATCCTCACCAAATTCAGAAACAATCTGTCTTAAATGAGAAGCTGTAGAGGGTTTAGGCCTCGGCATTTTACATACTGAAAGCATCAATTCACTCTCGAGCTGTAACTAGGAAGCACACTTAAAGAGTAAACGTTCGCAAATGTAGATTGTATACACCAGAATAATAGATAAAAACCCTGTTTAAAACCTTTGAACGTTTTCTAATCTATTTTTAGTTATTCATGTAGTCATATCCTTTGTGGTAAATAACCTACAGCCATCTGCTTTGGCCACTTACGAAACCCAGCTCTCGCCAACCAGCTACAGCTTAGTGTTCATTGACTTCTTAGGAATGCAATTTTTCCACCCCAACAATCAGAAAGCAGGAAAAAAAGATAATTTAACTTCGTGTTTTTAAATCCGTAAACAGTTTTCATTTTAAGACTTCCTTATGTAGAAGAAAAAGAATAAAAAGACCATAAGTGACCTAAAAGTTACCTTAAAATATTAAAAATTGACCTGAAACTTCAAAACGGCAAAAAGTGACCAAAAGTTGACCCTAAAGAAATATATTTTTAGAACCAAGAGTTGATGGATAATGTTTTTATTTGAACTTGCCTTGTTCTATGCGTAACAGAAAAAAGTTGACTTGTCAACAAGATCCGGACCCTGATGATTAGTATTATACTCATCTTCTTAAAATTGAGTCGCGTAGTCATAGAATTTGATATTGAGATTTCATTCTTAAAATTATCAGACATATATTTCAGTGCTTCTTGATATTTGATCTAGAAGCAAAGAAACGGTGAAAAGAAAAAATGTTGGGTTTAAAGTTATTATAATACAAGGAGAAGCCATAAGTATTGCAATATTTCTACAACCCAAACCGTAGGTGCGTGTATACGCCGTGATCTTCAGTAAGAACAAAGTCAAACTAGCCCAAGGGGTAGTGTGGCAAGAGGACTATTTGCCACGGAGAGCACCATTCCGTCAACCAAGGTCTAGCTGATCCAGGATAACATATTCTGAGGTCATACTACACATCATTGAGGAAAATCTATCCACCAGCACGATGATTGTCAAACCAATTCGGCATAACCCAGTACACTAGTGCGAACCTTCACGAACTCAGGAAAACCTTAGGAATTGCCGCAGTGTGCCACATGAGTTGATCTCAGCTCAGGTCTAGAGAAGAGTGGGCATGTGCCACCAACTGCTGCAAAATCCGTGTGATGTGCGTTTCTGGGAACGGATTGTCATGTGTGATAAAAAGTTAGTATTTTCCCGAAGTTCGAAAATAGTAAGCCTAGCCTTCAACTAGCTGGGGCTAGTTTTTAAATGCCATTTCTATTTTTCTTAAAGCATTTTTTCATTCTTTTCTACTATCAATATGGAAGCTATGAATGTTTTAGATTTTAAAATGATTTCCATTTTGAAATAAGAAAGTGTATCGAAAAAATGATCGAAACAAGAAAGTTTCGGAGTTTTTAATATTTTCAAATGGCTGCAATTTTGAATCAAGATCGCAGATGTAACTGATCAACAATAAAACCAAATACTGTATCAAGCAAATGTACTGTACATGCCATGTACTATCTTGGTACGATCAAAATTGCGAACGATATCATGTCAATAATATTCGTCAACGTTATATCAACCTTTACGGTTATATACACCGGAATATTCAAAAAGAAGGAGGAAACTTAAAATATTTATTTCTAATAAACGACAATTGATAGAGACATATATGATATATCAATAAATAGAGGAAAGTTTATATCTATCAATTTCATTCAAACAACATGGCGCTGTTATTTGTTTACAAGAGAATGGCGACGCCCCAAGAGAAGCCGAATAAAACTTGAAACTTTCTTCTATCCAGTAATATACGGTATGTGCCTCTATCTGTTGTCATTCACTAAAAATAAATATTTTAAACCTGCTCCTTCTTTTTGAATAACACTATCTATCTATCTATCTATCTATCTATCTATCTATCTATCTATCTATATATATATATATATATCTATATCTATATATATATATATATATATATATATATATATATATATATATATATATATATATATATATATATATATATATATATATATATATACATATATATACAGGGTGTTAATGAACTATACCAACAAACTGTAAGAGGTGATTCCTCATATCAAAATAAGAGAAAAAGTTCATATGGATCTATTGTGAAAAGTGCATAGTTTCAGAGCTAGGGCTGTCCGAAACCTCGAAAAAGCTAAATTTCAATAGGAGATTTATTCGAATTCTAGAAACTGGAAGGTAGTTCTTATCAGCATAAAGAAAGCCACGCATACACAGTCCAAAAGTACATATTTCATCAATTATCAATAGGTATAAAGGGTATTTCCTATAGGGTATATTTCTCAGATATGTTTTCAATAGAGTTTTCAGATATATCCTGATTTCAGGAAGGATCCAAAGTAAGCAGGAGGTAAACCTTGACAACAATGGACATCCAATGGTTCGAAGGGAAGACGGAAGTTAGGAACCGGCAGCTCCATGTTTCTTTGTGTTCGGAATAACGTGTGATGATATGTATTCCGTCACGGTATATTTCACGTTTTCTTCACTTATAAGTGAAGGAAAACATCGCACCATGCGTTTTCCCGAATACGAGAAACTATGCTGCTGACGATCTTTAACACTTCCGACATTGCGCCAAAGGATTCCGTATTCACTGCTATTAAGGCTTATCGTTTGCCTACTTTGGACTAATCATAAAATCAGAGCATATCTCAAAATTCGGTTGATGGTGTGTCTGGGAATTTCACCATGCAGGGAATAATCTCTACACTCATTGAACATTAAGAAATATGCATTTTTGGATTGCGTATGCGTGACTTCCTTTATGCTGATATGAACCACCATCCACAATTTCTCGAATTCGAAATAGAGCCTCTTGAAATTTGGCCTTTTCGCGATTTTGGATAGCCCTAGCTCTGAAACTATGCACTTTTCGCCATAGGTTCATATGAACATTTTCTTTTATTTTGATGTGAGGAATCACCTCATAAAGTTTGTCAGTATAGTTCATTAACACCCTATATATATATATATATATATATTGCGTCAGTTAAATTTCCTTTGCGTACGCCACTGGTGGAGATAGTGTTAGCGCACAATTTCCGACCTTCTTCTACACGCTGTTAGCGCTAGATGCGCTATTGCCTCGCATGCATACTTCCACGGTAATATACCAGAGTGATTCAATTTAACATGTAGTTCAAAAATATTCATTAATTCTCTAATTGCTTGCCAAAAAATTACGTGAATATATATCAGATGAAGTGAACATATATTAAAATCTGAATTGCGAAGCACATTACGAAGATATTTTATATTTTCTTCATAGACCCTAATAATTTGAATATGAGCGTCGCAAAGCGTGCATAGCCACTCCAAAATCTACTGCGGAGATTTCTCGTGCTTGAAAGAATGTGTAAGACTTTTTCCGCGAAAAGCAGAAACATCTCTTCCATCTCGTTCACTTGGAGTGCGCGTTAGGAAAGAGTTGAGAGTCACCACCTTATTTCCTCTACTTCCACCTGCCACCAGAACGTAGGTAAACAAAGAAAATGCCACGATAAAAGAGTGATTAGATTATATGTAAGACTAGGTGTTTAAAGGATTGTTTGGATTGTAAAGGATTGTTTTGTAACGGCCGACGAATGTTAGAAACAGCCAACCCAGTACAACGGGCAACATCAAGCATCGTGATTTACTCTCTGCCGCTAAATATATCGTGGAGGACAATCAGGCTTGTATACTCCGTTTTAAAATAACTAAAATTTGTGTTCGATCGTTCCTCATTTGATTACGGGAACAAATATTTAGGATTTTTTTTAAAATAGTATTCCCCGCATTAATTGGGAAGGCACCTAACTTTCTGATTATTATAGAATTCCCTGTATAAATTTTATATATCATTTTTGGTGCATTAGCACTGATTAATAAAACAGTCATTTTTTCTAAATATGTAAAACCTGAATTAAAGAATCACGTCTTAAAATAGAACACAAGATCATACTGTAAATTAAAAGTGTACTTTATAATTTTTGAAAGGCATTATATTAATTTTCATCTATCATGTGACAATAGAGAATAATTGTATTTTTTTAATCAACTTAAAATTTATCTTAAAATGAACTTAGAAATATTACAAAATGAAACTAATTAAATAGTTTTACGTGCAGCGTTTTATCTCCTGCAGGATAAAGAGGTAATTGATGAAAATCAATGAATATAAAATAATTTGTGGAATGAGAATGAGAGAAAACAAAACTCCGAAAAAAATCAGGAATACGATGTTGCCCACAAAAAATTCAAATGACCTGACATCGAACCAGGGACCCTTCCCATCAGAATCACTGCCCCCACTAGAAAAGTTACTAATATGTGTATTTTATTTTAACTGATAATGGGTGCATATATTACAACAAAGCCCACTTAACTGGAATACACATAAGGTATAGGCCGTACTTACACTTCCATTTGGAATATAAATGGGTTAGATACGTATTTCTGCCAAACCATTATGGTTGAGTTGTCAATATTTGCGTCAGCATATATGTTAATGTGATGAACATAAGCAAAGAATTACTTTTATTTTATTATACATATTTTATTTTTGCTCTCATCGCAATGTCTATTTGTAAACATTTTCATTCTCTTCACAGATAACTCGTTCAGTTTATAGCGTGTGTTGTTTAAATAGAAACTAAAACGATGACATCAACAAATCATTTGGTTCGTGGATTGACTGTAGGAAGCAGGCGGGGCTCTCTTAGTGGTGTAAGTCATATTGAACCCGAGTGGTTTGTAAGTATGCCGGAGGAATGTTTGCATGGACGTTTCTTGCGAGATGTCACAGAGTTGCTTTTGGAAGAGGCTGTATTTCAAGGCAACTCACGAGGAAGACCAGTTATCAATTGGCGTGATCCTCTCGAGCTGAGCGAAATTTTGGACTTGGAACTCGGAAAGGAACCTATGGCACATAATGAACTCCTACAAAAAATCCAGGATACCGTAAAGTTCAGTGTGAAGACAGGGCATCCATATTTTGCTCATCAGCTTTTCTCGTGGTGAGTAAATATATATATCTTTAAAACAAAATTATTATAATTTTTATGATGTTGATTAAATAGTTTCCTTGTAAGTGTACAATTAGAGTGTAACTCCCTTTTTCAGCATCGAGACTATATGAAACGAGACCTACTGCTCAACTATAACGCCAGTTTGTATTCTCACCGAGGATCGAACCCGGACTACACCTACAGAAAGAATCGATTCAGATGTCAATACACAAATAAATTTTATTATTCTCTGTCAGCACTACTTCATACGTACTTTACATTAACAAACAGTGTCGTCAATTTGTTTATTTTAATAGTTCATCATTGTATCTGCTTTGAATTGTGATTAAATTTGTAAGTTTCAATTAACAATCCAATAACATGCGTGAGACTTGCTATTTTTAACCTGCAGCCCTCTACAGAGAATCTTTATAAGAGTTTCGCATTCTGAGTGTTCGTGCGTTGATTTTATTTACCAGGCACTTTGAAGCGTCAAAGCTGGAAAGACTACTTCTCTCGTCTCTCAGCACTCTAACATCTATGAGTACTATATGTTGTCGGGTTCGCTTAATAAATCGTCACTGTTCGAATAATAGTGTGCCTGTTCTTTCAATAAACTAGATTCTGGGAACTAATCCCACAGAGATATACAACATTTTGGACCGGTACTTTTCGTCTATCACTGGATTTGCACAGTAGTTTGTCCGTTTAATCATTTTGTTAGTCATATCAAGTAGAACCCATTAGATTTCCTTAGCACTAACAGTGGCATTTATAATGTTCCCTTCACGGCTCTTGAGTTTGAAAATGTCTTAACGCGAATTCATCCAATACAAGTCCAGGCATTAATTGTAGCTGTATCTTATGATATGTTACACAACATATCTCACAACAACTCAGTTCGCGTTATTGTAGCTGTTTTATCGCATCTGAACAAATGATACTTTCCTAACTCAATGAGGTGAGGCGCTGGTCTTCCAATCTTAAAACCAGAAAAAAACACGATGGCTGTTATGAGCTACAGATTGATTCCTCTCACGAATTATGTCTGTAAGCTCGTTGAATGCATGACGAACAAGCTGGTGTGTTATTTGAGTTAAATCATCTCTTGAGCAAATTCCAATGTAACTTTCGGTTTTTATGATTTGTCATAGACAATCTTGCTTATCTTGAAAGCCAGATTTGCGAAACCTTCACTTGGGACCACCTTGTATATACACAGGTGTCCAAAACTTAAGCATAATGCAAGAAGTTGCACGTAAAGCCCGGGAAGGCAATCGCGAGCACAGAAATTGTGATGGATGGAATGTATTCCTTGTGAGGAGCATTGAGCCGGATGTGGCAAACATCCACCTGACCTCCTATGGGAAGAAAGCGAACACTAATGCTTGGATTCGAAATAGGCGCATTTCGTGTGTGCAGTGAGTGGAGGGTACTGCTAAGTTGAATGTGGGAATAGATTAATGGAATATGGCACAAAAACGCCATTTGGATGCATTTACCAAAGGCCGGATCATCGGGCGCTTGGAAAAATTTGACACACAGACAGCAGTAATACGAACCATCAATGTGCTACAAAGTGTCGTGTCTTAGTTCTGGAAACAGTTTATCGACACAGGAGAAATCAGCTGTGGGTCCGGTGAAGGACATCCACGAGTGACAACTCCACAGCAGGATCGATACTTGTCCGTAACTGCGCGTCACAACCCGACCATGCCTGCAAGAGAACTGCCAACGGAGCTTGCAGCCGCCTCAGGAGTGAGAGTGTCACGCCATACTGTGTACCGGAGACTGAGTGCCAGTAGTCTGTATGACCGACGACTAGCAGCATGCGTTCCACTGTCTCAGACACACAAAAATACCCGTTTACAGTGGTGTCGAAAACATCACCAGTGGACCCCTAACGAATAGAGCCACGTACTGTTCACAGATGAGTGCAGATTCAGTTTCCAAAGCGATTCCCATCGCATTCTGATCTGGCACGAACCGGGAACTCGTTTACAACCCAAGAACATAGTGGAAAGACATCAGTATGGTGATAGTGAAATATTGGTTTGGGCAGGCATTATGATGAATAGTCGTACTGACCAGCACATCTTCGAGGCTGGTCCATAAACGGCCAGAGGTACAGAGACGAGGTTCTGCATGACCATATGCGGCTTTTCAGGGGTGCACTTGGCCCACAGTTTCTGCTTATGCATGACAATGCCCGTCCCTGTCGAGCCAAACTGGTGAAAGAATGTCTAGAGACGGAAGACATGCAACATATTGAGTGGCCAGTGCGACCTCTTGACCTAAACACGATTGAACATGAATGGGACGCATTATGAGGATGTGTTGGAACCCGCCAGCCGCCTCCAGGACACACCAGGAGCTCTGTACTGCTCTTCATAAGGAATGGAATTAGCTACCCCAAGAGCTCTTCCATAACCTGATATTGAGCATGAAACGTCGTTGCCAGGCATGTATGGCTGTTCGGGGTGACTATATCCCATATTAACCTGTTCTCGATGCCGTCAGTGCCTCTCACAGTGTTTTTGTGGTATGAGTATTTTGGTACCAAGTTTTGAGTTTGTGTTGTGTGACACCTTCTGCCATGTTTTCCTTTAAGTTTGGCCTGTTCCGTGTTAATGTAGCCTTTAAGTGTGATATGTTGTTATGGTGGTTGCATTTGGTGTGACTTCTTTACGTTCTTCGTGCCCTATACACTCGAACAGTCCTTATGCTTAAGTTTTGCACACCTGTGTATATTCTTCAATTTAGGAAATGCTTATGACGCAATGGGACGTTACGAAATATTAAAGCAACTTCATACCAGGGATCTTCATGGCCATATAGCTAAACTTACACCACATTTCCTCGATGAGTTGTTTTAGAGTACCATTGAGTTCTAGTCTCTCAGATCAATTTCTGCAGAAAAACAGCACCCAAGGCAGTGTTCGTAGTGTCACATTGTTCATTAATTGTTCAGTTCACACCTTACATTAATGCCTATTACAAACACCTCTAATGTTCACTTTCATACATAATTAAGCGATTTGAAATGTAATGCTTTTATATATAGATATGAAATCATGCATATTTTAGGACTTTCACTAGGTAACATTAAAACTTAAGAACGGCTTGCACAAATTAAAGGTCTTCGTAAGGCCCTGTTACACGCTAACATTTTTTTGTCACACATTCAAGTCGATTCGCCTAGAAGGAATATGCAAACAGTGAATCTCTCACTTAGTATCACACTTTCTGTAACATATTTTATAAAGTATCAGAGGACATGGAAAATATGGAGGATTTAACATCATCAACGATACGCTATCTAACCGGGATCCCCTTAATCTAAAAACCTAAAGCAAACACGATGGGCCAAAACAAATGCTGAAAGAGAAGTAATGATTAGAACAATGATTCGCACTTAAATCAAATTCAAAGGTTTTATTTACCCAAATAAAAATTTCGACATTCTACCTATTGTTCTTTCATACTTTGATGATATAACAAAATTTTGAATTCACAAAATATACAAAGCCTTTTGCATATAACACAGATATGACAAGTGCGAAACAGAATTAAAGTAAGTAAATAAAGAAATAGATCCAGGAACTTTAGTAAAATATACATTATTATTTTATGAATTTAACACAGGTACTGAACTTATTATAAACTTATTAATAAACACACAGGTATAAACTTATTAATATATCTGATTTCTTTTATCCATAGTAAATAGTAAACAAATAAGTGTATCTTCGAGATCTTCTGTGCAGATATCAGAGCAAACTTCACTTAGTAATTACGAAATGAGATTATGTTGACTAAAATTGGACATTGACGATATGTTTAATTTTCTGTATGCAAATTAATGCTTTTTGTTATTTTACACCATATTGAGGAATAAAACATATTATATGTCACCACTCCGCGCTTCAGTGTCATAATGATCAACCGAGCGGAGGCTATAGAGAAAGGACATTAAAATCCTATGTCATTTTACTAGCATCGCAGAGCTGAGTAATGTTATCTGAACCTTATTTTCATATTTCAATTATAGATTCTCTTAGTGAAGAAGTCACCATTATAAATTTAGTGACACTGAATCTAGTCAGCTAATTGCAATGAGGTCATTGACGACATTTAAAGATCGCATATAATTGAGTTCAGTTGACTTTGAGTTTAACGTCCCTTTCAGTAGCAAGGCTGTATGAGACGGGACCTAATGATTAACGTGGAATCCAAACCACATGAGCTCCCGCCGGGAATACGAACCCGGGTCTCCCACACCAAAGACGCGTACGCTAACCGCTTAGTCACGGAGCTTTAGATCACATATAATAAAGTACCTTAAATTATTGATATTACATATAGAATCATAGCAACATATCAATGTAACAGTTACGTAACAGACAGCAAATATATATGGAATATCAGAATCCACGGTAATGTTTTTATAAATCATTAAAAGCAAAATTTTTGAACTCTTTGACTTTGAAAACTCACAATCAAAATCTTAATAAGTAGCTTTAGAATAAAAAATTACTTAGTTAAAATAGTATACCACACTAGAGACAATGGTAACTTTGGCACTAGCTGCGGCTATCTTTTGGAAAAATAAAATTCTTGATATATTTGTGGCCTTTATATAGCTCCGGATCTGGAAATTTTTGTCTTCTGTCTTTAGTTTGTAAAACTTTTGCCACAGCAGGCCTAGGATATCTAATGTTGTTCCAAAACCATTAAGAGCACTATGCATTCTTAAATTTAGAGCTTCCTTTCAATAACTCGACTGCTTATTGTTTTCAATGTTGTATGAACTGATACTGCTCTCTCGGGCCCAGTGTTATGTGGAGTCAAACAAATATAAGACTGCACCAATTTTGAAAATACAAAGTGCGGTCTGGACTCCTTGAAATAGTGATATAATTTTGCCGTGGAGTTACTCAAATTCAAAGGAACAGGAAGTTTTTCAGCAGCAAATAAACTTACAATATCGTCTGTCAAAGAAGAAAGTGCACTTTTTCCAAATAAATTTTCAACTTGGACGCGTGCTGCTTGAACTACTTCATTCATACTTCTTGCCTCAATGAGTGCATTTATTGAATTCAGAATGCCTTGTTGCTCATCGTAAAGTCTTTCGGAAATTAATTTTTTAAAACCCAATACCACTTTTGTTCTTATTGCGGACCAGCATCTCTTAGTGGGGACAAGGGAGCTGACAGCACGTCTTTGGGGAAAACTTCCAAGCCAGAATGAGATGGGTCATCTTCTTCATCACTTGTAGCTTTATCATTATTGAGCCATCCTTCTTCAAATCACGTGCAAATTTCCAATACATATATTCCTGTTTTGTCTTTCTTCATGTCCCCCAAAAGTCCAACTTTTGTAAATGTAGTCCACTTTTATGGGTAATTGTATATACTTTTTTGCCTCCCCCCCTCCTCCATTAAAAAGTAACAAATTTTTCTCAAAGATGACGTCGATTTGCCCGCACTATGGCTGTTCACTAGGCGACACTTTTGTCGCATAGTTGTACCTTATTTTATGCACTTTATGAAATCACTTTTAGCCCTCGATAAAATCGCAGTCTTTTATTACTATAACACAAATGACTTACATTGTATCAATTACAATATTTATATATCTATATATATAAAAGAGAACGTACAAATCCTTTGTTCCCTCATCACGCTAATACGGCTGAACCAATTTCTTTTATTTTTGGGGGGTTATTAGGATTTGGACCCTAGATGGTTTTTATCATATCACTTTAATTTTTAATTACCAGTGTCTTGAGATAATTGACCATTCAAGTGTCCATAACGTACAAATCCTTTGTTAGATCATCATAGGTAAAAATAAACGTATTTATATGCAACCCGCATGACCGTGTCACTCGGCGGGTTAACATAAATGACAGGCGCTATAATGTTAACATTTACTGCAATCACTTGAAAGCGAAAAGGTAAAAATTATCTAAGTAACAAAGTTTATTGCGTTCCGGGGTGACCGCAGCGAAGCGGGGCGGGTTAACATAAATGACAGGCGATATAATGTTAACATTTAATGCAATCTTCTATGGTTTTTATCATATCACTTGAAAGCGAAAAAGTAAAAATTATCTAAGTAACAACGTTTATTGCGTTCCGGGGTGACCGCAGCGAAGCGGGGTGAACGCTGCTAGTATCGTATATATAATTTTTTCAAAACCTAGTTGACTCTAATTTATCACATAGGTTACGATGCAGAAGGAAACTGGTGAAAAGAGTTGTTTTCCTATAAAATTAAAAAAGACACTAAATGCAATACATTTTTATTCAACTCATAATTTAACAAAGTAATTTCACTAAGAACATCATGCTTATCAGTATTCAAAAACAAGTCTCGCTCCACATTCATTAATATTAAGGAAAACAGTAAATTTTCAGTTAATGAAGATCCTAGTCAGTTTCAGTTAGCCCTATTTTAAGTTTTACGAAAATACACTGCGTGCATTGAAAGATCATTACAAATTTGAACACAGTATATGTATTACTGAACAGTCCACACTGAGATAAAAGTGAATATAGAACAGAAAACAAAATAAACACTTTGAACAATTTCTCTTAATAGCACAATGGGCTCCACTCTTTATCGCTTCATGTTCCGTCTCTTGTTCGGTTTCAAGATTTTGCTGTAAATCAGCTCTATTCAACCAAACTTAAAACAGTGCCTAATACAGTAGGTTATAATTTTAGGAAAGCAGATTTTGAAAAACTTTACCAAAGCCTATTAGCAGTGGATTGGGGGATGCTGCAGAATATTAAGGATGTCAATCAAGCTGTCGATCTATTTTATGAAGTATTGTATCAAATATTTGATGATTGCATTCCCCGTAAAAGAGCAACTAATAAAATCTACCCTACATGGTTTACCCCGAATATTATTAATAAAATTAAACGTAAAACGTATCATCGCAAAAAAAGTCGTCTCAGTGTAGGCAACACTAAGTACCATGAAGAGCAATTCCGTCAACTACGTAGGGAAATTAAAGCAGAAATAACTGCTGCTTATAAAGAGTTTTTAAGCAGCACAGAAAATAAATTAAAAAATGGTCCGAAATTATTATGGTCCTTCATTAAAAATAAATCGCGTCACTTGTCTTCTGATCGCATACAATACAATGGTCACGACCTTACTGATGATAGGGACATAGCTAAAGCATTCGGGCAACATTTTAGTTCAGTCTATGGCTCCTTAAGAGCGGACTATGACGTATCGAGCATGTCTCTAAATATTATATTTAATTTATCTATAAAAAATGTACCTTTCCTGTAAAACGGAAGGAGTCAGTTGTGTGTCCAATACCCAAAACGAACTCAGCTAGTAACATTGAACAGTTCCGACCAATTTCTATCTTATCTGCGTTTGCCAAGGTGTATGAATATATGGGAACCGGTCAAAACCCCCACAGCCAAAACACCCACACTCAAGAAATGTCAAAACGCCCACACAAACGGTCATAACCCCCACACAAATGGACAAATCTCCCAAATACACGAACGGTCATAACCCCCACAGCCAAAACCCCCACACTGTAATCGGTCATAACCTCCAACGGTCAAAACACGCACACAAATGGACAAAACAGCCACACATAGCAACGGTCACAATCCCCACGTAAATGGACAAAACCCCCACACAAATGGACAAAACTCCCACATTCAGAAATTGTCATAACTGCCACACAAATGGACAAAACCCCCACACAATCGGACACAGTTATGACCGATCGTGTGGGCGTTTTGACATTTCTTGAGTGTGGGGGTTTTGACCTAGACCCGAATATATACTGCATAAGCGAATAATGGATCATGTTAAACTTGCATTATCTGTCAGTCAACATGGATTTCTGAAGGGCAGATCTACTGTATCAAATCTAGCACTAATAGCAGACTACATTTCGAAGGAACTTGACAAGCAAGGACAAGTAGATGTCATATATGCTGATTTTTCTAAAGCATTTGACGTCATTGACCATAACATTCTCTTAAACAAACTGACATCCTTTAACTTCTCGAAATCAGCTCTGCAATACTTTGCTTCCTACCTTCAAAATCGTAAACAAACTGTATTGTATCGTAATCATAAATCTCAAATCTTTCATGCAACATCTGGAGTCCCTCAAGACTCGAATCTGGGACCTCTACTTTTCATTTTGGCGGTAAATGATCTTCCTGAGTGCTTTCAATTTTCTAGAAATCTACTTTTTGCTGATGACCTTAAAATATTCAACAGAATTAAAACAATTCAGGACTGTTTAGAACTTCAGAGTGACTTACAAAATCTTGAAATTTGGTGTAAAAACAATAAATTTAAGTTAAATGTTCGTAAATGCAGTTATTTAACATTCACTAGAAAAGAAAAATATATTCAATATAATTATTCAATATTAGGGGAAAAACTGAAAAAGCTTGATTTTATAAGGGATTTGGGAGTTATTTTTGATTCAAAATTATCCTTCATTCAACATATTGAAACTACTTGCAAAGAAGCCTACGAAAATCTTGGATATATTTATCGAGTTAGTAAAGATTTCCAAAATGACCAAACTTTAATTGTGCTGTATTATGTATACGTCAGGTCAAAATTCTAATATTGTAGTAATATATGGAACCCTAATATACAGAAATACTCATTCTTGATTGAGCGTATTCAAAATAAGTTTTTAAAGCTTCTTACACTTAAGAAAACAAAATTCTACCCAAAATTTGAAAGCTACATTAACCTTGTTGAAAATTTTAAATTTGAAACATTAGAACTCAGGAGAAGAAATATTGATTTATTATTTTTACACAAACTCTTTCATGGCAAAATAGACTGTCCTGATCTTAACGAACAAATATGTATCCAAGTACCATCCACTAAATTGCGCACTGCTTCAAAAAATACTTTTTTTTTTTTTTTTTTTTTTTTGTATGACAGCGAAAACAAACGGGTTAAGCAGATCTCCTATATGGAGAGTTAGTGCAACCCACAACAGGTTAGTTAAAGAAAATTTCAACCTTGATGTACTGGCAATAGATGTAAGTAGTTTTAAGAAGTCTATTAATTCTGTAAGCCGAATATAATTATTACCAATAGTTTTATTAACCTATATAATCTGTATAACGTATATACTATGCAATACTGTAAATAGGCCTGTGCCTGTTGTGTTATATGTCAATAAATCAAATCAAATCTAACTTTTCAAAGTTGTTTCTTTTGTGATTTCTCTTCTGCAGTTCCATGAACAGAAATGAAATTCTTATACTGACCTACAAGCTGCTTTAGTTTTATCAATATATCACTTCTATTCACATTCAATAGAGGAAAAATAATATGCGACATCACTGAAAAAATTTTCCACCATGATCCTTGCTATGTCATCGTACTTTTTTTTTTTTTTTTTTTTTTTTTTTTTTTTTTTGGAATGCAGCAAAGAACAATCAACCAGCTACCTTTTATTTCGAACAAACGTACTAGAATAATATGATAAGGACGAAGCAGGAATCCATTCTTGTTTCTTGTTTTTAGTTTTTGACCTGATACATGTTACCAGACGGACAGATTGATGAACATATAGTTGTATAAGATATTTCATACTTAAACATATCATAGTTTGGAAGTCTAAGCAACAATCTATATCGATTCTCTACGTTCAGAATGTCAAACCCATTAGAACTGAAATGAAAACAATTTTTGAATCTTACATACGTCACAGGGATATTTTATATTCTGAACAATAAAACAATGATTTGGATTGCAATCAATCTCGATAATAAACTGCTCAGGAATGAACAATTTCTCCTACTTTACTTTATAGTATGTTATGTATAAAACTAAACTGTGTAAAAATTATATTACTTCTTTTCAGAGCTGTTTATAAAAGTAACTTTGAAAGAGATTGACGAATACTTTTGTGAATATACAAATAAACAAACATTTGGAAATGAACAATGGAATCGAAATTTATAGATTTAAAATGAAGTAAAATACAGATGTAGTGTATGACTTTGAAAAAAAATATATATTTTGCTTGGTTGGAGCATATAAGTTGATTATTATACTAGTTTCATTCTTTCATCCTAGTGTTGATGCATACGGGTTAGCTGGTCAGTGGATTTCAGACGCCTTGAATACGAGCGTATACACCTATGAAGTAGCTCCAGTATTCACTCTTTTGGAAATCACAGTGATAACTGAAATGAGAAAGATGGTTGGTTTCCATATTGGTGATGGAATTTTTTGTCCTGGTGGCTCCCTTTCCAATGGATATGCTATAAATTTAGCGAGATTTAAATACATGCCAAAGATAAAGGTAAATTGATGAATTCGTTTTGTTTACTAACGAATTAAAGATGTGCATATTTTTTTTTATTGTAAATTAATATGAATTCTCAATTTTTCCTCTTGCTTTCTGAATAATATATTAATGTCTTTAATTTTGTATTTATTTTTCTATTCTTTGTTAACCTTTAGACGGGCAGCATTTTCACATGGATAACCGGACAAGAGAGCTGTGGATTTTTCATTACTTATTGCAATAAAGCATACTATATCTAATTATTTACTGAACTGCGTTTTAATCAAATAACTGTTAATTGTAAAATAATTGTTCATTAATATTCAAAATTGTGTTTTAATTTTACAATATTTATTTATTATTAAAGATATACGTCTTACTGTTGTGAAATGAGCACTCATGCTTGGTGTCTTACATTTTGTAATCGATATTAAGTACTATGATGGAACGAATAATTATAAATTATATAATTTCTTGATACAATTTTATTTAATGATTGTTTGCTTTAAGTATCTCTTTTAATGATTGTGTTAAGTATATTTTAGTAGTACCTGTCTTGCACTTCTTATTAACAATAATATAAAGTATAATAGTGTAAACCAATAAATTTCTATAAAATGGTGGCTCTACATATTATTGACCATTGTTGCTGGCGCCGGAGGCTTTGACTGGTTCAGTCTGTCTCAAAATTGATTTTAAATAATTATTAAATACTTCATGATTTTTAATTCAAAATTTTCGCGACACATCAGTTGGGAACCACTAGGTTACTAAATCGTTACCTATATATTTTTTTCTGTTTTTAATAATTATTCAATCACAATTGCTAATACTTAAATAATAATAATAATAATAATAATAATAATAATAATAATGATAATAATAATAATAATAATAATAACTTAAAATATTAGGAAATTATTCAACTCATCCGTTTATATTAGAAATCAGTAAATATATTGAAACCTTAAACACATTAAGACAGACGGTAGCTGTGATTGATATTTGAAAGGGAAACTGGTACACTAAAATAATACTAAAATTACAGCACAAATATTGAAAATAATAAATAGACTCACATAATAAATAATTACTTAACGAACTTCATGAATTTTCCTTTGAACGTTTAAGGATTTATTCTAATACTGTCTCGTGAAAGAAGTCAATTGAAGACAACTGAAATACTATTACACTAGTTAACAAAGGTTTTGTTACATAAAAGGAAATACCTGTTCTTAAAGGAACTTTTTGCGCTGAATTTGAATATGCACTCGGTTTTTCTCCATCACGTACGATTTTCCCGTAATAGAGGGATTTCCGGGAAAATCCCTCAAAAATTTCCCTTTTCGTTTATTTTACACCCCAAGATCTTGTCCCCTTGCATATACTAACATAGAAATTATACCTAAGTATACTTTGATTCATATTTAACAAACCCTCCAAGTTTCGTAATAATCGCTTTATTCTTTCTAGAGAAATAAATATGTTTGTATGTATACTGTGTGTACTGTTTATTGCACCTTATAGTAATGCTTTCAGATCTCTTAAGTTGAGGTAAAACGTTTTGCTTTATTACCACAAACACATATATAAAATATAATACAATATAATTTACAAGTGTGACAATTTACAATAAACAATAATACAAATGTACCAAAAGGTCATGAAAAGACAATCAAAACTATCACAATATATGAAACTTTCATTGGGTTACAAAAACGTACACTACTTCCTTCTTTTGTAAGAAATGTTGCATTCTCTAACAAGACCCCAACAATAGTCCCCCATCATTGAAGGATCCCATCGTCCCTGGTACCTTTTCTCCATTGCCATTATATCTTGGTGGAATCTTTCCCCCTGTTCGTCGCTGAGAGCACCTAGGTTAGCAGGAAAGAAGCTGAGGTGGGAGTGCAAAAAGTGGATTTTTAAAGACATCCCACAACCCAACTCTTTGTATTTCTGTATCATGTCCTGTACGATTTCTGTGTAACTCAGCTTTGTTATTGCCCAGAAAGTTGCGCACAACACACTTAAATGCTGTCCAGGCAGCTAGCTCAGCACTGTTTAACTTGCTGTCAAAGCTATCATCAAGCATTAATTTCCTAATTTGGGGACCAATAAACACTCCCGCTGAAATCTTAGCATCACTCAGGTTAGGGAACTTATCTCGCAAATACTTGAAACCTTCACCAGATGTGTCCATGGCTTTGACAAAGTTTTTCATAAGTCCTAACTTGATATGAAGTGGCGGTAGTAATATCTTATTAGGATCTACCAAAGGAGCGTATTTGACGTTGCATTCTCCAGGTACGTAATTCACTCTAGGTTCCCATTCCTTCACTTCATAATGTTTGTCATCAGCTCGGCTATCCCATAAACACAAAAAACATTGGTACTTCTTGTAACCGCACTGCAGTCCTAATAAAATACCAACTACCTTGGGATCACAACATATTTGCCAACAATGGTCCTTGTAATTTATAAGATTTAGCAAAGTTGACATGGTGTCATAGGATTCCTTAATCTTCACTGAGTGCGCAAGTGGTATAGAAGGTTTTTTATTTCCATTATGTAAAAGGACAGCTTTAAGGCTGACCTTTGACGCGTCGATAAATAACCTCCATTCTTCTGGAACGTAAGGAATTCCTAGCTCCGCCATCAACCCATTTATATCCGTCCATACGCACACATTATCTTGCATTGAGAAATAGCTTGAAAATTGAACATGCCTTTTCCTGTACACTGATATTTTCGTTTCTGCATCCAATAAGTTCCACTGCTGGAGCCTTGATCCCAGAAGTTCCGCCTCTTGTTTTGTCAGGTGCAAATCACGGACTAGGTCATTAAGTTCACATTGCCGGATGAAATGTGGCTCGCGAACACAGTCAGGGATGAACGTTGGATCCTTGGATGTACATGTTGATGTCGATGGTTCATCAAGGTCATGATCATCATCAGAGTCTTTTGGCCATATCTCTTCCCAGTTGGTAGGGGGCTCGGGAAGTGGAAGTTCATCCCCGTGCGGAATAGGTCTAATTGCGGATTTAACGTTGGGATAACTTATTGTGTA
Source organism: Thermobia domestica (assembly GCF_964235325.1). NCBI lineage: Eukaryota > Metazoa > Arthropoda > Insecta > Zygentoma > Lepismatidae > Thermobia > Thermobia domestica. Next base: position 108,714,681 of record NC_137464.1, read on the forward strand.
TTTGCTTTTTTTAGAATGTCCCTTAACTACATTCTATTTTTATACACGTTTCTAATTTACAGAGAGCAATACAAGTGTGTTTTTGACTATTGTAAATATTCTTTTTTATGTCTGTGTTTGTAGTAATAAAGCAAATCGTTTTTACCCCAACTCAGGAGATCTGAAAGCATTACTATCAGGTGCAATAAACAGTGCACACAGTATACATACAAATATATTTATTTCTCTAGAAAGAACAAAGCGATTTTTACGAAACTTTTAGGGTTTATTAAATATAAATCAAGGTATACTTAGGTATAATTTCTATGTTACTATATGTAAGGGGACAGAAGCTAGGGGAATAAAATATCTGAAAAAGGGAAATTTTTCAGGGAATTTCCCGAAAATCCCTCTGTTACGGGAAAACTGTACGTGATGGAGAGAAACCGAGTGCATGTTCGAATTCAGCACAAAAAGTTCCTTTAAGATCAGGTGATTTTTCTCATGTAACAAACAAAAAGTTTAAATTTGTTAACTAGTGTTATATATGAAACAAATACAGTCAAGCCTGTCTAAGTTGTCCATTGATAACAGCATACAACTGTGTCTACATTGTTCTACAGATGTTGGCACAAATTAAACTGTGATTCAGTTAGTAATACTCAGAATTTACACAAAATAATGATAGTAATTAGTTAAATAATGTATTATTTATCGAATAAGATATGAAACATCTTTGGTGTTAAAACAATCTAAATACATTTAGAAATATGATAAGTTAAAACAACAACAAATCTGCTTTATTTACCACATATCACAATAGATTTGATTTTTGCATGCAGGACGATCAACAATAAAAGTAAAGAGGTCTTATGAAATGTAGAAAAGCCGATATTAAATGATTCACATGATTTTGAGATTTTTCTATGACTTATTGCTGCCCGAATTCCTTTCTCTCTTTGACTCTTCGTAATCACTGTTGTCTTCCTAATATTTGATGTAGAAATCGTCTTTCTGTTACCCATAGCAATCAGTCTTAACACAACAAATATTATTTCTTGTTCATTAATTAGAAGGGAAATATTCTTCACAATCCTATTTATAGGTAATACAGATACCCATTAAGGGAGACACCCATCATGGACACTATTAAGAGCACTTTTGACAAAATATGTTGTAGATGGAAGAGAATTGTAGTAATCTTGTTGCTTCGTAGTGGTAGGCATAGTTTACACTTGCGTCTATTAAATCGTAGTCATTACTGCTATAGAAAAGGAGTAGAATGTACTATTTGACTTGTTATTGTAAACCTATTTCGTGTAACCAGTGATGGGCATTATAAAAAAGTGGATGCCCCCAGTTATGGACACCCAGTGTGGACATACATGAGAAATCAGCAAATTTTTACGTCTGGCCTACTAAGGTGTAGTTTAGTACGTAATCCAGTATTTGTGCGTAGGATTTCTATTTATTTTGCACTTGAAAAACGTTAAGCAAAACCAGTACTTGTGTAAAAAAGAGATGAAAAGAGTAATGAAAAGAGTTCAATGTTCATAAGAAATTGCATGTGTTTGGGAACAATTAGTGAAAATAAATACCACTTTTAGTATTGAAAAAATAAACAATAAATAAAAAGTCTATTCTGAAAGATACCGGTATCATTTCCCGACACAGATGCAAAAGAAAAGTTCTGTTGTTTTTTTTTTTTTTTTCTGCTTCTGTTTGGAGTTCTGTTTTTACGTTCCATTTTTATTTGTTCTGTGTGTCACTTTTCTTCTCTCTTCAGCTCCATCACACGTTTTCTCTGTAACTTTTCCTGCTAAATTCTGGTTTTTTCTCTAAGTTTTGATTCACTATACAGTCGGTATTGTTCAGATGTAGCAGACGCTCAGAATCCGTTCCTTCTTCTTTCTTTTGAACAACTTCGGTTTGTCCTCGGGCCAAAAGAGAGCGCTTTTGAAAGGAACTGGAACATCAGGATCACACCATACTGAATTGTAGGATGTAGATGATGAGGAAGCAACTGCTGTTGGTTCTGAATGTTAGGCTTCTGTCGTTTCTGAAGAGGTGTCCCCTGTGTGAAATTCCGTCGTCAAGGAAGCTGCCGTATAGACGTCTGGATTTCTAGTTGTTTCTGTAAATGCAGAAGAATGTTGAGCAGGTATGAGCATTGTTTCAGAGAATAGGAACAAACTATTCGATGCGACATGTGCTGCGGGACTTACGGTCCCAACTCTTTAAAAGATTCATCCAAATCTAGCAAAATATTGTTGAATTTGGCAAAATATTGTCGTGGGTAGGTGCAGGAATTTCTTGGACAAGTTGAGCACCATTCATATCAAATACATCTTCGGTTTGCACTGACACATTGTAGCTTTGGGACTTTAATTCTTTCCGAAGATAAAATAGATGTATATCCTCGTTGGGTCCATTCCATGGTTGCAAGTCCTCCAAACAATGTTTAAGCAGTAATAGTTTTACTCGTGAAATTTGAGACCCAATAACTATTACAGCTGTTTTGAAGTTGCTCGCTGAAATGGCATTTATTCTACATGAGACAAACATTTATTTGATATGTTTTCCTTTGGGGCCTCGTACTTTTGGTAGGGCCCCTTCAGGAATTCACATTTTAATTGTATTTTCGGTAACTCTGGCTAAACATGAGGAACGAAAATGGTGTGGGATATTAGCAAGAAGTTGTATAGGACCTATTCGTAAAATAACATCCTGGCATTTGTTCATTGGAACTCAGACATGAAAATAAATGGCTCAATTCGAAACTGTGATATCTAGTTGGGCCGTTTGTTTGTATATCTGTTTCTGAGTTCCAACGGAGGTTATATTTTGGTAAAATATTTTGGTACCAAATAATAACCGGTGGCCACTGGTTTGGCCAGTGGCCACCAATTAATATCAGTATCAAAATGTTTATCATTCTCTTAGGTATTGATCAACACCAATATTATCTCTCTATGACTTACCGTTCTCGTGATATTGGCCAAAAATGGTCGATTTCCAGATATTTAAGAAGCCATATCTCGGGAACCATAAGTTATAGAGAGATCATATTGGTGTTGATCAATACCTAAGAGGATGGTGAACTGTTTGATACCAAATAGTAACCGGTGGCCACTGATCAACTGGCCACCTTTCCCCAGGTATTGGTCAAAGAAGTTCGAATTTCGGGAGATTTAAGGAGCCATCTCGGAAACTGTAAGTCAAAGAGATGATATATTGCGAAGTTTTGCGAGAAAGATAAATTGTGGATATAAAGATTTACTTTTACATGTAGGAACAATCACAGTTATCCTTCCCGCTCCATCTCTCAATTCTTGTTAAGTTCGTTCTGGCAGTGCTCTTGGAGCATTCTCAACTGTTTTTGTTTCTATGGAACTGCACACGAAAGACAATAGAGGACTCAAAACTTTGCTGTTTTAGAAAGACAGAAAGACTATTAACTAGCCGGACGCTGATTCAAGGAACAATTACTCTCGTTAACATGATAACGCCCTATGAGCAATTTGCTGTTGGCTGCGTGCCTTCATCTGTTTCTGCACCATATAATGAATATAGTCATTGATCGCCTAAATAGCCTCATAGTTTTCGCCAGTCTTTCGCATTTTCAACGTGATAATGGAACCGTTTGAAACACCGAAATATGATTGACCGAACTATTATATAATGAAGTTGCCATCTTCGAATATTCAAGAAGAAAGTGTATATTGTATACTTTTCCACACATAATCATCTTCTGTAGTAGAAAACAGGATGAAATTGATTCATTTATGTTTTTCATCGATCGACATTCCAAGTTCTGTAGAAATTTCCATGAATTGGCAAATTAGCATTATTAATTAGAATTTATAATTAGAGTTTATAATTTTATAACTTTACATTTCGATTTAAAATTTTCCTTTTATCCATCAAGCACGTTACAAGAAAATCGGTAATCTACAGGTACATCCATCATAAATATTTTCTTCGTAAACACCCTCCACATACAAATATAGTAGATTCTTAAGTCTTACGAACTATAAATATAAGAATGACCAACTGTCTAAAGTTTTAGTATTAATAAAACCTGAAACTATTATCATTCTAGAAATAAAGGAAACCCAGTTTATTTCATTCACATTAATTCACATAATTTATGTATCATAACGAAAACAGAAGAAGAATTTCAAATCCATATGTAAAGTTATGAAGTTAAAATATCTTCCAAGAATGCACATTTGCCTATTCATCAATATTTGTAAACTTTGATAAGATATTCTCCCTTTCCTTTAGTTTCAGTCGTGTCTACATTTGTTGCTTGATTTTTGGAGGGAAGGGGACAGAGTATAAACATGAAAATGCAAATTGAATCAACAGCTATTTTCGTAATTCTAGTCTTCTTACAGGTACCCTTTACTGCCTTTTAGTTTTATCTATGAGTTTAGTTTCTTTACTACAATTGTATATCGCAGACGTTTTCTCACTATCTACATACTACTATGATTTTCATACATATCTTTGGTTAATAGCCTAATAATTTTTCAAATTTTACCACGAACACAATAACTAACCAATCACTAAGAATGACCGCTCTTTATGGGTTTGTAGGATCTTCTTCTGTTGAGAAATGCCAGTTAACAGGCTCACACTGTGTAAAGAAAAAATAAGATGCCACATTCCATTTCAGGAGAAAAAGGCAAAAATTGTGACTGTTAACGAAGGTGTTTATATTATTTTGTCCAACCACTATATGACTTAATGAAACTTCGTTGAAGATACATGTGACCGTGTTATGAAATATTTATAAATTATGGTATATCTATTTGTTTGTAAAGGCGTAACAGGGGCACTATCGATGGCTAGAATAACTGTGGATTAGTGTTTGTAATTAAATATACGCTGTTAGTTTCAAAATTACTTACATAATCTTTGCAAATACTACATAAACGCAATACATTAATCAAATAGCAAATGAATCATCCTAATCCAATAAGTCAATTTCATAGTTATTAGGATATATTCTTTATTCTTATTATTTTCTTTCTTGTCAGATCTTGAATAAGGGCGATGCCTAACTAATCGAAACCTTTTATATTAGGGATTTTTATTAGGATAACTTTCTTGGTCCTTGTTTTAGCAACAATATAATCTATTCATATTCTCTATCTTCTTCAACTTTTTCATATGATCTGAGAATGATGTATTGGTAATCAGTAGTCGAAGTGAGGTGGTATGCCATACTGCCTCTGGCTTCTCAGTGATGGAGACATACCACCTCTGGTTTTTCAGTGATCAAGACATACCGTCACTGGAACGTGGATGTTAATATAATTTTAATAAACCTATACACAGTAACTGACGATAACTTTCATTTGATTTCTTATGTAGAAATAATTTCTAAGTTGGTAACCCAACGTTTTTGTTATATTTTCCCTTTCTTTTGCTTTTAAAATCAGGTGCCTACAAAGAAGTTCAGCCCTTGCTCCTACGCAAGAACACGTGTTGGTTGTGTTGGTTGCAGATAAGGGTTACATGACAGAAAGAAATCAGTCATGAGCCCAATCCAAATAAAAGGCAGTGTATTAAAGCAACTGGTTTAAACTGAAATCCGGAAGTATTGCTATGAGTTCGTCGGAACTTCTTTTGTGTCTACAATGATGAAGTTATACATAAATAAGTCCGGTATTTACTTCGAAAAAAAATGTATTTTATGGAATCAAAAAAATCTGTTATTTTGCTTAAGTGTTCGATTTTGTGAGGGTATCAAGAATATTTTAAATTGCTGGAGCTTAAATACAATAATCAAAACATTTTTTTTTTTTTTTTTTTTTTGTGTGTGTGTGTGTGTGTGTGTGTGTGTGTCTTTCTAATAATTGAATAACAACCTTCCGGGGGTTGGAATACCTCATTCGAGTGGGGAGTCTGGGAGTTTACCCGCTAAAAATTGTTTAAAAATTGTTAATATAAAAAAATCGGTTTTAGAGCATTTTCGTGTATAATTCTCTATAATATAACGTAAGGGGATATTTCTTCATTATTTCTTCATTTCTTCATTATAACATAAGGAGATGGGCAACATACCATCGCTGCATTTCAACGTTTAGATAGCCTGTATGTCGAGTCAAAATCGTAATAAAGCATACTGCTTCTGCTCTTTCCCCACTTCGAACACTCTTGGTGATGGAAAAGTTTCAGAAATAATTTTGTTATTTTTGCATGTATATTCTAAATAATCTTGCAAATAATATAATTTTTGTTTTAATATAAATTTATTATATCTAAATTTTCTTTGTTGTATTTAACTTCCTTTTTTTTTATTTTCAAGGATGCTTAAGAAAACTTATACCTAATAGTCATAACAGCATACCAAACTATTTTTCCCTTTTTCTTCTTCCTTTTTATATTTTTATCTTGTATGAGCCAATATTGAACTTAAAATGAAAGTAAGTATCATATGATAGGGAATAAAATATTTTTTCTTTGATCGAGCAACAGGAATGTACGTAATGGTTGGCTAATGAAATAAGAAAGATTAATATATAATTTATTGTTTATTTCATATTTATATTTACTTTTTTTTTAATCCTAGGAAGATGGAATGCATGGTCTTCCACGGTTAGTGTTATTTGCATCAGAAGAAGCTCACTTTTCTGTTTATAAAATGGCTGCAGTTCTCGGACTGGGAGAACGAAACGTATACACAGTTCCTTGTGATCATGTTGGAAGAATGATACCTTCTTACTTGGAAAAACAAATTCATAAGGCCCTTAATGAGAAAGCAGTGCCTTTTATGGTTATTGCTACGGCAGGTATGATTTAACTTAAATTAGAGTAATGGTTAGGCTATTTTACTTTAGTAGGAATGACCTGTCTTTATTATTCCAATCATTACGTCAAATTCTTGTTTCTACTCTTTTCTTTGCTAAATAATGGATTTAAAAGTTGAGAAGAATTATATTATCTTAACATATAATGCTATTCTAACTATAATTAATTATTGTAACGGATCTAACGATTTATATCTTCTATTTACTCCTCCATTTTTAGCTCCCGACATAAACATATGGGAGGTTATAGTTTCACTCCAGATGTATGTGTGTATGTGATACTTTATTTGTCGGTAACTACTAGCCAGATTTAAACGAAATTTTTTGTGCAAGTAGCTCATGGTCTAAGGAATACAGATTGCTATTTTGGTGGCCGAGCTTCGTCAGGTACAGGCTCTGTTCGCCTTGTATATGGGACTTTATTTCTCTGTAACTATTGGCTGGATCTGAACTAAATATGTTGGGCAAGTAGCCCATCATCTAAGGAATAAAGTTTGCTATATTTGATGGCTAAGCTCGGCCAAGAACAGGCAAGGTTTGCTGGTCTTGTCTCGGCTCTACTTGCGTGTAGTACTTTCTTGGTAAATACTGGCCGGATCTGAACAAACTTTAGTGAGCAGGTAGCCCATAGTTTGAAGAATAAAGATCGCTAAATTCGGAGCCGGGCTGTGTCAGGAAAAAGCTCGCCTTGTATATGGTACTTAATTTCTCAGTAACTATTAACCGAATTTGAATGAAATTTGGTGCGCAGGTAGCATATCATCTAAAGGATAAAAATCGCTATATTTGATGACCGAGCTCAACCAGGGACAGGTGTGGCCCAGCAATAGAGGCTGTGATCCACAGCTTTACATGACGGGAGTTTCTGAGTTCGATTCACTCGGTTTGTTAAACATGTAGTGAAAAATAGTTTTGGATATCGGGAAATACATAATTGTCATTGATCAATCGTTGTATATATATATTAGTGGTGCCAAAAAAATTTTCAGATAACTATAAACAACAAAGAAAACTATAAAATAAAATGAAATATTCAACTTCACTTTCCATGATTGTGCTCTGTGAGTTAAAGGAGACTTACAGAAAATTAAAATGTAATCTATGGTTATGAAATTATTAGTGCAATGAGAACATGGAAGAAACGGGTGAAACCCAAGAAATCAAACATAACTTTTGTGCACTTACCACTCGTATCTCTCTTCAGAACTCAGCAAGTTTCTAATGATCACGTGAATCGTCTTCAGGTTGCCATGGAAATAAAGGAGAAACAGTAATTAAAATTAAAGAGAAAGCCTACATGAGTTCGTCCCATATGTGTGTGATTCCATTGTAGTAAATACATCCGAAGACTTCGTCTTCATATTTTCCTATGACATAGCCACGTTATCTAACTTCGGAGTTAAATCACTCATCCAACATTCTGGAAACATATCTAGAGTTGTGATCTATCCCTAGTCCATTTTTTTGTAGTAGTAGTAGTAGTAGTAGAAATAGTAGAACCCTGTCTAAATTTAATCTCGGATTCCTTATTTGAATAGAAAATGGCTTTGTACTATTATCCGAAATATAGAATCTCGTTTCGTTAATGTCATTTGAATTACTGTGTTTTAAATGTTCCCAGAAGGCTGATGTTTCGTCTTTAGATTAGTCTTTTCATTTCCTTGATAGATGTTTTCGTACATATTCACAAAACTTGATAAATGCCAATTATCACTGTTTACACAATTTCTGCAAAATAACCTTTATATTCCGTTAAATATTTTTCTAAACTTTTTCCTGGTTTTACTTCGTATTTAAACCAGATCTTTTGAACATCTTTATTTAGTTTATTGACAAGGGGTTCGCTAGGCCAATTTATTTTACATTTTTATCTTTTGCCTTATTTTGTTACGGTCTCTAGCCTCTCCTAGCTATTTCTTAGCATAACCATTTTTCTTCCTGATTTTAAACAGATCCTTATATCTCTTCATTTTACATATCTTCTCAGTGTATCAGGAAATTGTTAGGAACACGTAAAATTCAACTATTAAAAATGCAACAAATACTGTAGTTGCATTTCTGGAAATATGTATAAAATATAACTGTTTAAATTTGAAAATGTTCTGTATATCTAGAAAAAGAGATTGGTTATTAATTATTCCCTTCCCATTATTAATTAATAATATCCTTCATTAGCTTAACTTGGAACTTTTATATAATTCTACTTTGACGTTTACTAAATATTATAAGCTCCTGAATCACATTCTCAATATTTATAAACATGAATACTCAATTTTTTGTAAAATTCCTTTTAACAAGCCCCATAAGATAAGTATTAGTTTTGTTAATTTTCATGATGGATAAATTTTAGGTCAAAATTCATAGAAATCCATTGGCAGGTTATGTAGATATATATATTTACATACGATCGGTACATCATTAAATAAGGGGTTCAGAGTACAAGGGAAACAAGTTTAATTACCAACGTTGTGAAGAAAGAGACATAAAGTTTGTTATGGTATGCTTAAGTACATGGAAATGTTAACATTGCTTTTTTCATTATAAGAGTTATTCGTAATTCGAGCATGAATCTTGTAAGCTTTGAAAGGAGCTTCAGATAAAGATTTTAAAGATGATATACAGAATGTCCCAGAATTCTTTCTCTGATCACTAACATTCATAAGGCATAAAATATGACTCATTTACAAATACTTTTTATCGTGAATTGCATGTAACATATTCAAGTTTTTGTGTACGCAATTAATAAATTTCTACATGTGATACTTTCATTGCCCGAATCATATCCAGGCGATATTCCAATTCCACTCATGTGTTGGTCAACATTGCGTAAAGGGTGGATGTTCTGACTTCATTAACTCTGTGTCGTCATACTGCGATGTCGTTCATTGGTGTTTGGTAAACCTGGTCCTTAACATAAACTCAAAGAAAGAAATCCAGTGACGCTATGTCCGGTGATCGCGAACGCAAGTTTATAGGAATATCACGTTCGATCCATCTTCCTGAAAAGGTATTCAAATAGGTACGGATATCTAACATCATTGAGGTGGCGCACTATCTTGTTCGAAAATTAAGTTCCGAATGTCTTGAATCTGTGGCACAACAATTAACTGCAACATATCAAAATAGGTATTGGCTGTATTCGTCTTTTCACTGAAGAGAAAAGGTCCTATGATTTTATTGCGCATAAGACCGCACCACATGTTCAACTTATGGCTTTCCCTGATGGTCTTAAACGCAGTGTGGGGATTCTCGGACCTCCAAATCCTAGCATTTTGTCGTTTGAGAGTACCGTTCAAATGAAATGTGGCCTCATCTGAGAAAAGAACACGTTTCAGATAGTAAACATCTTCCTCGATCTCAAACAACATGGCAACAGCAAAGTTATAACGAGCACTGTAATCCGTTGGTTATAGAGACTGCACAATCTCGACTTTGTATGCATAGAAAAGAAGATGCTTATGCAGGATGAGCTGCACTGATGTCTTAGGAATCTGCAACTCACGTGAGGCTCTGCGGACTGACTTCTTGGGACTTCTCACGAAGGCATCTTTCACTGTCTGCATTGTCTGCGCACTAAGTTCAAGCCTGCCTGTTCTAGGGAGATCACTGACTTTATCAGTTTCCTTAAACTTAGCATACCACATCTTGATGCTTTTAACATCTGGTGGCTGTCTATGGCATGTCGTCTGGAATCGTTTCTGGACTGTTTTTGGTGACTGTGTCTCGTGATACCAGAGAACACTTTGACCTATCTGCTGGTTTGAGTATATGTTTCTGCAAAGGTGTTTGATTCCGCTTTTGTTACGTCACTGAGCCCTGTAACAAACAAAATAACAGTAAACATGTACACAAAAATTTGAATATGTTACATGTAATTCAAGATAAAAAGTATTAGTTATATGTCATGTTTTATGCATTATGAATATTTGTAATCAGGGAAAGAATTCTAGGATACCTGGTATGTCCAAAATAATGAAAAGTGGGCTTGATTTGCTTATGCCCTAAACGCCTCAAATATGAAAGCAATTATTTTGAAATATTCCTTTCGAAGGAACTTCCTTATGACCCGAAAAAGAAATGTTAAATGAAGAGATAAAGTATATTTTTGTAACGAAGAAGAAATCCTTTTGTTGTATAAATTTATTTAAGAGGTGGCTAAGGAAGATTAAATCAACTCCTTCTCTCTCCTCCTCCCTTCCACTCACACATACAAAAGTAAGGAATTATAAAAAATGTAAAATGGGTTGGTTTACAGAATCCTGAATCTCTAAATGACAAATGATAAAGAGGTTCAAAAGGCATGTGGCTTATGTAGTGGGTAAAACCAGGAAAAATTTTAGAGAATCGTTTAACGAAATTTAAAAGTTATTTTACTCATTGTTTGTACCCCAATAGGGTTTATCAACTTTCGTGGAGCTGTGCAAAATTATCTGTAGCAATCACGAAAAGAAGTACACCGTATATATCAGCCAGAATTAAAGAATATAGCTAAAAATTATGCAAGTAACATCCTTGATTCGGATTATCACAACACTTAAAATGTAATAATTTACATAAGAGTAATATATATATATACGAAGCTTGATTTAAAAAAACGGGACTGGCAACTCTGTCAGTATTATACGTGGAGAAGTGGGGAGCACATGCGCGCAGAACAACCTTGAATCTTCGAGAAGAGAATAATTTACATGAGTTGCCACTCTTAATCGGTAGTCTGGGAGCAGCGATTGAAGAAAGAGGTGTGCAATCGTATTGTTGGATGAATGACAAATGTGAAAATTGAGCAGTGCATTAGCTTGAAATTTCTTGTGAAATTAAAGAAATCACGAGGGAGTGTGTGAAACTGTTGCGGGATATGTATGGTAATAATATGATATCACGTACGCCAGTGTTTTAGTATCACAAATGCTTCGGCAAGGGCGCTTGATGATTATGAAAGACCGGATAGTTCTGTCACAGCAACAACAGACGCAAAAGCATCTGACATTGTCCGGAAAAATCACAGGCTCAGCATTCGAATGGTAGCAAACATGGTGGGCATCGATAAAGAGTCTACCCGCGCATTTTCCATAACTATTTGAACATGCGCAAAGTTTGGGCTAAACATATCTCAAACAGGAGCAGAAGGACTTCTGGAAGTACGTGTGCAGTGACATAATGGAACACCTGGAAGCAGAACTGACTTGTTAACGAAAATCGTCACTTGTGATGAGACGTGGAACTTTCAATATGATCCTAAAACGAAAAGGCAATCCAAGCACTGAAGCATGCAAGGGCAAATCGAAAGTAATAGTCATACTCATTGTGTTCTTTTATAGCAGTGGTCTACTCCTGATTGAATGGGTATCATCACGTCAGACAGTGAATAAGTAGTATTATCAGCAGGTTTTGTAAAGCTGCGAGAAAGCATCAAAAAGAAAAGATTCCTCTTGTAGAAGAACAATAAATGGTTTGTGCATCACGACAATGCTCCTTCACATACTGCTTTGACTGTTAAACAGTTTCTGGCAACTAAGAAGATTCCAGTGTTGGAACACTCACCGTATTCGCCGAACTTGGCACCGTGCGATTTTTTTTTCTTTCTGAAAGTGATACCCGCCTTCAAGGGAATCCTTTTCTGACTGTAGAAGAGATGAAACAGAAAACGACAATAGTGCTCAAAACGGTGACCCCTGAAGATTTCCACAAGTGCATCCAACAATGGAAACTTCGTACGCAAACGTGTTTAGAGAGGCGATGGAAGTATATTGAAGGGGATCACCTTTAATTTGTAAGTTTGTGAAAATAAACCATACTTATAGCACCAGTCCCCTTACTTTTTGTTATTTTAGGCATCCCACGTATTTCCATTTGTAATACAGGTATGTTAGTTATGAAGTCATTTTTTTAATTTGATTAAAGAATCCAAAATTAAATTTACATAAGGCTAATTTGACCAGCATTGGGCTACGAGTCTAAATGAGTTTCGATATGTAGGAGTGCTACCAACTCTCAAGCTAGATAACATAGCTACATCATAGCAAAATATGAAGTCTTTGGAGATACTTACTTAAGTACAAATACCTAATGAGGGACGAGTCCATGGAGGTTTACCCTATTAATTTTAATTATTTTTGTTTCCTTTAATCCTTTATAAAACTTAAGCTGCACGTATATATTCGAAACGCTGTTTCTTTTCTTTCTCTCAAAAATATACAAGTGATGTGCGCAAGGATAGCTCTATGTTTGTTTACGAGACAATACTTGCACATAATGTACTAACAAGGAAACCCAAGAAAACCCACGAATACGACGCTATACAACACAAACTTACATAGACTGGCATTAAACTAGGAATGTCTTGCACCAGAGTGAACGCTCAACGATTGAATCACTCTACAACCAACTAAGAACAAATGGGTTAGTTATCGGGACAGAACAAACTAATGTAAATATTTCTTCTTCTTCTTTTATTATTTCTTTAAAGAAACAGTTAAAAGCTGATAAAAACGTACGTATTATATATATATACCGGTACGTAGTTTCTTGTTTCAATCTGTGCATGAATTATTAGCTAGATAATAGTGGTTTATTTCCATTTTTATGGGAGGAAAATTCTCAGATGAATATGAATAAATATGTTCGTGTAACAGCTTGCAATGCTGTCATGGAAAGTTTCTTCGCCAAAATTCCAAAAATTCGCTGCAAAAAAGATTTAATTGTATTCGCATGTATGGAATTTAAATTTAGTAAAATATTTCTTTCTTTTTCTTTTTCTTTTTTGCTTTAGATAAAAATATTAACAAAAAATTACTTTACTTTGGTAGAGCGAGGTTCTTACTCTGTTCACCTCTCTCCATCCCGGTACCACTACAGTTTCCCAGTGTGAATATGCTGTTGGTACTAATTCATTCGTATTCATCATATAAATTATTGATTAAATGAAATACTATAGTAATGTATGGAAACTGGTATCCTAGGTTCAAAGTATTAAAATGTAATAAACTTGTGGTTCCATACACATTAACACTGAAATAGTCCTCCAGAGAGGTTTTTTTTTCACCATTTCAGTAAATTATGTTGTTATTACAATTTATTATTTTATGTTCCCTTAATAGATTTCATTTAAAAGTAGTTAAATAATCCATTGAATGGAATTCATACACAATAAACGTTAACTGTATAAAAATTACAGTAAAATATATTAAATTTTAAATGGAAGACTATTTTTCTCCACGCGACTATTGCCGTTCCAGTGGGCTACGTGACCACTGCAGTGTTAAAAGCTAGCGAAGTTTTATATATAAATAATCTGGGTGAATTCTTCCTTTTATTCTTGACCGACTTCAACTTCAAAGAACTGTGGTAATTTTTAAGCTTCAAGGAAAGCACACGCAATGGTTCATGATTTTTTTCTTTCTTTTTTTTTTTTTTTTCGAAAATTACGCTAAAACATTTTCTTACAGTTGAGATGAATTCACGTCTTATCTTTAACTAATATCAGGCAATAGGCTTTATTGGAAAGACATGCATATTAATTCAAAATCGGGTAATCTTTAAGAATTTAACGTTTATTTTTGTCAAGATGAGATAAATTCATCTCGTTGCTCCTGATATATTTCGACCATAAGAAAGAGAAATAATTCATAAGAGTAAAAATAAATAAATAAATAAATAAATAAATAAATAAATAAATAATGAACTTGTTTCATGAAAATTGGATAATGTTAGTGAAATTTATCGGAAAAGATATCACTTAAAAAGGCGTTAGTTAATTCGTCCCCTCATATTTTAATCTCAAGTATGATTAGTGTATGATTCGAAAGACTCAAAGAGATAATACTTGTAATTTTATCAAAATGGAATAGCTTCTACAAAATATTATGAGGAATCTTCCAGTGTTTTGTATTTGCAACAAAAATGTTTTTGAAAGCTACTGCTCCTTTCATCCTCAGACACTCCAAATATGAAACATAATGATTACAGTAAACTAACATATTTATGACTCCTTATTTATTAACATTAAATAAGACGTAAATTAGGGGCCGCGATAGTTCAGAGCACTCATTTCTGGTGCGTAGGGTCCCTGGTTCAACCCCAACCCGCGCTAAGTGGGTTTTGTGGTGGATAAGCACCACGTACGTGAGTTTTTTCATCTGTTTCCCTGCACTTTGTTCATTCCGCTATTATCATTATACTCACTATCACCGTTTCCCTTAGCCTCGGTGCATAATTGTGAGATGTTACACTTTAAAAATAATCCGTAAATTATATGTTGTGTAAAAATATCACACAATAACTAAATAACCATAACATAACTTGTGTTTGTCCACTATAAAATCATAACCTCACAGAATATAACCTATATAGATTTTACTATAGAATATAACGCATATACATTTTACCACTTTATAACCCTACGATTATTATGACGAACTCCTCTACTATCACGCCCCTGGGCTTATCCATAATATGGTTTAATAAGTAAATTCAAACTTGTTAATTTTATTATTATTATTATTATTATTATTATTTGATAGACACCATTGGTAATACATTAACAGTTCTTGTCAAAATTACCTTTATCCATATTTAACTTAGTTTTTATAATAAGATATAACTTACATAATGAGATTCAAACACATTCGTTTCAATATGGGTTAAAGTACTGTAATGATTTTAACTTGCTTAATATCTGGTTGGACATCCACAGATGTTTGAAAAGACCTAAAACCGCACAATACTGATCTTTAGAGTATCATATATATTCCTTGATCCTGGTATCAATATCCCTCTTGGTCATATCAATGGAAGAGTTTTCACATTGACTCTCACATATGCACTATTCTATGAAAATATTTTTTAAGTCCGTGAAATGCTTCTATAACCTTGACAAAAGTTGGAACTGTATTATAAATAGTTTCGTTTAAACCTTTAAGACTCACCAAGCTTGAACTTACCTGTTTATTTATATTATGTGCCCAAGGGTGTGATAGGGGAGCCATTGATCATAGTGATCATAGGGTTATGAAGTACGGGTTAGGGTTATGGCCCGTAACTAGGGTTTGTGTCACCCGGGACAAACACGAAATTCGGTGGTTCCCAATTTATATTCTGTATATATATTTCCCTTTTAGGCACCCCTCCAACCACATGCCTGGGTCACCTAATTGGCCCATCACGGCCTATCGAACGGCCAGGAAATTCAGTATCAAGGTACTCCCTGACTTGTAGGCTCCAATGTGGCGGGGTACCATCCAATTGGAATATCACTTGAGGTTGTAAATGTAACTTGGGAGCAGCAAAGTGTTGAAGCATATCTAAAACACATTTCTTGTTATGGTTTGCTCTATGAAAAAGAAGGGGCCTATAACTGCATTATGTGTGAAAGCACACCAAACATTCAATTTGGGACTGTCTCTAGAATGTTCTATGTACGCATGCGAATTCTCAGATCCCCATATCCTAACATTGTGTCTGTTAACACAGCCAGACAAGTGAAAAGTTGCCTTATCAGGGAAAACAACGTTCAATAGAAAATTATGGTCATAATCAATCCTGTCCAGAATTTCAGTAGCAAATGCTGCTCCCTGTGGCTTATCGTTGGGCTTAATTTCTTGCAACAATTGCACCTTATACGCGCGCAAACGTAATCGTTTGTGTACCACATCGTGCATTGTTGACTTTGGAATTGCCAATTGCCTGCTCACTGCGCGAATTGACTTCCTTAGCTACGTGAGAAACACTCTCTTATTGCTTCCACATTTTCTTCTGACACACGCGATTTATTACCACTGTGTTGTTTTACTACACTCTCCGTTGATAAAAATTGATCCTTCCACGCCTGGATACTGTTGCGTGATAGAAGATCATTGTGGTAAACACGTCGAAAGTTTCATTGAACTTGAACAACACTTTTTGTCTCTACAAACCACCACACGCATTGCGTCTTTTCGACTGCCGACGCCATTTCTGTTTATCGGCGATACTAGCACCGTCACCGGTAGTTGTTCAAGTATGAAAATTTTCTGAACAAAACTTTTTGAGTTTTCCTTCAATATAAATGTTTTTTTTTTTTTTCTGTATCTGTGACCATATTAAAACTATACACTTTTAAAAACCGCCAGTTCCATTCCGGACACCCTGTACATTGGTATTACAGTTAGTCATATAATTTATTACAAAAAAATGTGCCAGACTGTTTCAATATTATATTTTAACTTTTATAAAAGTTTGTCCAGTACTTTGTTACCATACTATGTAAACGCACAGACATCCAAGTTGGAATAGAATTCAGTCCCTTATTCTGGTCGATTTCAACTTCACGCAGTAGGCCTATTTAGTAAATCTTAAAAGAGAACACAACAAATTTCATTAAAAGCAAGTAAATTTTTCGTAAGCTATCGTGAAACAGTTAGACACACACATGTATATGTATGTTGTTCTAAATCTTAGAAGCTTGCTTAGATAGCTGTAATAGTAGCTTGTGGTGCAATGCATTGTAGAAGTGAGCAAGAGATCTTTTAAAAGTCAGAAATAGGTGGATTAACTCTTTATTCTTCACCAATTTTATTCCCAAGCAATAAGGATTGTCGGGAAACCTTAAGGAAACTGTATGTCAAATTCAATCAAAATCTAATAATTTTCACACAAATTACCGTAGAATTACTTTTTTTTCTTTCTTTTCCTTTTTTTTAAATCATATTATGTGTTTGCCCACACTTCCAAGTTGGAGTTGAATATACTGCCTTATTCTTGACTAATTTCAACCTTAAAGAAAGATACTATTTAGGAAGCTTGAACGAAAGATGGTAGGTTTCATTAAAATTTGATAAATTTTAAGAAACTTATCTTGGAGGAATCATGTAGACAAACAGAAACATATATGCATATCATGTCGACTGGCATAAACTTTCGCTCTCTTAATTAATTTTTATAAAGCTTAAAGAAATTACACATATGAAATTGTAATTAACTTATTTGTTGTGATTTATGTTTATATGTCTCTTTCTAAACTTGCTAATAGAACTCTAACTTACCAAAGCAGTATATATGTAACACATATATATACGATTAAAATATATATACTGCTTTGGTCAGTTGGAGTTTTATTAGTAATCATGAATTTTCTGAAGCTACAATTAATAATTTATAATAATGCTGTATTTCGTTGTGCGTAATTTCCTATAAGCCTAAAATGTCTTCCACCTTGTGTATATCCACACATATTTGATATATACAATATCTGTTCGGGCATACATTCTGTACATACATTCAAGAATTGTTGTTTACCTAGCACTAGAGTAAAATAATTATATAATATCTAATGAATAATGATACAGTAGCCATTTTGCAGGTGAGTTTGAATTTATGATCGTTTTTCTTTCAAATTTTCACTGTAATTTCTTTTACAACAGAAATATTTCGATGCAGGAAATTGCAGTGTAAAAATTAAATGAAAAGGTAAATAATATTAATCAACTAATACATATTTATATTTCCTTTGTGCTCTTTTTCCTAAATTTCTATCTCATTTCTTTCCTTCCTACATTCAACTCGGTATTACTTGACTCATTTATTTGTATTTGAATTCACTAAACAAAATCTTTTTTACGCCGAAATTTCCTAGATTATAGACTCTTTATAATGCTTTTTAGAAAGAGACGGAAACTTTTTGTTCTTAAATATATCTACCTTGAGATGATGTTCAAAAATAAAATGAAAACTTCTATTTAATTTTCAAATAATATTGCCTTGAAAAACTGTTACAATTTCAGATTTTCTAAATCCTTTCCAAAAATTTTGGTACATTTAAGTTTTCCAAAATAAATAGATTCTTCAGGCTATACTCTCAAATAGTTAACTATCAGTAGTCATAATTTTGCAGTTGCTGTTACATTAATGCATTTTATTGCATAACAATAAAATTACCAAGGCTTGCGTATGTATATTTTTGTTAATAATAGTAATATGCAAATATATTATTTATCATTTTGTTCACGCGGGGCTGCGGTGGCTCAGTGGTAGAGCGTTCACCTCTGGTGCTTGGGGTATCAGGTTCAATCCCAGCCCCCGCCAAGTGAACTTTGTGGTGGACACCGTGAAAACCGTGAACTTTGTGGTGAAAACCGTGTGCGTGGGTTTTCTCGAGATTCTCCCGTTTCCTCCCACTTTCTTCATTCCACCATTTCATTCATTACTCATCATCACCGTCTCCTTTAGCTTAACCGGCATAACCGTGGGACGTAAAACTCAGATTTCATTTCATTTTCATCATTTTGTTCAATATAACTTTGTTTAATCTATAATACACAAAAAGGATAAAAGAAGCATTGCTTTCATGAAATTGGACTAGAACTGCATACTTAGTTTGCATATATATTTTATTTTAAATTTTAACTTAAATATGCATTACATTTGAGTATATAACCAATTAGATGAATTACTCGTTATTTGCAACGGAAGAATAGGTTTATGCTGTAGGAATCTCATTTTTAAATTTCCTATAGTGTTTTTTATATAATATTATCATATTTTGTTATCAGTTTCATGTATTAATAATATTTATTATTAATTTTTCCAAGTTTTCTTTTACATCAATTAGTTAGGTATGCCGTTATTTAACTAGCTTATTTGTGAGCGTAGTGATACTAATGATCGACATTAATAACTATCGCCGTTAGGCGGTAATAGTTTTGTAAACCAGCGAAATGCATATATTTAAAAAAACGTACTCTAAATTATGTGAATTTATATTATTTTAGTATTGTTGTGTTCTAAATATTCGATTTCATTAAGTGGGATAAATATTTTCACAATTATTCATTCTAAAACTTCGATGATTATTAAAAATAGACAAATTATATTCATAGTATCGTATATGTTCACATTCCTGTATGTTTTAATGTATCGTTACCATTGAAATAGGTGTGTGAACCCCTGATTTGCTGAACATCTAGAGTTGAGACTATTTACTTGATGGTGATTTTAAATGGAACTCAGTCGTACTTAATTTTTATTCCTAAGCATATTTAGCAATTTTGTTGATTTTAGCAAAAGCAAGGTTTGTTAGACGTCTGAAGTTTAATTAATAAAACCCGAAAGGAAATATTAAACTAAAATTGTGAAAGAAAATCCACCAAATAAAATAATTGAAGAAATATTTTGATCTAATAGGCTATTATTTCATCAGTGATGTAACTTTATATACATGCATGCTGATTAGTATATCTCGGACAATATCGTAAAGCTGAAACATTATTTTGGTTGAAAGAGGTTTCAAAAAATGTAATAATAGATATAAACGTTTTGGAGGTTTTAATAGAGCAGTTCAAATTACTTTTACTAGGAAGAAATTGAATTTTAAAATCATGGAAAAGGCAATGAACATGATTCTTGGCAAGTTTTATTTTAGTCCCTTCCTCTACATAAAATGATTGTATTTGCGAGTATTGTACAATATTTTACTACTTATCTAAATTATTAATATCTTGGCAGAATGAAAGAGTCTTGGTGAATAAAAATGTAATTTTGTTTTTTAATTCAAATTTATAGTATTGACAAAATTCTTCAAACCAGTTTTGTTCCTGAAATAATACTTATAATTGCATATGTAGTCACAAAAGATAAATATTAATGGAAGTACAGTTTAGCAGATACTTTTATTTCATTTAGAATTGTTCTTTACTGGTGTATACAAAAATAATTCCAACAAATATTTAGACTTGATTACCTTCCTATTTTGGTTTTGGTACAATTGCATGCTTAGTGACCCAGAAAAGATGGTTAGATTGTGGTTTTGGTAATATCTATGTTTGTATAAGCAGTGAAATGTAAATTATAGAATATGAATAGTACATGAGATTTCTGCTTATGTATTGGCCAATATTAGGGTAAAATAGTGATGTAAGTTATAATATGTGTAGAACGCATACAAGACAGTTATATATACTATATTTTTGATTTGATGTGTATATTAACATTGCATGTACAGAAAATAGCCATTTAATATTTCACAAAATATCCCTGTAAACACCTAAGAACAACCTTATATGAAAATGTGAAATTTGATTTATTTAAAACCTGAGAATTACATAGCTATTGAGAATCAATTGCAGCGATAACTATTAATAAAATTGTAAAACAATTCACATCAGTTGTCATTAAAAGTTCATTGCAAACTTTTTTTTCTTTTAAAATGACTATATATAATTTGCTGTGAATAAAGATTAACTTAATTACTACATAATCTTATTTCCGTGTTTAGCTAAATATTTTTTTTTTTTTTTTTTTTTTTTTGCATTTTAGAAGTTGTTTTATAAGAATTCTTCAGTGTATTTTCCATTATAAAAAATTAGTTTTTTAAAAAAAGTTTTTCTTAGTAACAGCAAAAGGGTTCTCATATGTACAAAGATGATCGCGGAACATGTCTTTTGAATTATAGATTGACAAATTTACAATACATTAGAAAGAATAACAAACATTATTTTTTATTTTAAGTAGAATTTTATTTTTAGCATTTGTAGGGACATATTTCCTAACAGTTGCTAAAATAGTGGCCCTATATTAAATATTAAATTTACATTTATTAGTATTATCAACATATGTATATTTTAAATAAGCAAATTAGAATGCGAACTATCTAAACCCATTCTTCCTTAGGATACGCATAGGGGATACATTTTGATTTAAGCTGAATCGCAAATGTCACTATTCATCTCGGCGACCCCAAAAATTATGGATTGGAATATCGGTCGTTTTCGATTATTTTGACATGTCATCCCATCTGACCTCCACCGTCCATCCTTCTGTCAATGAGGGATGAATTTGGATTTAGAGATCATTGTGAGTGTAACTATTCATCTCAGCGACCCCGAAAATTATGGGTTGGACACTAATATCAGTCATTTTTGGTTATTTTTATATGTCACTCCCTCACCCTTTGTCTTCTTTGCTGAAATGGATAAAAAACCTAAGTTGGGTTAGGGACCACTCATGTACCAAAAATCATCAAAATCGGGTTAGTGGTTAACCGTCAAACATAGTTACATTCAATTTTATTAATATACATAGCGACGACAATATTAAATTGGTACTAGTTCCTCCTAAAAAGTAGATATATAATTAACTGGGTACGAAAAGCTGTTTCGCTGATAATTCTTCGCCATTAGGAACGTACGAAGAAGTCTACAATTGCAACTAAACTTTCGGATATCATAGAATGAAGAAGAAAAGAACGTTTTCAAATCTATTTTTAACACAACAAAAAATGTAAAATTAAACTCTAGCCAAGAAAATTCAGACCAAATATAAATATCTTTATGGATATTTTACATAATAATAATAATAATAATAATAATAATAATAATAATAATAATAATAATAATAATAATAATAATAAAATAAAAATAAAAATAAATAATTGGAAGCTTTGAAAGTCTAACTGCCTATTTTATCTATGTATACGCCAGCTGCACTAGCTTCAAGTTCTAGTGTAGTACACAGTTCAGGTAGTAGTAGGTCCCGTTCCTAAAGTAAAATCAATCAGTAAATCAATATACAAGGTGGACCATCTATCTCGAAACGCTCTTATAACTTTGCAGATTAACATTGTTGCCAACGCAACATAAAGTTGTACTTTTTTTAACTCGCAATATGTCAAATTATTACATATATCAAGCTTACATGTTAAAAGAAAACTTACAATACCACATTGATTTTTCAGTGTTATGAACTAAGGACGGTAGAATAACACGAACCTCCAAAATCTAGATGCCTTTACAACAATAATAATATGAGTGAGACGGACGAGGCAATGTACGTGAATCTTGATGATAATATGACATATTTCAAATAGAAAAGGACAAACTTTCAATGAGTTGAAAATTACTTTTTTCAAAAGTCTTTATCTTGAAAAAACTGCTTACAAGGGAAGAGAGGGAGATTATATATTAAAGTGGAAGATGGCTTATACACCAATCGAAAGCACTAATGACGTCTATTACGAAACTGTAATAAAAATTTTTCGAATGCATATACTGTTTGAGTTATATCAATATACATGGTGTCCAGAAAATCCGTTTCCACTCCTAGAAATCGCAAACGGTGAACCAGATGCCAAAACAGGAAAGCACGTGTTTGATAACTTTAAAAGTACAAGGTATCAAAGCAAAAAGTGTTGTCCCAGGGCCACCCACAGGGTCCTAGGCGGGGTTCAACTCAAAAATTGCAAATGGTAAGGGGGTCTAGAAGCATATCGTTGGAAATCTGCTGGAAAATGGAAGAAAATGGAACAAGCATCGACTCTAGAATTATCCTGTGCAAAATGGCGACCGGTCAAAGGGTCAGCAAACACGTCATTGTAAAGTCTATGGCAACCTTAAAAAAAAAACGTAACGGTGAGACAGATGTCAAAACAAGAAAACACATGTGTTATCATTTCAAAAGTACAGCGATTGAAAGTAAAAATATTTGTTCCAGGGTCCTCCACAGGATCCCAGATGGGGTCCTACTCAAAATTTTCAAATGGCAAGGGAGGTTAAATAACATATCGTTGGAAACCTGTTGGGAAATGAAAGAAGACAGAACAAGTCTTGACTCTTTAAAACTATCTTGTGCAAAATGGTGGCCGGTCAAAATGTACATCCTCATTTCGATTCTTCAAGCACATTCGCTTTCCATTTAGCAGTCAATACTTGTTGTCACTGTGACACGATTGCACGTATTCGCTGTTCCTGGTGCAAGATTTATTTATTTTTATTTTTTTATTTTTTTTATTTTTTTATTTTTATTTTTATTTTTTTTTTTTTAATCATTTTATACTTGATAATCCAGACAACGAGGATAAGTACCACTATTATTCATTATATGGTAACTAGTCAGTTCTATACTCAAATAAGTCAAATGTTATTTCTTTTCTTTTCTTTATTTCTTAATTTTCTTTTCTTTTCTTTATTTATTTATTTAGATATTACTGGGCTCAAAAACCAGAATCTCACAGTAGGGGCATTTCCTTTCTTTTCGTTGAATAAGAATTGAAATGAAAACAAACTAAAACCCGACTACAGAAAGAAGAACTAAAATGCAAGATGCTTGCACAGTGTTATTGTAGAACGCCCACACTTGTTCCATCTGCTTTCATTTAACAACAGCTTTCAAACGATATCCTTCTTGAGTTGAGTTGATTTTAGTTTAACGTCCCGTTCAGCAGCGAGGCTATATGAGACGTGGACCTACTGATTAACGTGGAATCCGAACCACATGAGCTCCCGCCGGGAATCGAACCCGGGCCTCCCACGCCAAAGGCGCGTACGCTAACCGCTTAGCCACGGAGGAGCTCGATATCCTTCTTGAGTCCCCTTGCCATTTGAAAATTTTGAGTAGAACCCCGTCTGGGACAAATATTTTTACTTTCAATCATTATACTTTTGAAATAATTGCACATGTGATTTCCTGTTTTGACATCGTCTCTCACCGTTTCAGTTTTTTTTTTTTTTTTTTTTTTTTTTTAAGATGGCCATAGACTTTACAATGACGTTTTTGCTGACATTTTGACCGGTCGCCATTTTGCACAGGATAATTGTAGAGAGCCTAGATTTGTTTCGTCTTCTTTCGTTTCGTTTCTCAACAGGTTTCCAACAATATGCTACTTGACCCCCCTCACCATTTGCAATTTTTGAGTTGCACCCCGCCTGGGACCTTGTGGGTGTCCTGTGACAACACTTTTTGCTTTGATACCTTATACTTTTAAAATAATCAAACACGTGTTTTCCTGTTTTGGCATCAGGTTCACTGTTTGCGATTTCTAAGGATGGAAACGGATTTTCTGGACACCCTGTATATTCATATAACTCGCACAGTATATGCATTCGGAAAATTTTTATTACAATTTCGTAATGAGCCTCATTAGTGCTTTCGATTGGTGTACAAGCGATCTTCCACTTCGATATATAATCTCCCTCTCTTCCCTTGTTAGCTGAATATTACATCCAATTACGTAGATGGGTTTTCTTAGTTTGTATTAGTAAATATGTCTTGTAAGTTTCAGTTTTAACATGTAGATTTAAAATACATATTAATCTAATGTAGTGCCATTTGGAAAAAAATGCAACTTTATGTTGTATTAATGACACTGTTAATCTGGTGATATTGCAATGTATCAAACAATTTCTTTCTGTGTATATTGTAATATCCTACACTTAATATCTATATTTGTAAACAACAACATGCGCTTCTTACAAGTAAACCTTACGTTTGGGTGAATCGAGTTGCTGACTGAGACACATATGAGAAAGTAGTACTAAATTTGATCAGTATTTCAGTGAAGTTGTAGGTGCGAAGCTCCAGTGGTTTAGGAGATACAGCTACCAGAACATCACTTGGAAGTACAGAATAGTCTTCATACAGTTGGAGGTAAAAGCAATGTAAGACCTCTTGTAACGACAAAAGGTGAATAACAAATATATGGGTACATATTAGGACTAGGGGAAAGTCATATAGTAAGGGTATACCTGACGGCGGCCATCTTGAAATCCGCCATTTTGAATTAAGGTTAAGTTTCTAAAATAGGAATAGGGTCATGTGATACATGATTTGAGGCGCAAATTTAATCAGAAGAACAATGGTGACGTTAATTTTGATTTACGCGCAATTGCTAAAAAGTTACAGGGAAATTAAATATTGTTGCAGCATACGTATTAGTCTTTACCCCACCTTGTAAATTTTGTGTTAATGATACTAATGAAATAAAAAGCAGGTGGATAAATATTGTATTTCTGATTAACTTCTAGCCCGAAGTCATCTATTGCATTACTTTATTCCCATTTAATTTTGTGTTGGTTAATGATAAAGCAAAAATGGTTATACCGTTGGATTTATGGTAAAATTTGCTATTAATAAGGTGTCACTGTTATGCATTTTGTTTAAAACTTTTGTCTGATTCAAAATGGCGGATTTGAACATGGCCGCCATCACGTCAACTCTTACCATAGACCTAATATTTATTCGCCTGCTTTTTATTTAATTATTATTATTAACACAAAATTTACAAGGTGGGGTAAAGGACCAATACATATGTTGCAACAATATTTAATTTCCCTGTAACTTTTTATCAATTGCGCGTAAATCAAAATTAACGTCACCATTGTTCTTCTGATTAAATTTGCGCCTCAAATCATGTATCACATCACCCTATTCCTATTTTAAAAACTTAACCTTGATTCTAAATGGCGGATTTCAAGATGACTACCGTCAGGTATACCCTTACTATATGACTTCTCCCTAGTCCTAATATGTACCCATATATTTGTTATTCACCTTTTGTCGTTACAACATGTCTTACAGGTCTTTTACCTCCAACTGTATGAAGACTATTCTGTACTTCCAAGTGATGTTCTGGTAGCTGTATCTCCTAAACCACTGGAACTTCGCACCTACAACTTCACTGAAATACTGACCACATTTAGTAGTACTTTCTCATATGTGTCTCAGTCAGCAACTCGATTCACCCAAACGTAAGGTTTACTTGTTAGAGTAGAAACATACCGAAGAGACCTCCCGATCGAAGTTGAGGTTTAAGTCACGGTCGCGCTCTCGATGTTGGCACAGACACATGGATTCGAATGGGTAAGCGCATGCCGAAGATGTACGCTACATCGCGACCTACAGGTCGACCGCGAAGGTGAATAACCGAGTTTGTTTTTACACCGATGTTCAGCGGAAGCAACGCTGTGGCTCGTATTTTCACTGGTTCTCCTTGAAGCGATGCACGGAATAAAGTTTTCATTTGTTTAGAATTTCGTCTGTAGAGGATTGTGTGTGTCTATGCTCAAGTCGAGAGCTTTTGCATCACTATTAAATTTGATTATGAAAGACGTATTAATATAACTAGTGAGGAATGTTCCAGCAATATGGGATAAGAAACACAAACAATATCATAATAGGCACGTTTTAAATAGATAATAGAAGAAAATAGAAACTGAAATGAGAATGTCAGATAAATTATTCATATTTATTTGAAAATTATATTGTATTTGGTCTAGGAATTAATTCGTGCGGGTGGACAAGAGATGGCGCAACGAACGGAGCGTCCCACAGTTCCGTGTATCCACACATGTGTTGCAAACCCCTGTCATCGCGTATCGTTCGTAGTATAGGGCAGTGGATTAAAGCGTCAACAACACCAGTTTGTAGTTAAGTGAACATGGCGCAATTTGTGCCTGATAAAGTGTTTTTGCGGGGTGTCCTGCTGCATTACTTTAACATGCAGAAAAGTGCGACTGAAAGTCATCGTATTTTGGTGGAAGTGTATGGTGACCATGCTCTAGCTGAGCGAACGTGTCAGAAGTGGTTTGCACGGTTTAGAAGTGGTGATTTCGGCTTGGCAGACCAAGAGCGAGCTGGACAGCCAAAAAAATTTCAAGACGAAGAATTGACAGCATTGCTCGAGCAGGATTCGTGTCAAACGCAGGAACAACTTGCAGCAGCATTAGGCGTTGATCAAACAACAGTCTCCAAACGCTTGAAAGCCATGGGAATGATTCAAAAGATGTCACATTGGGTTCCACATGAATTGAAAGACAGAGACGTTGAAAGACGAAAAACCATTTGCGAATTGCTGCTTGAACGACAGAGCAGAAAGGGGTTTCTGCATCGAATTATTACGGGTGATGAGAAGTGGATCCATTACGAGAACCCTAAACGAAAAAAGGCCTGGGTGAAACCAGGTGAACCTGGTCCATCACAACCAAAACGAGATATTCACTGTGCAAAGGTTATGCTGTGCATATGGTGGGATATGAAAGGTGTGGTGTACTATGAGCTGCTGCAACCGGGTGAAACTATGAATGGAGAACGTTATCGACGACAATTAATGCGTTTGAAGCAAGCTCTGGCCAGAACACGACCAGAATGGGAGAACAGACATGATAAACTTATTGTTCAACATGATAACGCTCGCCCACATGTCGCAAAACCGGTCAAAACCTATTTAGAAAATGTCGGATGGGAAGTTTTACCCCACCCGCCGTATTCACCAGACGTTGCTCCTTCGGACTACTACTTGTTCGATTGCATGAACAACCATTTGATTGGACAGCGGTTTACTTCTTCAGAAGATATCGAAACATGGGTCTCTGACTGGATCGCTTCCAAGGATGAGGACTTCTTTCGCCACGGAATCCGTACATTGCCTGACAGATGGGCGAAAGTGGTGGCTAGCGATGGACAATATTTTTCTTAAGGTATTTATGTATTTTGTGTTTGTACTACAGCTTCAATGTGTGCGTACCAACCGCACGAATTAATTCCTAGACCAAATAGTTTATTATTATATAAGGCAGTGGCGGTTACAAGGAGGGGGCTTTCGGGCTGATGTCCGTAAATTGAGGAATTTCTAAAGAAAAACGAAACTACTGTTAATAATATCTATGTTTAAAAACTCCACGTCCCCCTTGCCAATTCCGAGATTAATAAAAAAAAAGGTTTCTTCTAAATTCGTTACTGATATAAGGTAAAGAAATTCCTGTAAAGACGAGCACGTATCCATAGGGAGGAAACGTTGAATAATGGAATTGCAGTGACGATACTTATTTGGTGAAGTTAACATCCCCTCCACCTCAAAACCTGAAGACATACCTTTAAAAAAATTACTGGGAAATGATTTCTCGCCTGAGTGTCGAGAGAGGGCATTTCTTCACAGAAAATGGAAAAAATATAAAAGTCTTTGATTTATTGATATAGATGAACAAGAGATGAGACTCAAATATGTTTGAGAATCAAGAGACGAGACTTTGACATTTCTTAAATCCAATTTCGCGTCCATCCCTATTTATAAACTGTTTGGTCCTTTCAGTTTCAAAATGTGGTTTCGCAGTGATTTTTGTGCACAGACGGAATATTTTCACACGCATCACAGTAATGTTTCTCTTCAAACTGAGAACTTACAGCGAGAGTGCGACCTTCTTGCTATGTGCGCCCTTCATCCATCGCGACCTAGACATCGACCTCGATTGCGAGGTCTCTTCGGTATGTCTTTACCCTTATTTGTAAACAAAACTGTATGCTCTCTTATTACAACTACTATGAGCAAGCAGGTGACAGGCACCATCTCATCAGCAAGTCATGTGACAGAAGAGGAAGACTAGCGCCACCGCTATTTAAAAGAGGGTATAACACACGATGTAAGACCTTCATCGTATCAGTTTCGGCTGGTCATCCCTCTCTCTTAGCTTGCCTGGAGCTCTGAGAGATCTAACCTAACCCAAGCCTCTTAGCTTTCCTGAGACTCTGAGGTCTCCTGTCCATTATCTTGCCTGGAGCTCTGTGGGAACTCAACCTCTCTCTTTGCTTGCTTGGAGACTAAGAGTGACCATCCACCTTGCCTGAAGCTCTGTGGTATCCTTCCCTTGGTGCCTGGGCATTAGGGCAAATATTTACCCAGAAGAACTACAGAGAGAACTTTGTATTGGTATTCGGATCACAATTAGAGTGACTTTGTGTGTCATATTTGTATACAACAAGAATTTTATAATAAAAGTTGCCGGAAAAAATAGTATCAGGTGTGCTAAATTGTTTTATCCACTACCTTATCAAGATAATTTTACAATATTTGAATTATACAATTCAAGAACTTTCTTTTCACCTATTAGTCTAAAAGTTACAAGAGCGTTTCTAGATAAATGGTTCACCCTGTACGTATTCATACGAGGAAAAATTAACCAAACATGTACTTTTTATAAAAATAAATAAATAAATAAATAAATAAAGTTACTAAATAAACTTACTGATGAACATGTTTCATTTTCCCTTGCTCTAGTAGAGCCATGATTTAATATGTGTTCGAACATGATCGATGTTTTCTTTGTTCAATCTTCTTTAACTATCCGATAATCTCACATGAAATTGTTCAGCTCAATAAAAAACATAATTACTCATTAACATGAAATCTGTTATACATCGAATATATGCTTATTTGAATATAAATTTATAATATTAAAATTTATCTGAGATGTTTCTAGCAAAGCTAAAACGAAAATTTTACACAATCCAATCATTGTACATACAAAGATGACTCTCATATTGGAGTAATACTATTTCACACAGAAATTTATTCCTTAGAATATTTAGAACGTTCTCTATCAAAATATCTCTAAACGAAAATTAAATTTTACGCTAATAAACCTGGGTATAATTACCCCTTGTATAACTTAAATTAATGGCTTCAGAATTTTAATATATATATACTCAACCAAAAAACATACTTATTGTACCCAAACAGAGCTTATTACAAACCAGAAATGTCTAAGTGTATCAAATTGAATGAAATTGTAATAATAATTATATTGGGATGTTAAAACAAAACGCAAAACCTCGAATCATAAAACATACTCATGACATTAAAACCAGTACCCTCTTCTCATGCCTCTTCAAATATCTAAAAGAAAACATAACAATATTACTTCTTCGATCGCAATTTAAATAGAAAGACAAAAAATTTTTAATAATTTCCTTTATTTGAAGCGAAACGAACGACGGTGAAGGTTTCTTTAGTTTCAAACGTCGTTGTTTAAAATAGATTATACTATAAGGTGTTAATACTACTTTTCACCTGCCATAACACAAGTATTAATTTTGCTTTGTTGAAATAAAATTGTATAAATTATTCATGAAATCCTGTACCAACAATTTAACATATTTTCTCTTGTCTTATCATCCTTGATAATTAATTATATGACTAATTCAAATATGTCAAAAAGTACTAAATATATTGAATCAACTTCTACAAAGTTGTAGTCTTGTAAAATTTATTTTTCAATGGAACAACTTATCTTGTTTTATAACGATGACATATCCACAACGAATATAATGAGAGAAAACTAAATTACCTCAAGAAAACACAAGGATATAGTATGCATGTTTTAACATAGTACGACTAAATGTGAGTGGTTTGCCAATGAATAATTATAACCTCCTTTCGTATGCGTAACCAGTAGTCGAATTATATCTTAAGAACTTTTAAAAAAATCTTGCCTAGCTAATATATTTTCATTTTATTTTAAAGGTACAACTGTTATGGGAGCTTTCGACCCCATTCCACCAATTGCTGACTTATGTAATAAGTATGGACTATGGTTACATGTTGATGCATCATGGGGTGGAGGTGTCTTATTCTCCAAAGCACATAAACATCGGTTAAATGGCATTGAAAGGTTTGGCGTTTTTAAACATTATTAAGATAGATTAAACAATATAATTTCATTTTTATTTTCAAATGTTAGTATATCAATGATTGTAGAGTGATTTTTTTTTTTTTTTTTTTTTAATTTTGAGATGCTTCCCATAATGTTCGAATTTATTCCATATAAAAATTTGCTGGTTTCATTTGTAAATTGATGTTAAGATACGGATTTCAAGTTCAAAAAAATTAAAAGAAATATTTGCATGCAAGAAAATATATTTTTTCAAAACATTTCAGATGCGTGGCTGGTATATTTTAATCCAAATAAAGTTCATGTATATCTTAAAGTATGATTCGTATGATTCATTGTTCTGATGTCTGTTTTTATTATAGATAACTAGCAAATGTATGTCAGTGAATGTTTTTTGGACATTCTTCCTCTCTTTCTTTCTCTACCTCTGCTTCACAGTATTCAAAAGAGTAATAGTAATGGAAACTAACCTACTTTCATTCTGTAAGAGATGAATTTCAAGAAAGAATATTTAATCTACGATGTAGGGTTTAAGTGTCTACCTTCTAAAAATAATACTTAATTTACCATTTTTCTTGTGTTTGTTTATCATAAGTGAAAGAGGATAATGAAATGCTACGTACCACAATCATAGATAATGTTATTCAACAACAGAAAATATCAACCTGAAGAATTTTTCAGTGTTGCCATCTATAGAAATTACAGTATTGCCAGAATAACATTTCTCCCAAAATCTAAGTTAAAGCAGCGACTAGAGGAACGAATTCATCTGCATTTGATTACATATCATGTTATTTTAGTATCCTGTGAATTACTTTTTAAATAACATTATTATTTAATTTTAGTAATTGTATGTTAAAACTATTTTGTTTACTACAAACTAAACACAGCTATTATTTCAATAGTAATATATCTATATATCTATATATCTATATCTATATCTATATCTATCTATCTATCTATCTATCTATCTATCTATCTATATATATATATATATATATATATATATATATATATATATATATATATATATATATATATATATATATATATATATATATATATATATATATATATATATATATATATATATATATATATATATATATATATATATATATATATATATATATATATATATTAGTGTAGTTTCAGTAGTGCATTTATCGGTTACTATTGAAACTACAGTTATCATTGCTGCAGATTTTCAGATTAATCGCATGCTTTTTCTAAAGTTTAGTATTTTACTCTATTTTAGTTTCAAATGTTACTATTTTAGTTTCTATTTGAAAATATACATTTGATACTGTAATTAGTTATGATTATTATTATATTTAATATATGATTGGTTTTTATTCAGGGCAGATTCAGTGACATGGAATCCCCATAAACTTTTAGCTGTGCCTCAGCAATGTTCGGTATTACTAGTAAAGGATCCTGGCATTCTGTCTAATTGTCATGGTCGAGGTGCAGAATACCTGTTTCAGAGGGATAAGTTCTATGACACAAGATATGATTTGGGAGACAAATACATACAATGCGGTCGTCGAGTAGATGTGTTCAAATTTTGGCTTATGTGGAAAGCAAAGGTACTTTGTTGCATTTCACTTTATAATTGGATTTAAAAAATAGTTGAAACTTTTAAATAGGAGGTATTGAAAAATATAAAGTATTAATTATTTTCTCAAATTATTGAGAACTTTAATTAGCTTTGCACGATTGTAAACTATTGTCGATACTCTTTCAGAGAAAGAAACGGAAAAGAAGAACGTAATATGGAGGGAATTTGGTGGAAAAATAAAAGTGACACATATCTTTTGATGCTATTGTGTTTTTAATGCAACTTCTGATACATTCACGTTAAATGAATGGTTATTTACAGCTTTGCTTTTCCTGTTGTGTATCCAAGTATATGCTTCTTATTTCACAGTTTTATCTTAAACAGTATCTTATTTTAAACACTAAGAAGTATATGCTTTTATGTACGAAGTGATTTGTGTTCTTCGAGAGTACCTGCATTTTTCAACAAGTGCAAGAGATGTATAGAACTAACATAGTTACCCGAATAGCAAACACATTTGCTTTCTGTGTGCGTGGCCCCGAATTTGATTCTCGATGTACGACTTATAAGCTTGCCTCGGGTACAAACTCAGGCACTTGTTCAGATACCGCTCTAACTAGTAGACTCCGTTTCATATAACCTCAATGCTGAAAATGAACATTAAATACTAATCAATTAATCAAAGCTGATTAAAGCTACGGTGGCAGGAAAAGTGGGAGAACGTAGTGTATGCGAATCATCAACCTAAGACAGCGATGTTGCCAGTAGTGATGTAATAAATGATTATGTTAAACCATTGCTTATACTTATATACAAAAATTGTAACAGAAGATCCGTAACGGTAGTTGTTTATATGTAATGTATTCTGTATCCTATATACAGGGTGTTTCAAAACAACACCGACAACGTTTGAGAGGTGATTCCTGACACCAAGATAAGACAAAAAGTATAGACCAACCTGGGTGCACAAATGCTTCCTTTCGGAGTTACAGGCTGCCGAAAACATGAAGAAAAAAAAAAGAACTTTAGAGGTCCATAGCTCTTATACTATAGGACCTACCGTAGTCAGGTCAATACATCACTTAGGAACTAGTATGTGCTCTATCCAAATATCCAAGTTTCAGAATCCTAAAGTATTTCCGCAACAATTTTTATAGAAGTAGTTGGTGAGTACTTCAATTATACATCCGTAGCCAAACTCCCTCTATAAAAATTATTGCGTGAGTGCCTTAGGATTCTGAAACATGTATTTTTGGATAGAGCACATATTCGTACCAAAGTGAAGTCTTGACCGAATACGGCAAGTCCGATAGCTTTGGAGCTATGGACCTTTACAGTTAATTTTTTTCATGTTTTCGGCAGCCTATAACTCCAAAAGGAAGCATTTGTGCACCCAGGTTGGTCTATACTTTTTGTCTTATCTCCGTGTCAGGAATCATCTCCCAAACGTTGTCGGTGTTGTTTTGAAATACCCTGTATGCATAATACAAAAAACATGTCAGTCTGTAAATAACGTTAATTCCTAATAATACACAGTCAAGCTAATAGGTATCGCTATACCTGTGCTGGTTGATGAAAATAGATGGCGCTACCGTGCAGGAATTTGCAGATTTGAAACTATTGTGACGATCACGAGCGTCGTTAGCAGGCGGGTCGGGGGGACGCGTCCCCCAGATTTTAGTCAAATATATTTAAAGAAACTATACTACTTTGTACTGTAGTGTAATTTCAATTCTTCAATGTATATTAAAAACTTGGAAACAAACAGGCTGAGGTTCCGTAAACGCGTTCTCAAGGAAGTGAAATTTAAAAATTGAAAGTGAAAATGTCAAAAACACAAAAACAAAGTAAGGAACTGCATACAGATGAGAAGCCAAAAACAGGATATATAAACTAAAGAAATGGTAAACAAGGGGAGTTATTTGGTCAGTCATTGGGTCAGTCAGAACGAGCGTCGTGAGTCGACCTTGGATCCTTGTCAGTAATGAACCTCAGTATGTACAATCCAACCTTCCTGTAAGTACTTCGTTAATTATGCTAAGAAGCAATACATAAGAAGTTTGTGCATGCAGGTCTTCCTCCATGGCAGGCGTAATATTGTAAAAAATTATAATTTCCATAATTATTATTTGTAACCTTTTTCTCTATGTAACTTGTTAAATAAAAATCAAGATGCATCTGAAGTAGTATTGTCCTTCTACCAAGGATAATAATAAACAATATCCTATAATCATTATTCAATTAGTAACTAAAATCTTCC
Source organism: Thermobia domestica (assembly GCF_964235325.1). Classification (NCBI taxonomy): domain Eukaryota; kingdom Metazoa; phylum Arthropoda; class Insecta; order Zygentoma; family Lepismatidae; genus Thermobia; species Thermobia domestica. The sequence goes on from NC_137464.1 coordinate 108,749,487, forward strand.
TATCTAAATGTTACGAAACAGTACATATAACTTTTGTCGGAAAGAGGATTTTGATTTTGATTCATCCGACTCCCCCTCCCCCAGATTTAGAAAGCTAGTGACGCCACTGGTGACGATGTAACTTTAACTTAAAACTGCATTGATTCACTTTAATTGTTTCAAAACAGGGCAAGAGCCGTAACTATATATAAATATTAACAATACAGTGTGTCCGTAAAGTTGCGCAACCCAAAGTTTGATTGTGTATATCTTTTGAACTAAGAACGATAAAGTCCTGAGACTTGAAACAAATGTAAGCGTGTTCTATGCAGATATTTTCGGGATCATGACTAATGTTGGAATTTACAACGATTTTGTGTAGTTACGAAAGAAAGTACCAAAAGTGTAAAATAAAAAATGTACAAAATGAAGAAAATCAATATTCAGTTGCTGAAAACTGATATCCTGCGGGTGAACCCCTGTGAATATGTGCAATTGATCAACATTTATCAATAGATAAATAGATAAACATTTATCTATTGGTGCGAAAATGTGACAAAATTGATTCAGTGTTGCCATGTAAAAAGGCTATTTAATGCAACATCGTAAAATGTGTATTTTTGACAGAAACGCGGCCCCTGCCAACACTGTTGTTGTAAAATTACTGCAACAGGTGTGTTTTAGGTTAGTCAGTGATAATCAATGAGAATTTGCACATAATTAATAACCTGAATTTCTATGAAAAAATTGGCGATAAAACTTACTCACCTACAGCTGGCAACCCTGGAATCCTCATGCAAAGAGAAGCGCACTTTACAGTAAATGCTCGAAGTGATTGCCGCGTTCTTGTAAACAAAAATTTACACGCTTCACCATGTGTCTTGACATCTTTTAAAGAATTCCTGGCGATTGATTGAATTTCTGTTTCAATGTTCGTCTTCAGTTCCTCAATGGTCCTGGAATTGTTCTTGTACACCACATTTTTTTAGGTAACCCTGTAAGAAAAAGTCAGGTGATATTAAGCTCGGAGAACGGGAGGGCCACAATTTTTGGAAATGATACACTTACAAAAAAAAAATCCCTAACATTTCTAATGTTTCGTTGGAAGTGTTGCGAGGGTTGCCAGCTGAAGGTGAGTAATTTTTTTATTGCAATTTTTATCATAAAAACTCAGGTTATCAATTATGTGCAAATTCTCATTGATTATCATTAATTAACCTAAAACACACCTGTTACAGTAATTTTATGACAACAGTGTTTGCAGGGGACGCGTTTCTGTCAAAAACACCCACTTTACGAAGTTGCATTAAATCGCCTTTTTACATGGCAACACTGAATCAACTTTGTCACATTTTCGCACAAATGGATAAATGTTGATGCATACTGCACAAACACACAGGAATTCACCCACAAGAAATCAATTTTCAGCAACTAAATACTGATTTTCTTCATTTTGTACATTTTTTATTTTACACTTTTGGTAGATTCTTTCGTTACTACACAAAAGCGTTACAAATTATAACATTGTTCAAGATCTCAAAAATATCTACATAGAACACGCTTACATTTGTTTCAAGTCTCAGGACTTTATCGTTCTTGGTTCAAAAGATATACACAATCAAACTTTGGGTTGCGCAACTTTACGGACACACTGTATTTGTGCATTTCAACATCAGTATATTGTGACGATTTAATTATAACTTAAACTGTATCATTTCAACTTATTTATTTGAAAATAGATAATGGTGATACTGAATATGAACGTACTTTGATTCTTATTATTAGGACAAGTAAAGGATTAGACCACTTAATTTAACACGATTTTAACCTCAGTGTACAGAGAGCCGAAAGCTTGAGTGCAACAACTAAGTCTTAGTTAAAAAAAAGTTAATTCTTTTAGTGTAATTGTGCCACGATGATCAACTATTTACAGGACTAATTCTCTTATCTACTGACACATTTTGGTAACTTAACAGACAGATAAGTAGTGAATGAACGTTCTACCATCGTCTTATAATGGTAAATAGTAACATCGTATATGATTTTCTTCGTTAGTTAACGAACTGAAAATTTTATTGAAAGGTTGTAGAATTGGCCCATAGTAACAACCTACTTGAGATTAATTAAGATTGTGAGTAGATATGTATTTATTCAAGAGTTTGTCAAGTAAAATTCGCCCCAATTTTACCATGTTTAAGACAAAACTGTTAAAAAAAAAAAGCATATTATAATTTGGAACTTAGGATGCTAGAAAATATTTATGAAATACTACAGTAATAAATTTAGAGATGTTGGTTACAGGATGCAGCTGAAAGATACATCATAATCATGTTTTGATGTCATGACATGATAAAGTTTTTTTTTTTTTTTTTAACGATCTTATCTCGATGTTGTATATAACTTTTTAAGTTAAAAGACGCTGCGGTCTTCAAATTTTATTGTGATTTTTCTTTTACAATTATTTCGAGAAAATGTAAACTCCGAATGAATTTTACTTGAAATTATTCCTAAAAGTTTTAGGATATTTGTACTTAAATTTATTAATTTATTGTTTATAGGGAACAAATGGTTTCGAGCGTCACGTGGATACATTATTTGATACGACAAGATACTTGATATCTAACTTGCAACGTAGACCTTCCTTCAAAATGGTCCTAGAAGAGCCTGATTTCATCAATGTGTGTTTTTGGTACATACCTCCCAGACTTCGAAACAAGCAAAATACACCAGAGTATAAAGACGAATTGCATAAAGTAAGTAGATATTTTGTTTTTGCTTTGGGAAGTCATAGATAGCAAAGAGATTTTATTTTGAGAATAATGAAATATTAAATGATAATATTGTCTGACTGATGTAAAACAATATATGATCTTGTATATGTAAAATCGTTTGCTTTGCTAAATATTTGAAGGGAAATAGAAAGTAAACTTGTTTTAGAGGAATAAATAAATAAATAAATAAATGTAAAAGTCATCTTAGAAGATAAGTATGTAGAACAAAATATTTTAAACTCGGCGACTAAGATTTAAATTTCGCATACTTTTTATTTGGGGAAATATAGTTTCTTCATTGAAGATTGAAGTTAATTTGATTAAGATCTCAATGCTGAGTTATCTACGTGGTAATGACCTGCATTTCTTCACATGCTTCCGACATCACTTCGCCATTGTTTCTTCTCTTTATTATTTTCACAACTTTAGTCGATAATGAAAAAGAGTAATTTATCTACATATACTTATCAATTTAATGAAAATACCTCAAAAAGTGCGAAAAACACAAACAAGTACAATATTAATATGGCGTTGGACCACTTTCCACCCTCAAGACAGCTCTGATGACGTAGAATGGAGTCATATAGGCGATGAATGGTAACAAGTCGAATTTTAGACTATACCGCGTGAAGTGCATTACTCAGTTCCGTGAGAGAGGATGGAGGTTGAAATCTGCACCGGATTCGTGTCTTCAAAACAGACTACTGATGTTCAACTATGTTCAGGTCTGGGAATTGGGGAGGTCATTGAAGGTGTCCAACTTCATCCCGATGTTTCATTAAATCACGTCGCAGCAGCTCCTGTTATGTAATAAGCACATTAGCATCCTGGAATAATGCGTCATTACCTGGATACAACATCCAGACAATAGGATACACTTGTTTTGCTAGAATGCAACGTAATATCAGGCAGTGACGCGACTGGTAAGCGTTAGCACAGAATCCATTGAAACCAGGATATTGCGGTCAACAGCATCATAGAGCCGTCGCCATGTTTCACGGTTAGGTGGAGATATAACCCTTTCTTGGGCATCCACCACATATAAATACGGCCCGTAATTGAAATAAGGTGAACAATAACTCATCCAACTATATCACACGTTTCCAGTTATTAGCGGTTCATGTTGCATGTTCGCGGCACCATTGGCGTCGTGATAAAGCATTATAGTTCTTGATCAGCAATTTGTCTGTGCAAGCTGATCCCCTACGTCCATGTCTCGTAATTCGTAACGAACTATAATTGTCTACACAGGCCTTGGGAGGCTCTGCTTGAGTTCATCTGTCCACTTGCACTACAGTCACATGATGGTTTAAAGTGACAATTCGCTTTAATGCTCGGGGAGACCTGTCACTGAAGATTTTATTTCGATCATTGTTCCTCTTCCGTGAGTTTTGTAGGCCGCCATCACCTTGGTAATAATTTATCCTTCTCGAACATCCGGGAGGTCGCCCAATTTACACTATCACTGCGTAGTTCACTGCACATTATCGTTCTACTGCTTTTCACGTAGTAGGGGTTTGTCTTAACACACAAGCAACAGCCCAATAAGACACTAGGTCAAAAAAGTAAAAGCTTTTTCAGGAAAACCATCCTGCATGAAGTTTTCCTAGGTTTTGCTCATTCACAGCAGGCAAATGCCGGGATGGTAGCTATTATTAATGTTCCCAGGCTGTTTTCTTTCTTCCCCATTTTTCTCCTTCTTCAATTCCCTGAGTAGTGTGATCACCCCAGGAATGTCATCCCTCATCAGTGACAGGCTAACATGGATATAGATGCCGAAAGTCAAGAAATCTAATTCCTAATCCTAATTCAACACTATAGTCGCTGCCTAACCGTTGCCAATCCAGATAGCTGACACGTTTCCAACTTCAAATATCGATAAAATTGATAAGTATCTGTAGATATTTTTACAGAGAGTAATTATTGCTATAAATAAGGAAGAAATTATATTTTTCAACCTAATGATCAGTAGACAACTCTATTAATGAATAAGCCAACTATATAGTTAATAATTCTCTATTTATTAATAACTACTACTTCAATATCATAGTTTCATGATATGTAAATAATCTCTGTGATACGTCACTAATAAGCTCTAACGTCTCTTAAATATGTTTTCATATTGAATTTGTGTGCTTATTAAAAGACAAGTATCTTTGGATCAATAAAATAAATTCATATCATATCAAGGCCTTCTTAACCTACTTGTGACACTTAATTGTAGCTCATGTGGTTCGGATTTCACGTTAATCAGTAGGCTCCGTCTCATATAGCCTTGCTGCTGAAAGAGACATTAAACTCAAAATCAATTCAATTAATTGTAGCTCTCACGTTTCTGTTCAGTCTTTCTACATTGGAGGGCTAATTTTATATATAATATGAAAGGAATTGCATGGAATGTGAAGGAAATTGCAAGTTTTTAATATATTTATTAGTCTTGATTTAATGATTTAATGGAACGTACACAGGTGGATATTGTGCGCATAAAAGCAACCTATCTCACACTTTTTTGTTTAGTTCTAATTTAGTTTCTTTACATATTGTATGTTCATTTTTATTTTATCTATTTTTTTTATATATAGATAGCTCCTCAACTAAAGGAAAGAATGGTTCGAGATGGAAGCATGATGATCAATTACCAACCACTTCGAGATTTACCGAATTTCTTTCGATTTGTGAGTCAGAACTCTGCTTTAACGAATATAGATATAGACTACTTCTTAAACGAAATGGAAAGACTTGGCTCTGATCTGTAAAAATTTAATTTGAGAGCTGGAGCTAAACATTTTTTTACATAGTTCATAGAAATCATGTATTATAATTTTTAGAGGTTCATCAAATATGTAAGAGATAATAAAAACAATTACAGCATCAGTAGGAGAATCTGTGGTTATCTTCTATGTCCAAATATATTATAATCTCAAATTAAGTAAGTTGTTTATCAGATGAAAGTCTCTGCTTAAATGAAATATCTATTCTTTATTATAATGTATTGAAAGATATTTCTCAAACATAATATTAGACAAATTAACCAAGAGACACTTATCTAAAAAAAGTATGTATATATGCTTTACATACATATAACGACAACACTGTATATAGTTGCATATTGGTGACATAAAATTATGTAACTGCTTTGATATAACTAGTTTCAATAAAATATTTGTTATTGATCTGAAATCATTACAATAATTCTACGTCTTCAGAGATGCTCAAAATTTCACGAGAATTATATATGCAGGGCCGTTCAGTCAATGTGTGGGACCTGCGCTGAAACTAAATAGTGATGCCAATAATGTAGGTGAGAATTCTATATTAAGCATGAATAATTTACTTTGCGCCAACTTCGACTTTTTCTCATCATTGATAGTGATATCCCTTTATGAATTCACTTCGCAACATTAATAATTTACAATGACTATTCACTCTTTCTGAATATTTTGAATCTCAAAGTTTTCCTGAAGGGTCTATAGCGAATAGTCTTTTGTGCCGAGTCTGGGTGAACTGCCCCACTTCCCCATCCACAGGATCTTCCTGTTTATATGAGCATAGCCAATTAACAAATAAGAGAATTTCTGAAATATAGGTTATTAGACACAAAAGAATGTGCAATAAATTAAAATTTATTGCTCTTGTCTAGTAAATGATGTATATTATCGTTTGTTCTTGAGTATTTTACCAACAACAAAGGCATGATTTGTATCAATTAAGAGTATATTATTTTGATTTCTTTATCTTGAGACTACCAGGGTGGTTTGATAAGTAAGTTAGTTTTATATTAAAGAAAATAATTAAAGTTTTATAACATACTTTATTTTTTGACATAGTCCTCTCGAAGTTCAACGCACTTGCCCCAAAATTTCTTCTGCTTCACGATTTCTTTGCAGAAATGAATTTCTTCGAAGTTTTCAAAATACTCGTTTACATCTTGTATGAACCCCTTCATTTGACTCAAACTTTAACCCTGCCCGGACAATCTTGAGGTTCGGTAATAGATGGTAGTCCGAGGGAGCTAGATTTGGTGAATAGGCAGGATGAGGAACCAGTTGAATTAGCTACTCGACCAATTTTTGCTCTGTAGTACGGCTTTTCCTCTACTATGGAGTGAGTAAACGCAGCATCCACCTTGGGCAAAGATTTTTCATATGCATTTCATTATGCAAATGAAAGTAAACTCTATCAGTTGAGATGCTTGTGACTTCTGCTAGCTAACTCGCCCACTTTCACTTGTCTGTCGGTTGAAAGTAAATCATGACTTCATCGGTGATTTCGGATGTCACAACTTATTTTGGAACTCCAGGACGTGATGCATTTTCAATGCTTGTTCTGGCGCACTTAAATTCATTTATCCAAAGTCGAACAGTTTCATAGAAAAGCTAAGATCCTCTCATGAATTCCCTTCATCGTCTTCCTTTCCAGAAAAAAGAATTGAGTCAAACCACGAATTCTAATTTTGTACATATTTCACTATTACTCGAAACAACTATCAAACAACGAATTACTGTCAGAATGACTTACAGATGACGTTAGCGCCATCTGTTAGTATGTGAACCAAGTTAATTACCAAATTGCTATCATACCTATTTTAATATTATTTATTATATTTTTTTTCTACCACAGTTGATTTTGGAAGACAAGTTGTTTGTTTTATTCGATCTATGGGAACACTGTTAGCTCTATAATGGTTAATTGTCACTATTTCTTATAATGACAACAGACAGAAGTGACAATGATACGTTGAAAAGAATCTAAAAATATTCATTTTCTGACTATTTAGCAATTTGTTTAAAGTGAAGGATGATATCATTGATTTTCGAACAAATATACAACTTCATTCTGATTAAAGATACACTTCTCATTTAACAATATCACTTTTTCCCATGTCTTTTCAATTTAGTATTATTCTTTATGACCCTTTACCTACTGAGGCTCATTTTCTATATATATATTTTACATGTATTTTTTCTATGGATAAAGTTCCAGTTCTTAAAGTTATCTGTTTCTATTTAAATGTGTAGTGAACAATTTTGTATTAATTCTGACTTCATGAATTAGATTCGAGTTAGATTGCGATCTTTAATACAACTGACTTTCCTCTTTGGTGTTTTCTTTCTATTATGGTAAAAGGACCTGCTGCTTAAATAGTTTCGCAGTGGCATTAACAGAACTAATACCAAACCAAACACTAGAGAAGTATCTATAAGTTTATATATCTATAAACATCTATTAGTGTGGAGGGGGGAAGGAGTCATCTATTTAATGTTTTTAGAAGTTGCATTTATTAAAAAAAAAAAATCTTCCACTATCATTTCGATGATCGCACATCTCCGATAGATGTTGTAGAAATATTGCATACTCTATCGGCACAGTTAGACGGCAGACTTTTCAAATTCTCTTATTTAAATGCTTTATTCAAAAGTTAGCGTTCTGACTGAAGAAAAATGAAATGAAATCTTTGAGTTTTACGTCTCACATTTATGCCGGCTAAAGGAGACGTGATGATAACAAATGAGGTGGAATGAAGAAAGTGGGAGGAAACGGGAGAACCTCGAGAAAACACACGCACACGGTGTTTGTTCACCCCAAAGTTCACTTGGCACGAGTTGGGATCGAACCAGGGACCCTATGCACCAGAGATGAACGCTCTACCACTTTTTTAAAAAGTTAACTGATTCACCGAAAGAGTCTCAATAACTTAATGTCCTTATTTTACTCTCTTTTACAGTCTACAGTTTTTCCAGTAACTTCCTTAACGACAGGGACACGAACACAGAAACATCGAGGACAATTACAATTCCAAAGGCTCTCCCACCGGAAATCGAATCCAGGACTCCGTACACCAAAGACGTACGTGCTAGCCAGTAGACAAGCCACCACTGAGCCACGGCGGCCCTCTTTTTGCGTGAAGAGTCAGTAAAGGAATATATGTACAGATTTACTTCAAAATAAGTTAGGAAAGACTAGAGAGCAAAATAATCAATTTGTTATCTTTAAGGTCAGTTTAAAGAGACAAGTTTTGTCGATAGATGTCACTACAGTCTTCATATCTCTCTAGGTATTTTTTACCTTTTACGAAAATTCACGATTTCTCTTACAAATTTTAACCTACAGACTTTAAATTTTTAGAGAAGGAACTTCGTAACCTATTGAAAGCAACAATCCGTGCCGATTTTTTATTTAGAATTTTCTTCATTATTGAAATAGCTTGATTGTTGGAATGGATACCCAAATCTTTAACAATTGAAGTAATTAAACAATGAAGAAAATTCTAAATAAAAAATCGGCACGAATTGTTTCCTTCGATAGGTTATGAAGTTCCTTCTCTAAAAATTTGAAGTCTGCAGGTTGAAATTTGTAAGAGAAATTGTAAATTTTCGTAAAATATAAAAAATACATTAGAGAGATACGAAGAGTGTAGTGACATCTATCACCAAAACTTGTCTCTTTAAATCACCCTTAATGCAGCATGCGTATGGAAACCATACGCATATGCATATCATATGATTTCTTTATCTAATGTGATTACTATATGATAACATTAGCATCAACATTAATTTAAGATACAGGTAGATAAGTATAGGTGTTTTTGGTCGTTAATTATATAATTTGGATTTTAGAGTTCCTTTCAGCACCGAGGCTATATGAAACGTAGATCTATGGTTTTATGTAGAACCTGAACCACATGAGCTATCACCAGGAATTGAACCAAACTCTCAAACGCCAAAGGCTTGGACGCTAACCATACGCGTATAGTGACATGAGAGCTCTAAAGAATGTTCTTGTATACCTTCACAAATATTTACTAGTCAAAACGAAAAGTTACATCAGCATATTACAGTAGTTTATTACTATTATTATTATTAGTGATAATAATAATAATAATAATAATAATAATAATAATAATAATAATAATAATAATAATAATAATAATAATAATAATAATAATAATGCATTCTGGCTCTGCTACATTATTTAATTGATTTAAAAATACACTCTTAAGTGGGACATGAAAGAACTGATGATAGTTAAAAATACCTTTTTATTAATTGATGGAACTGCAGGTTTAACGGTACGTCAGAATCGAGTATTTTGTCCAAGTCACGTGTTTGACAATGGTCATAATCTCTTGCTTGTACATGGACTCCCAAGTAAAAACTAAGAACAAAGGTGAAATATTAGTAAATATTGTCAACCTGGGTTGGTACTCCTTTAAAAATGCATCTGGAATGTAGCATTATTTCTAATAGAGCACTTGGAGTAAACCCAGATTGTTTGCATTAGCTCAAGGTACATCTTAAAGTACCTATCTTGCTAATGTTTACTGAACTGCTTATGCTATGGTGCTGCTATGGTGCTGGTTTAATGAACTGCTATGGTGTGCTTATGAGATACTCTCGGGGATTCTCCACCACTGTTTTCAGTCACCAAAACAGAACCGTAAGTATAAATAATCGTTGACATATAATTTAAATCATATTTGATGTGTAAAGTGTGTGTGTTTATGTAGCGAAATGTTAAAAAAATGTAACTCAAAGTGTATGATTAATTCTCAATGTAAAAGAGGAAAAGGTGAACGGGATCGTACCTGCAACGCTGATGAAGATGACCATCAATTTCCCGAAGTCCCACTGTGCAAAATGCAGCAATCTTTGGAGTATTCACAATTACCACCAGTCTATTGAAAAACCTTCATTTATGCTTAATCCACAAGAACGATGATGTATTCACAATCGTAATAGTAAATGTTGTTAAATGTTACTTTGTCGACGACTCTAACTTCAACTGTTGTCCGAGTTCCTCTAACCCTCCTTCTCTCTTATGATAAAATAGACTGAGGTATTTATACAACAAAGATGTTTGCATTACAGCACGTGGCTTCCAAAATTTGGGCCAAAATCATACACGTGCATATGAGATTTCTCTGAAGAAATCTTAGAAACCAATTTCTCTTAAAATGAAGCGTCATGTCAGCACTTTGAATTTTACATAACTTACATAACGCCTTCCGTTGCAATGTGTTGGTATTAACATAAAATTACAAAATGCTTACATTCACATAATTCAAACAATTTACAATTCATTTCAAACAATTGACATTATTCACATTCGCAGACTATGTTTTCTGATATTACACATACCACAACCAAAACAAATAATCTTTGAGATTTCTACAATTGGAAATGAAAATGAACAACATTTTAACTAATAAAAATAAAATATTAAGATCTCTTGACAATATTAAAGAGATACAAGTAAATAAAAAAAGTCATTAAAATTAACAAAGAAGAAATAAATCGTAGTTTGTGAAAAGAAAAGAAGGTTAAAATAATAATAATAATAATAATAATAATAATAATACATAAATAGAAATATCAAATGATAAAGAAAAGTATTATACATAAATATACAAGACAAAAGACAAAGAACATTCACGAATTCAGTATTATAAATAAAATATAGAACACGGTGAGTAAAATTGTAAACTTTTCTCACCAAGATGTAACTGAGAGCATTAGGGAAACCTAAACGTTCCTTGAGATCTGAGTATTTCTGACGCACTAAAAGAATAGATAAAAGCAAGTAAAAGAGTTGTCCAAGGCAACATCTACAGTTATGATACTACGTTCGTTTCCTTGAACGTCTACTTGGTCGCATACCTAGGAAGGAATAACAACACAGCCCTGTTACTATAGCTAAACTGGGAGTCTTATTTACTTGTTAAGAATATTCTTTCCGAATAGGTGCACGTGACATAGTGAAACACCTAGAACATGGCAAATAAAAAAAAAAAAAAGTGATATAGACTAAATTTTGAGCAGTTCTTGTTTGTGATGAAGATACAACTGGCATAATTTTTATTTCTTGAACCGACCGTGTACATAATATTAAAATCGAGCTATTATAATAACAGCGTTTGGAACCTTTGTTGATATTGCTTGGAAATTGTGCTCTGCAACAGATTAAGTGCAACAAAAATAATTGCAAAATTGACTCAACATTTGGATTATCTTTCTATGACAATGATAGTGCGACGTGCGTTGCATAACCTGAACATCCGCGGTCAAATCACATTTTCCGAACTGCTGATCACCCCAACAATATTTTAATGTGATGAAAATGGGGCCAAAAACATGAAAATGGAATTGCAGGTGGCGTGAAATGGTTCGACGAACCTTCTTTCACTTTATTTCCAACAACGAGTCATGTTTTGTATTGCGGGTATCCAACAAAACTTATGCTACTTTCTCTCTACGTGATTACTGGGAACGGCTCTGTGATACTGAAGAATGCAATTTTCTGGTATTCTGAGTGTCATGTGATTATATTTACAGGAGTGCATTACTGTCACGATAATATGGATATTTTAAATGATAACGTACATCATATAGCCCAAATGTTTCCGGCCAATGATCTAATTCTTTAGTAGTGATTATTCTCCTCTGGCCCGCCCAATATCCAAATCTCAACATTATTGAATATGTGTGATCATACTCTGGAGCAGATATCGTCCTCCATCCTGGTTGATGGAACAGAGTGTGCATTGTATGATGGATGGTACAATAGTCATCTGGAAACTATTAATGATTTATATGTCTCTATTTCACGATGAATCAAAACTGATATGTTGGCTAACAGTAATCCCATGCCGTATTAATGAGGTAAATTGGTTTCTCTTTAGGTCTTTTCATTATTTTGATAATCATCTGTAAGTTGATAAAGTATCAGAACTTCTAGGGAATTTTAATTAGTTTAAGAGAATGCTTTAGTTGAATATTGCCTGCACGGAAACTTCGTTTCTTTCTGTTGATTTAAATAATTGTAATACAGAAAGTTTCCTATTTCTTTTACGTAAAAATATATGAAAACTACGCCAAGATTAAGTAAACTCATTTTTGCAATCGAAAAACCTATTTTTCAAACTACATGTTAACCACAGAATCATTTTGGAATTGAATGAAATCAGAACATCAACAGGTTGTAATTTCTCTTACTTGGGTATTACATGTTAATGTTGCTTTTCCATAAGAAAACTTTAAGAATAAAAGCTTGCTTCTACTTTTATTCTTACTATATTCTAGAGTGATACTTTTAACTCCAGAGACCATACATACTGGTATTATTTACCACAAGCTGACTTATTGTAAGATTAGAAGTATGATTCTAGGTATCAGATATTACTATATTTTTAATAAATATTAAGTTTAAAAAATTACATTAAATACCATAAACTGAAAGTATTGAGGCCTTAATTTGCTTCAATATTCAAAAGATATAGAAGCCTGTAGACATCACAAGGGTAGCTTGATAAAGTTATATTCATCTGTTATGTATTCACCACAAATAGTGGAAACATTATCACAGAACCATAACCACTAGAAGTAAAAAGTGTGAGCATTCTTTGCATTCATGGGGTTTTCCACAACGTAGCGTTAGTGTCGCAGCCAGACGAACACTCCAGTGCAGTTCTAGCAAATTGTCTGTTAACTTCACGAAAAGATGGATGGCAAATTATAACAATTATGGAAAACTATGTATCACTTAATTTGCGAGTACTTTTAATCGGAATTATTCATTTACATTTAATAGTTGATATAAACCAAATAATTGACCGTTCTTTTTATTTGATATGTTATATGCAATGCAGTGAGAAGTAGCATTAAAATGTAAATATAACCGTTACAAATTATTTGAAATACGTATGAACGAACGAGTTTGAACAGATTAAAACTCTTTCTTAACCTCCTGCGGATTTTCCCTCGCTTTTAATTGTTAGGTAGTCAATGGTTGAGTCTGGACTTCTAGAAGACATGTGGTATTCTAATCTGTATTTTACAGATGTATAGCAGAGAAGTTAGGCTGTCTGTTTAGGTTCATTCCAATAAGAACTGTCTTTTTATACGAAATGTTTCCTTCTTTTGTGAGATGTTATGGTCAATGTTGAAATAAATGTGGTACAGTACCTGTAACTAATTTCCATTTGTTTCGTATAATTTCTACTTAATTCACTAATAATAAAAGAAATAATTACTTTAAAATAACTTCTTTTTTTAATGAAAATGGTCATCTCATACATAAATTTTATGCTAAATTTTCTATATTTTTGAGGAAATGCTTTTATCATTTCAATCATTTCATGAAAAGATAATTTTTCGGCGGTTTAGAAGAAAGTAATACTTTTTACTGAATTTACGTATCCATGTTTACATTCTGAAACAAATCAAAAAAGCGTCTTCTTGAATTACATATAACACAAACACATTATCATATTCATGAATTTTCTCGGAATTTCCTGTTTCCTGCCACATTCTAATTTTCCGCTTCTTTCATAGTCATTCACTTTCATTATTCATCCATCTTTTCTGGTCTGCAGGGCATAATTGTGAGCCATAAAAGTTAAAATGCTCATTTCACTTTTTACAAAACAACAGAACGGAATTTTCAACTAGTTGTTTCTCTGTTTGGCATACTATTGCAAATGTATTAATGTAATCTACGGAAACGCGGACGTACACAGTAAATCATTGTTCTGTAACGCGCTCTTCTAGACAGCTCTCGTCTGGATGCGATAGCAGCGTTGCCGTTCACTTGTTTTGCCTTATCTCCAGCGTGTTGAACGAAAAAAGCATGCGCACAATTTTCTTCTATTTGCTATGAGAAAACTCTATATTATAAGATCTTTCGCTAAGTATCTCATCAGGTAAGAAAGCACGCCCATAAGGCGTGTAAAATGAGAAAATACAAAAAATAGGCATGGAACATTCAAATTAAACATCATCTTGAAATGATTGTAATGTGAATACGTAGAGAATTTAGTGGGGAAGATTAAACTAATGAAACAGTTGGTCAGTTAAAGTACAAAAGTCGGAAGAAATAATAAACGAACCACTGTCATGTCTCATATATGCAAATTAATAATGTATAATTGTGTAAAGTAGTAGAAAAAGAATAATAGAAAAGGCATAAAAAACAGGAAATTTTGTTGTGGTTTCCTCCTTCTAATCTGTTACGGCTGTCTAAGGGTATCCACTCACAATGTAAACCACAATCAAATTACTAACTTCCATCAAATATATGGGTTGTTATATTCTCAAATGAAAACTGCTAGTCATATCAGGGTAGATAAATATTTATTTCGATAATAAGTAAATCAAAGTGATTCGACGAAAATTCTTTTAAGGCAAAATAATAATAAAAAAAAAAATATGAAACTCCTTCACTTCAGAGCCCTATCCCTTAAGTCGGAAGGTCATCACTCAGACCAACAGACTCCTACAAATTTCTTAGTCAGACTCCACCGATCCGTCATTCCCTCACAGTTTCATCTGACGCCTACCTCTATCAGGAAAGCCTGACTACAACTTTCCGTCCAACAATATAAGAGATCCTGTTGTCAATGGACATCACTTAGCCCAATGACTGATTCTCTTCCTCTAAAGAGAAGACCATCATTTAGGTTTTCTCTGGCCTAGCAAAAAAAAAAAAAAAAAAAAAAAATCTAAGAAAAAAACCTTAAAGTGTTTTCTGCCTCTGAGGTTAAAAAAATATAACCTACTTCTTCTCACTAGAAGATAACGGGAATCACTTATCCCAATAAGCTATCATTTAAGCTTATAACCCTGACTAGCTAAATGTCCTCAACTTGGTCATCACTTAGACCGAAGGAAATCACTTATTCCTTGCTCTGACCATCACTTAGGCCAGTCCCTATTATTTCATTAAATATCAGAAAATTCTAATACCATCACTCAGGCTCCAGAGAAATCATTTGAAGGGTACGGGGAAAAAACAAGGAATGTCCATGTATGTCCTTTTTCGGGTGCTTTGTCCTATCTGTAGGTGACTCTTGGTACTATTTGACTGTCTATGACATGCATGCGTAGATGTAGAAATGTTCATGTAAAAATTGGCAAAAGATTTCATAACCCTATTCTTTGTACGCGGTTTTCAACATTAAAACGCCGTTTTCTCGAAAATGCAGTTATGTGACATTCCTTGTTTTTTCCCCTTACCCTTCATTCTCTGTCATTGGTCATCATTCAGACCGTTCCCTACAAAATAGGAAAAAAAAAAAAAAAAAAAAAACCGAGGCAGGACCTTAATAACGTAGAGTGGCTCTAACAGCCATAGTCACCCAGCAGTATTCCCCTATGCGGTGAGAGGCTTCCTTTTATATGGTCGATGACCCTTCCCTTTTTATTTTACTTAACTTTATTTTCGCTTAAAAATCCACAAAAAAAGTCTTTTGAAAAACGAGCAACCGTCGCTAGCCTCTGGAAAATTCCATCGATCACTAAGAAAATCTATATAAAAAAAAAAATTGAATGTTGAGTTCGTTAAATATAGCTGAAAAAGAAATCCAAGCAAGAATATACAGCTTAAGCAGATATACACATACAAATAAGCAATAGCCAAGATGAAATTATAAATATATATAACCCATAATACGATATGTGTAATTAAATATATGTCTGGCCAGACTTACCTTTATCAATAACAACATTATATACACTTGTACACTAATTATTTATACACAAAATAAACACAGTAAGGGCGAACCCTCGTCCTTACAATTTAAAATACGTAAATTATAGCAAGTAAATAAAATAATAATTAAACAAAATGACAACAATAATGAGGATAATACAAAATGGGAATTACTTAAGGTATTATTAAGAATATATTTTAGAATATTAAAACATAACAATATCTCAATAAAAAATATTGAAGATACATTGATGTGGGCAGTGAAGTCCGTGCAGTGAGGTGGAGTAGTGAGTTGGTGGTGGCAGTGACTGAAATTTAGCAACCCATTTAGCACAAAAGCTATATGAGATGTGAACCTATAATTTGAGGTGGAATCCGAACCACCATAATGTGTTCAAATTTTAAGGATCTCCCACCGGAATTCGAACACAGCACCCCATACATTAAGGGCGAATTAGAGTATTATCGATTTGTAAGTCCAGGAGATAGAAGTTTGTAAATTGTATAATAATGTGGGTGTCTTTCCATTTCCTTCTGAGGGCGGTCGAACACTCAAGGGGAAAAATTTTAAGGATACTTACGCAAAAGATAAAGTTGAATTTGACATTGTGATAAGTTGTAGCTCTCCGTGTTGGTCTAATGGCTAGCGCATTATCTTTGGTGCACGTGGTCCTGAGTTCAGTTCCCAGTGGGAGAACACAAGCAATTTAATTTCACAATCATTCATTTTCATTAATCATCTGACTCTTTTAGCCTAAAGGACATAACTGTAGAATGTTAAGTTTTTTATTATTATTATTTTGTGATGAATTCTGTATTCTGAGATAAGCACGTGGAGAACTTACGCGCTGCAGGACTACCGGGTGTTGTTATTGAAAATTGAAAAAGGAGTAAGAGTTTCGTCAACATTGGAGATTGGACAGTGATTGCAATGCATTTAAGGGTCTAAATGACATTCGAAGAGTTACAATTACCGAAATGGTGAAATTCGTGTGCTATCATAGTGATAAGAAATTGGAGGATGAAATTAGAGCCAAATATATGACTGAGATTCTGGTATATGTTAGGTGAAAATGCGGAAGTTTAAAGAATCAGTTCTCGTGAAGGTATGAGAAAGAGGTTTCAATAAAACGACTTTGGAGAGTTTTGGGCATTTCTTTTCAGTTTCAAGTGAGGTGATAATTGCCAGATTCATATGTTTCCGTATGAAATAAAGGCTGAAATTGTAATACTAATAAGTGAGAAAGTTCAGAATAGAGGATTTTTACTTTTTTCTTAAATATTGATGAAAGGCTTTTGATTTTACTGACTTACGATGTGGTGGAACAGGTATGGTTTACTGAATTTCTAAAACATAGGATAGCAAACGTTTGGTACAATGAAAATGGAGATTCTTTGGATGGAGATATAGGCTACTGTGGTATATTTTACGTATACGCCAGTTCCATTCTAAAGTTTGACATCAAAGAAAATGGCGATAGATCGGAGAAGAGCCAGGTGAATCTGACTGAGCACTTATTTAAGGGCTGTAGGGAGAGTACACATGTAGGTTGGCCATGGAACACATGAGGAAGATGTGTGTGATTCGAATTAGTGAAAATTTAGAATAGGGTTGATTGAAATATTTATTGTGTCAAGTGACATATGAATAGATCTATTAATAAGAAGGTCATGAATTTGTTTCCGATATGGCGCCTAATATTTTAGAGTTACTATTCTGTTCTGTACATTTTTCCTATTTCTACTCTTTCTTCCTGACAATATTTTCACTATTTTTTACTAAATAATTTGTTTCATGTGTTATATGTATATATATACAACAAATAAAGGAAATAACAATTTCCCCCCCTCTTAAGATTAAAGATTAAATATTATTTTATTAAAGATCTACATTGATTTAGAAATGAATAAAATATGCGTCTGGGCTAGAGATTAAGTCTGAGTCAAAGGCTCAGATGCACAAAATCTCTCTAAGTTCCTTGCTTTATATACTTGTTCCATGCACTGGCGCAAATCCCGGGAGGGATGAGGGGGGCTGTCCCACAATAATTCGGAAGGTTTTTTTTGGGGGGGAGAAATGTGATGATTTGTATCCGATTGCCACAAAGGA
Source organism: Thermobia domestica (assembly GCF_964235325.1). Taxonomy (NCBI): domain Eukaryota; kingdom Metazoa; phylum Arthropoda; class Insecta; order Zygentoma; family Lepismatidae; genus Thermobia; species Thermobia domestica. The sequence goes on from NC_137464.1 coordinate 108,767,832, forward strand.
AATTGATATGGAATTGATGTCCCCCCAGAATAAGCCCCAAATCTGCCCGTCTCCCAATGTTGAAGACAACTCTGCTTCCCTGATCCTCCACATCATTGCTTTTCAACTTCATAAATATTTTGGACATCGCTTTAAAAAAAAAAAAAAAAATAGATTATATATCCCACCTCCATATATACTCATTCATTCGTAAATTTTAGGTACAAATGCTGCGCTATAAAAATATAGGTATGTAAGGGGTATATTCCGCGTCATATTTCTGTATACTACATTATAGGTGTCAATACTACAATATAATTTAACGCAGTCGCTGTGCTAATAGCTGGATAGATATAAGTTCATAGCTTTTAATATGATCATTAGATAGAGACAGGAGAAGTAATAGTTCATGAAGCTTCACTTGCCAACCGAGCCCTTCTCAATGGCATTAACTTTTTGTCAGTTTTGAAAACTTATCTAGACTAATCTATTTCCAGTAATGCATATGCATCATTTTCAAGACATCTCTGCTATTTGTCTTAACATTTATCAGGATTAGCACTTTTTGATGACAGAGTATCAGAAGAAACAAAGGAAAAGGTGGTCCAAATCCTGCGGCGGCCAACGTTACCGAACATTCCACGACGATTTAACCTGACAAAGAAACTCAAAGAACTTAATTTGGAGGATCTACTGTCAGAGAGAACACTGTCGATATGTGATGTCCTAATGGAAAAAGACAAAGAGAAGTCTCAGTCTGTTCTCAAACAAACTCCACAACACTGGCGAGATACTCCTTTTTCCAAGAAGTTTACGAATTATCAAAACAAATGGCTGTAGTGAATGATGTAGCTAAAAGATATATAAGACTCATTCAAAAGTATAATGAAGCCTTGACAAAAGATGAGGAACAGAAGCAGTTTATTATTCGATTGGTTGAAAACCATCATACAAATTTTCCCTCTCCAGTGAAGAAAGGGTTTTTGTAAATTGAGAATACAAATAGTGACATTTTTTTCTAAAAGTTTTGACAACTGAAAAAAAAAAAAAAAAATGGAGCGACCTGTAAATATGACTTAATTGTACTGGAATGTTGTTCGTTCTTTGTATACATCAGAAGGAATCAAACAAGCCTTGTGGACTCCCGACCACTGTTAGTTTTGAGTTTTGGACCACCCTAATAAGAGATCTTCAACATTAATCGATATTCATAGAATATGAGATTGTGATCAGATTAGAATATTTTGTAGATATTTTTTACGTTGTTGTTTTTGGCACTCTATTATTTTTAAATATTAAGAATTCCTATGTCCAATCTGAATTTAGTATACAAAATCATGGAAACGTAACAAAAATTAAAATTAATATAACATATTATGATGCACATCCAATGACCCTAATCAAAGTTTCCTGGGCAAAAGAAAAGATTTTTCTAAAGCCCATTTTTTGTTTGTTGAACGAAAGTCCTTTAAAAATATCTCTATGATTATAGTTTAAAACAATTAAAAAAAAAATAAACTATACCAATATTTTTATTCACATGACACAATGGTCTTCTTTTCATCCTACGAGTAAATACATTTCAACTAGAAATCCTTGTTTCAAAACCTGACATTGACGATGTAGATACTATTTTAGGCTCTCAAAGACGCATATCATTTCACAGTAAATTGCAAATTACAAATTTGGACACAATGATGACTACGAATAACTGGACATTTTCTTGCGGTGTAGATAGAAAATGCTCCATAGATTATCTTTACCCCATAAAGAAAGGGGAGAAGGAGCTGCTCAGACTAACTTGTTTATAGAAGCTTGTGAAAGAAGAAAATTACCATTATCAAATATCATTATTAGTAAATAAGTGTTTTTGAATCCATTTTATTTTACTCGGAAAATTGTTTGTCTTTGTATTTATTTCTTCTCACAGCTCCTTTGACACAAGATACTCATGTTACCCTTGTTTCCTTTATCAGTAGTTTAAGAGTTGTAGTCAGGTATTCAAAAATGAAATAATAATTGTTTCGTACCTTTGAACGCGAATTATTCGGGCGAAACTCCATATTATTCATTAAAATTGTAAAGGAAAGTGTTCAGCGTAGTACTTTTAAGAAATAAATAAATAAATAAATAACAACAGCAATAATAATAACAGAAACTGTAAAGCTGCATGGGATTTAGTAAAACAATTTTTTTTCTTCGCTGTAGAAATTACTATACAAAATCTATATGTTGCATGCAAATTAAAATGTAGATAGCAATTTACTAAAAGAAAAGGAAAAATGTTATTACCACTTTGTTTCTGAAAATAATTCTTCTCTCACACATAATTATTAATTATTTGATTTTTATTCTTTGTGATGACAGTGATTATGATTATAGACTTTATATGCAACATCAATACTGACTGTAAAGTAAGGGACCTATTATTAAGATGATAATCAAACCATTAGTCGAACTTTATCCAAGGGGTTGTACTGTCGCTACTTTGAACCAGCAACGTTTGCAATAAAAGCATGCACCGTATTTGTTGAGAGTGAAAATTGTATTGATTTGTACTAAGACTATTGGAAACTAATCAACTACGTTACAGAAAGGAGGACATAAATATATTTTGAAAGAAAAATGAATAAATTAACTACTAGTACGATTCTGATAACGAAATGATTAGTTTTATTAGAGCAATAACTATACTCTTTCAATTATATGTGTATTTAACAAATGAATAAGGAAGAATATAGTGTTGAGTCATAAAACATTACATTTTGAATATGTATATTCGTAAGTTTGAATTTCTAAAACATGAAGTCATATACTCTTCTTTTAGAAACTATATTTGCATCCTTAGATAAGATTAAAGTAAACACTGACTATGTATTTGATATATTTTTTCCATCTCTTTAAGGTCTTCATAGTAAATATTTATACTAAGGTATACTATTTACATGTATGAATAGAGAACTATTAAAAGAAAGGTGCATACTGAATTATCTTTTAAAGTAGTTACCTGCAATATATATATCTTTGTACAAGTAAAAGTATTCAATGATTAAAAAAAAAAATAAGACAATAACAATCTTAGGCTTAAATTGACTCCTAAATAGTTTTACTTGTAGTTACAGATTAATCAACAGCAACACTGCTGAATCATGGAGAAGGGAATTACGTTGACTTCTTTAAAGTACACATTTTACCTTGCCATCATGGGCGTAGCTATGAGGAGGCAGCGGGGGAAGGGGGGGGGCATTGCTCCCAACTTTTTGACTGAAAAATGAGTTATTCATATTAACTCCATACTTGTCTAGGAAGTGTTCCACACGTTCGAGACCGACCAAAAGGTCTGCCATCCAGCAGACAATTCCTAACTCCGCCCATCCTTGCCATGAGTAAGAATTATCATATTAGTGGACTAATAATCCTCCTATTACGATGCTCATTTCAATTTAGTACTTAAAACTTAAGTTACTAAACTTACTTACTAACATAAAAAATAATACTTATTTCATGTTAAATGGCAGATCTATGAAGTGAAAAACCCAAGTTAAGAGTTTTAACATTAATCATTTATGTAAAATTATATATAAATTATATTATATTCATATATTTTCAATGTGTATATACGAAAGCATCTACTGCAAAATTTGAAAGTTATACGATAGTTATCAAAGCTTAGAAAAGAGAGAAAGAAAGCAGGAAAACACTAAAACACGTAGACTGTGAATATCTCTATCTCGCAAATGTATATATATTGTTATACAAGTAATGAGGTGGATTTTTTTGGATTGAAACTGAGACATATTGTAATTTTCACACACTTTATTACATTAGTATATATAAATTAAATAAATACAGAATAAATAGCGAAAGTCATAAATTATGTTTGTGTACAAATCATTTTTATATATTAAAATAAAGTGTTCTTATTTTTTAAAAAAGTTAACTGGTCCAGCTTGTAAATTTACTTATTTATGTTTCAGAAATATGATTTTAAAAAAAGTTTAATTTTTTTGCAATCGTTTTCAAATTAAATACTTTTGTATCACATCTTTCTTTGTAAAGTAGGATCTTATTTGACCAGCAGATAGTTACTTAGGATAGTCAGTTCCATGATGGTTCAAAGTTACTACGACTTTGTTCCCTCTATCAGCGATTCTTCTTTACCTTTAATGTATTTTGATGATGTTTATTAGATCTGGAAATAGAAAGAAAGTCTTTATTACTTGCTTTGCTTTAAAACTATTGTATGAAAATATCAGAAGAATATAGTGAAACAAAGGAAAAGATTCAATAACTGACTATTCCAATCACTAGTATCTTTTATATCATTTGCTTACACTCAGGTTACTTAACATAGCAATATTCATGAAATCTATCCTCTCACCAATTTATACTTTTGAGCTCCATAATATTCTATATCAATGATAGACTACGAAAATACTACTATCTCATTACATTCAAATGTTTGTTCCTTATTTCCATTGTATTCTTCGACATTAACTTGAGTTTTGTCAAAGAAACTTTACGTACTTATCACATTTCCAGCTTATTGTACTCTTCTAATCTGTTGCAATATGTTAAGGAGAAATACGACCTTAATAATAAAAACTCAAGCGCAGCAAATTGAGAAGGTTATAATTATTATAAGAAACTGAGTGTGATGATGGAATATTACTTCATAATTTTACTACTATTGAACATATATCTGTGAGTGTAGTGCAGATATATTAAAATTGTCACTCTGTTGAAAAGTATATAATAAAGTGTAAAATCTCTATTATTTCAATGTGAAGACAGGATTGTAAGTTCCAATAGTGATTTATTTACGTCATTTATTCAATATGCTTTATAATAAGGGAGAAGATATTTGAAGTAGAGTTAAACATAGACTAAAAGGGAAGTGAATATAATATGATTCATAAAATTTAACTTTTCTTAAGAAAAATGACACTACTAATTGTATTTTACAATTATGATGTGAAACTAATAATAATAATAATAATAATAATAATAATAATAATAATAATAATAATAATAATAATAATAATAATAATAATAATAATAATAATAATTCAGCTTGCTCTGAAGAGATTTGCGAAAGGAAAACCTAAATTTTTAACACAAAGTTGAACGATAACAAGAAATCAAAGAACATTTTCAGCAAGATATCACATTAGCAACACATTTATGCAACGTGTATAGTGAAAAATGAAATCTTAACTTTTTTAGGCTAAATGAAAAAAACTTCCAGTTCTCCGTTCCAGTAGGCTAAAGAAGACGAGCGATTAATTAAAGGAACTGATTATAAAACAATTTATGAAATCAAATTGCGGGAGGAAACAGGAGAACCCCAAGAAAATCCACGAACACGATATTGTCCCACTACAAACTCACATAACTTGGAGTTGAACCAGGGACTCCTCGTACCAGAAGTGAGTGCTCTAGCACAAGGCACCATGTGCTTCCCAATGTATAATGGAAATCTTCTGATAGGAATTCAAATTTTTGGAAATAGTAGATTGTTATAGCAGTCCAACAAAATTTCTTTCAACATTAAAAGGGAAGAGGGCATCAAAATATTGTCACAATATGATAAATATATTAAATATACTGTTATTAGTATAAAATATTATTAACATGTTGACGATGGATTACGGAGATTTTCGTTCTTCGGTATCCAGATTGTAGGTGACAAGCCAGGGAGATTTTCGTTATTACATACAGCGTTCCCTATTGACCGAGCACTTAAACAACCTGTAGGTAAAATCGTATATTTCCGTGGTCCGTCGCCTACCGGATGGTACCGAAGTACTGAACTTTCCGAACCCCGTTGTCAATATGTTAATAATCAAAATGTTGAATGTTATACACAGATCCTGTAAACATTGACCCTTTTCTAATACATTTTTTTTTCAACAAATAGATGTAGATTTGGTGTTGAAATAGAAATTTTTAGAAGAAGTCGTTTAAAAAGCCTGAGAATACACAATTTCCAGTCACATGAAATCAATTGATATCTAAAATGCATCTAAAATGATTCATTTTTACGGAGAGAGGCTTTCTGATGTGCCTCAATATAAAATGTATTATAGAAACAATATAGGATGATTACTGTATTCTCAAACTTCCTTGAAATTATATAAAAAAAAGTGTATCAAAGCCACTTACCTCTCTTATTCAACGACATATACAGGATCGAAGCAGTCGTATCCGCAGCCTGTTGGACAGCATTTCTTGTTTCCAGGACAGGCATGGTCGTTGACACACATGGTTCCACAAATGGAGCTCTCTTCGATGATAAGTTCATCGTCTCTTGGGGATTCAGCTGCTTCGCCATCAACATCACGTTTATGGATCACAACATTGGGCTTGTTTCTCTCCTTGAAGGGGCAGAGACCTTCCTTGCCTAAAATTATATCAAATGGATAATAAGTAGCAGAAATAGGATATACTGAGTATAATACTGGCTAGCTATAAATGTAGTATACAAGTTATGTCAATGTAAAGAGTAAAGCTAGTATACGTGTCTACGATGCGGAAGACTAGGGTTTGATTCTCGATGGGAATTCATGTGGTTCGGATCGTACGTTAAGCTGTATAGACCTGTTCCATACGTCCGGCATAAGTAAATTTATAAAATAAGTTATCTGCAATGGTGAAAAGCTTGATAAACAGTGTTATAGGATAACAAATCAATTTAGCATTTGTTTACTAGTGAATACGTATTCATGAAAGCTGTTTCCACAATTATGGCAAGATTTTGTTGAAAGGAGTTTAAAAAAATAAATTTAACAGTCAACAGTGCAACTCATAATCTCCTTCTGGAGAGGGAATAATCGTACTCTATTTACTATTTAGTACTCGAGTCACTATCAATTCAAATGATCTGGGATCGAACCAATGGTCCTGCATCTGAAGTGAAGACTCTATCATTGAGTCACTCTCCCCTGATCGATTAATTGAGGTTTAACGCTCCTTTCCAGCAACGAGAAGGAACGAGAGTTATTGCCTTATTGCCTAAAATGAACTACAGTGTGGTACTGCTATTTGTGTCCGAGGAAGACGCATAAGGAATCAAACACTGGACTACCAACAAAAAAGTTACGCTCGTTAGCCAATTGGCCACGAAGGATACTATATAGTGGTATTCTACATTGGAGTTGATAAATTTAATAAAACATTTAATGGTCTAACTTGAAAAATTAAGGCTATGAAAAACGATTGTTTATTCTAAAAATTAACGTTAGGGAAAATAAATGTTAAAATTAAAATTAAAATTAATAAAGTTAAAATTAATAATGTTTAAATTAACAATTTTTCTCTACCATGTAATGAGAATTGCCTTGAGATATGAAAGTTTATTTAAAATTTGGCAGATAGAGTTAAGAACACGGGCAAACTATTATTATGAAAAGTTACTGTTTATATATAGTATTACATTATAGTAACAATGATTGGTGTATGTCATGCCGGTGTTATATCCATTTCACATGATTTTTGGGGAAAAAAAATTAACGATTGACTTAAATTAACTAACGGAAATTTTAATTGAGTAAATATTTAAAATTAACAAAAAAACATTAATCTAATCGTTAATTTTTAACAGATTAATTATAAGCCTGTTAATCTAGTACTGAACATAATGAAATATACCAAAATTTTGAGAAAATGCAATTATTATCATACAATAAGTTTAAATAAGTGATAGAGAGCTCAAGTCAGATATGAAGTATTTCAGGCTCGATTCCACTCCAGTGAGGTTGAGGTTGACGTTGAATCTTGCGTGTAGTTTCTCAAGTTTCTCAACCCTGTTACCCTTTCTATTCTACGAGTTCTTTCATTATCATTTACTTAAGATTCGTTTACTGTAGTTTGCAGTATAGTGTGGTACTTAAAGCTAAACTTCATTTTCAATTAAATCGGTCATTGCTAAAAGGTGGTGTGTGCAATGTATTTCAAATGGAACATATCCTCTCTTAATGATGATAAGAATTTAAAAAAGGCACACTAAAATTAATAGTTAGAAAAAATAATAAAAATTTTTAAAAAATAAGCCTTTGAAATTGTAATTGATTAACTTAAACAAATAATGTAATAAAAAAAGTAATAAGTAAAGTTAAAATTAACTTCAAAATTAAAAATGAAAATTTTCACTACTATGCAATGAGAATTGTGAGTTGTGAACATTAATGTAAAATTTAATGAATAAAGGTAAGAGCGTGAGTCTACTATAATGAAAATCAGTAAACTGATAATTAATGAACAATAAAATTAATCATAAAATTAGAAATATTCATTTCACATGATTTCTTAGAAGGAAATTAACGATTATTTTTTAATTCTTATGAATTTTTAATGACTATCAATTAAAAATTAACTCATGAAAATTTAATTGATTATGAAATGAAATCTTTCCGTTTAACGTCCCATGGTTATGCCCTTTGGGCTAAAAGAGATGGATGATTAGCCAAGTAAATGATGATGAAAGAATTGTCGGAATGAGAGGAAATGAGAGACCCCTAGATAACCCACAAACATGATGTTGTCCACTACAAACTTACTTGGCTGGGGTTCGAACCAGGGACCCCACGAACCGAAAGTTCGCGCTCTACTACTGAATCACCATGTCTCTATTTAATTGATTAATTAATTTTTTAACTGATTAATTAAATCGCAAATATTTAAGAGATTATCTATATGCATGCTAAAATTTAAGCAAACTTGCTGCCAGTACAGTCCATGCATTTGCATTGGGAACACGTACAACTGAATAATGCATGGTCAGGTCTTCGACTTTCAATGTCAGTGTTCATGGCTTTCTAGACTGTAGAATGCTACGACTCCCTAATTTTTTCACAATGATGAGTCTACAACGAAATACTGTCTACTAGAAATCAAATTGGAAACCATGAGCTCCAAAAGTACTCATTTCAAGCTATCTATTAGACTACACGAGAGCAAATTAGTATGGGTAGTTAGTAGGGACATAGGCTAAATCAATAAAGTGCCTGGCTAAATCAAGCAAAAAGGAAAAGAAACCTCCTGAATGTACAGTGCTAGCTAAGAGTACGTATCACTTATATAAGTTCTTTTTTCAATAAGCTCGAAATGTATACACATTTCTGTTGTTAAGAAAGGAAGATTTTCAGTAGCGGTTCTTGAGGGATATCACATCGGTAACAATATAAATTGTATCGGTACTACCCAAGGGAAGAAACTTTTACCTAATATAGTAATTCTTGTACACAAGAGTCAGTACGTTAGGTAATCTATCTTCCTTCAGCTTTTAACGATACTTTTTCTGTATTATCGATGTGATTTTCCTCAAGAGACCCCTCAGCAAACTGGACTAGAATTGACTCAAGTTCAACAAATCGCATCCACTCTGAAATTTTGAACAAATAAATTAGTTAGGAGGATAGAACTTTGTTGAAGACTGTACCATCTAAATGTGAATAAGAGTTCCCTTGTGGCTACATGGTTAGCGCACGCAGATTTGGCGAGGGACACCCGAGTTCGATTCCCGGTGCGAGCTCATTTAGTTCGAATTCCATGTTAATCTGGAGATCCACGTCTCATATAGCCTCGCTGCTGAAAGGGAAACTAAACTCCAAATCAGTCTATCAACCAATCAAAATAAATAAATATGAACAACTCTTAAACATGTAATAGCTATACTTACATCTCTTGGGTAGCAAAGCAGCTAAAGCACCTCCTGGGCCAGCTCCACTTCCAGGTCTGAGAGGTGCTGGAAGAAGTCCACCTGCGCCACCTCCTGAACCACCGCCACCAGGAATTTGGTTGAAGAACACGGCTTCGGTGAGAGCCACAAATGCCAAGAGGCAAACAGCGGCCAATGCAAAAGCTGCGTTGGTATTCTTGATCATTGCCATGTCTAACAACAGAATGATTTCTTCTTGCATGTGTTGATTATTTATACCAAACTTTCGCCGTGACATGAAGGAAAGGTACCGGTGACATTGTGACCTCCTTCTTGGAGAGAACGGGATTTTTTGACAAAAATACCTCGGATTCTCCGTCAATGAATGCAATTGAAATTAACTTCGCTTGATTCTTTTACAGAAATGTGTAGGCAAAGATTGTTTTTCCAAAATTATTCTTTATTAAACTTTCCATAAAAATGCGAATTTTTAATCTATCATTTTCTTCAAATTAGGGTAATATAAGTTTGTATATTACCGATATTTATTATATAATAATAATAATAATAATAATAATAATAATAATAATAATAATAATAATAATAATAATAATAATAATAATAATAATAATAATAATGATAATAATAATAATAATAAATAAGCATTGAAAAAGAGCGGCGGCTCAGTACTAGAGTACTACCTCCGGTGTGAGGTGTTTCTGGTTCAATTCCAGTGCATGCGAGTTTGTGGTGAACAACATCGTATCAATTGGTCTTCCATTGGTTCTCCTCCTCCTCATGCATTATCATTGCACCAATTAGTTTGTAATTATTCACTCTCATTAACCTTTCGTCAAGTAAAACTAGAAATTTCTGAAGATAGAAAAACTTCAGCATACATTTTTAAAAATACCAGAGAGTTCAGAATATTGAACCTTAATTTTTCCTATTGATATATAGATAACCAGCATACAGAGTCGGATCCAGGACCGACTTCGGGGGGAGGGGTTGTCATTCTACTACTTTTAAGGGCTCCAAACTTTGGGATGGGTTTTATTTATATATATATAAAATAAGAAAGTTTCCTCTTCTGGAGGGGACGATCGCCCCGATCGCCCCCGTGGATCCGCCCCTGTGTGAACTATTAGGGACGAGAGGCGGCTCCCTCCAATATAATATATTGACCTCTGTAACATAGTTGCTAATGCTCTCGTCTTTGGTGCGAACGGTCCAAGGTTCGATTCCCAGTGGAGCCACTCGGTCGAAAAGGTGTAACAGCTTTTTCAGGCCAGCCACCCTGTGTGAGATTTTGTGTGTGTGTGGGGGGGGAGCGGTCCTCATTCACACCAGGCAAATGCCAGGATGGTATCTAACAATAGTCCCAGGCCGTCTCGTTCTTTCCCCATTCCTTTCTTTCTCTCCAATTCTTCGGTCAGCGTTATCGGCCAGTCACGTCATCCCTCATATGTGTAATGGGCTAACATGGCCATAGATGCCGAAAGCACAGAAATCAAATTTCTAATCCCTCCTAATCCGAAAATAATATATCTCTTTCTGTAATTGAATAAAAATCAGCCTTTTGGGAATCTAACTCGGTATATGATGCATCTATAAGGCAATATGTATTGCAATTACTATTTTGTCAATTGGAAACGCCGTGTGCGTAGTTGTTCTCAGGATCCTCCGTTTCCTCCCACATTCTTCATTGCATCATTTTCATTCATTTTTCATCATCACCGTCTCTTTTAGCCTATCCTGCATCGTGGGACATAAAGTTCATTTCATTTTCATTTCAATTGGATACCTTGTCCTTTGTCTCTTGAGTGTATTTCATCCTTATTTGTAAAATAATAATAATAATAATAATAATAATAATAATAATAATAATAATAATAATAATAATAATAATAATAATAATAATAATAATAATAATAATTCTCACGCTTTATATCAGGAGAAAAATGAACTCAAATTTGGAGTCTTTAAAATACCGCTTATGTTGTTTGACCCCATGGACGGATAAGTTTTTAAAAAGTTGCATGGGAATCAGTCTTCAAATTAGTATTAAAAGTTCAATTAGAAATCTATTCAATTATGGGCACATTTACTATTGACATAAGCGGTACTTTCAAGACTCCAACTGTGAGATCATTTTTCTTGAGTGTTTAGAAATAGTTTCTTTAGATTCAGGTCCTCAAATTAATATAAAAAGAGCAGTTCGAAATTTATCCAAGCGTGGATACTTTTTGGATAAAAAAAATCCAATATATTTCAGGCAAAAATTTTCTTGTACGCCTTATATCTCGAGAACTACATATAGTGTAGCCAAACCCAAACTATCACTTAACTCAGCGTGGTGTGCTTATTCCGCAAAAAGTACGAACACTCGAATTAGGGACAGTTCAAAAATTTTGAGGCCCATGATCCAAAAACTAATTCTTGGCCAAGATCGCAATCTTTTGATCCATATTTTGGCATCATCCCTAAAATTCTTGTTACTAGTGGCATGATCGATTGTTCTTTCTAATTTGATTTAGTTAATTATTGACACTTATAACATTAGATGATATTCAAATACGTGCTGACTTATATTATTTATAACTTAGAATAGCAGTTCAACTTTAAGATAAATTAAGATCATTTTAGTGCTATCGTATTTCCAGTTTGACAGGGCCTATTTTCTTCTCAATCCCATCTTTTCTGCATGTATTCCGATATATATATATATATATATATATATATATATATATATATATATATATATATATATATATATATATATATATATATATATATATATATATATACAAGTATTTTATATCAACGTGTTGGTCCAAATGAATTGAAATGAAATGTCCAGTTTAACTTCCATGATTGTGCACCGAGGCTAAGGTAAATGATTGAAATGGTATTGTAGAACGATGAAATGAGAGAACCTCTCGAGAAAAACCCATGCACACGGTGTTTGTCCATCATAAACTTCACTTGGCGCGAGCTAGGATCGAACTAGGGATCCCATTCATCCGAAGTGAACGCTCTACCACTGGGCCACAGCTTCCAGTTAGACTAACAACTACATAGTGATGGACAAATTCTACATTGTGCTAATGTAAATAAAACATATATTTTTGCAGTTTCATTTCTTTTACTTGTACAAGAAACAGTATAATAGATGAGTCCTACTACAAAACTATACTCTCAATCAAGCAAAATGTAGGTCTAGCAACATATTTTAATGAAATTTGAAAATTATAGTCTATAATTATTGAATAATGGACAACTTAGCTATTTAGATCCAGGAGCGCCCACAAAGCGGAGTCATCCTCAAAGTGTATCATTGAAATTTTAGCGAAAGAGGGAAACTTATAGATCTAGACTACCAGTAAACAACTAAAACTTTGTGTAAAATGCATAATTTACACAATTTCTTGTTATAAAACCGTGTAATAAGAACGAAACTTTAAAAACACTTTTGTACCATGAAGATGGGAGGTTATTGGAAGATAAAAATTGTTAAGAAAAAAGTCAATTTAAATATTTAGTAGTAGGGACACATGTTAGGAAAATTTGGAGGTGGTTCGTGTACCTTCGGAAGATGGAGATTCCTGTTTAGGTATAACTACGAGCATCCCATTCTCTTTCGGTAACTGTAATATGAACTAACCTAACCTATCTTTCAAGCTGAGTTAAGCTTCATTTTCTGAACTGATGTAGCTAATGTTGGTGCTCTTGTTATTTACAATTGTATTTCATAAGTAATTAAGAACAAGTATACAGGGTAAGCCAAAAGTCTTTTGATATCCTTTTATTTTGGAACCTGAGAAGAAAATGTAAAATCTCTTAATAGGATATATGATAGTAGATGGGGAAGGGCATAAATTGTATAGGGTACATGCTGACGGCCGCCATGTTGAAAGTCTGAAAATCAGCTACCAACGGCACGATACAGCATGCGTTCTATGTAATGGTCATTCCATCTAATGCACCCTTTATGCTTGGGTGTCTTTCCTCTCTGTTCATTGATTTTATTAGTTACCTATTTCAAAGATTCTTTCAATAGAAATGAAATGAAATCTTTGAGTTTTACGTCTGATGATTATGCCAGCTAGGCTAAAGGAGACGATGATGATGAGAAATGAATGGAATGGTGGAATGAATGAAGTGGGAGGAAACGGGAGAACCCCGAGGAAACTCACACACACGCTATTTGTCCACTAGAAAGTCCACTTGGCGCAAGCTGGGATCGAATCAGGGACCCCACGCACCAGAGGTGAATGCTCCCTACTACCGAGCTACCGCGGCCCCATTTTTTCAATAGAATATTCTTTACTGCTCCAATATATCTTCCACAACGAATGTATCATTTTTAATATACATTTTATCAAAACGACTTTCTCATTATCTAAGTATCTGTAGCAATAGGGGAATTATTCCTGTCTTCACATCATCTTCCATGACTTGTTAGGTTATTGATAGCCTACAGTTCGACTGTTACTGATTTTCTTTCCTTACCTGAATTATAGGCTATGTATATATTATATTGATATCTATATATAGTATATTAAATTTGTTACGTAACCACTCATAGGCGTATGCTTACTGTTAGATGTTTGATATTTGTTTTAATGAATTATGTTATTGTTGGTTTCTATCATGATATTTGCTGAAACTTATATGGAATCGTTTACATATTCTGAGACGGTATTTGAAGGTCTTTGCCTACCATTTACTGATCTGTTTTAACATCGGAGCAAAATCCTTTCTCGTAGGGCTGCTGAATGGTTTTGCACGACGCCAAATTTTCTGTTGAATTGATCACTTACTAAACAATAAAGTTATCTTCATCTCTGGTTAAAACAGCATTGGCTCCAATGACATCTCCGAACTGATCAGATGCCGTTGTAATTGTCGGACTCGGTATATAGCGTGAATGAACAGTAATATTACACTGCGATAGCGTAATGCGTAAGTGTCAGAAATCTTATAGAACGTCTTGTGTCCATTTGTCTATCTGTCGACAGGTATCAGGGCAAAAATGATAATAGATGTCGAGTTTTTTAAAAGTCAATTCAGCTTCTCAATAATTAGTGATGGGCACAAAAATCGTTTATTCGGTTTTTAGAAAAACCGAAACCGATTTTTGAAAATTTTCAAAAACTGGGTTTTCACCGAAACCGGTTATCAGTTTTCTCCAAAACCGGTTCGGTTTCTTTACCGACTCCAGTTTCGGTTTTCTTCAAAACCGGTTCCGTTTTATTTCCAAAATTGGTACTATTTCTGGTCAGAATAGTGTTTCGTTGTTCTCCGGAAACCGATTCCGTTTCCACAGAAATACCGTAGTTTTATATGTTTTCCAAAAGTTTTCACTGAAACCAGTTTCGAAAGTTTTCACCAAAACCGAAGAAAACCGAAACCGATTTTGAAGAAGACCGAAATGCCGGTTTTTCGGGTTTCGGTTTTTCTAGAAACCGGTTTCTGTTTTTTTATATAAAAACCGGTTTTGCTCATCGTTATCAAGAATATGTTCGATCTCCTCCCTCTATTCAAAACAAGTGTGGTAGAAATCATCTATTTCTAGTATCAACGTTGATCGCCACAGAAGAAATAAAAGGTATGGATCAGAGTACTAAGCTTTCTCTTTCAAAATTCCTCAACTAAATCATTTTATGCTAAAGTTATTAATGAAATAATTGTAAAATTTAAATAAAATTGTCAGGCGTTTTCGGGAAGCTTCGTTCGAAGAAAACTCGCCCCTAAAAATAAACTACCTCTTGTGAATATTTTCGTAAGAAGTAATTTACCTAAGATTATAAGTTGCTAATAAAATATTTATTTACGTAATATAAAGAGAACAGCCTGAATCATTTTTGAGAAAACGGCCGAGAAATACTCAACCCAAGAGTAAACAACCTGTTATAGAATTTTTCAGGACAAATGAATTAGGTCTGTCATATTGTCAGACTATTAATGAAACAACTATTTACGAAATACGAACAATAATGCCGGAATCATTTTCGAAAAACATTCTCCAGAATAAATTCATCCACAAGAACAAACTGCCCTTGTGGATTTTTTTAAAAAGAAGGAATGAGCTATGCTATATTCTCAGGTGAGTAACGTAACATTCATTTATGAAAGAGGGGCCCGCGGTGGCTCAGTGGTAGAGTGTTCAACTCTGGTGCTTGGGGTCCCGGGTTCAAACCCTGCTCCCGCTAAGTGAACTTTGTGGTGGTCAAACGCCGTGTGGGTGGGTTTTCTCGGGGTTCTCCCACTTTCTTCATTCCACCATTTCGTTCATCATCACCGTTTCCTTTAGTCTAACCGGCATAACCGTGGGACGTAAAACTCAAAAATTTGATTTCATTTTCATTTATGAAAGATGAACAAAACCACATGATGCCTTTTTAAGAAAATGTAAGATAAACTCTCTCTTTTGGATTTTTTCAGAGAAACGACTTACGCAACACCTGAGCCGCACCCACAGAGTGTCCACCGAATTCGGATCGCTCAACTATGCTTGTTTAACTATTTGATTTTACGCTTCATCTGTACTCTTTCTCTTAGAAAACAATCTAATTCTATCATTTTTTTTCTGAAAATATAGATGAAAGTATTTTACGATTACTTATCGTCTTTCCGGGTGCAGAACAATATCGTTTAATATTACATAAACGTAGAGGCTTGTAGTATTGAACCCCTTCCCTCAAAGCTTATCTATCCTCCAAAGCTTGAAGCCCTCCTAACAAAAATTTCTGGGTGCTTGCCTGGACATCACTGTAGAGTTGCTAATGCTAATATGAAAAATAATTATATTTGTTTATTATTATTATTATTTTCACCCTTCAGTAAACTACTTTTAATTTTGAGGGTAGAAAAACAATTCGAGGAACTCCCCTCGACAATCTTAGAAAAATTTCCAGTTTAAAATTAGATGCGAATATATTAAACTTATGTCTTCGAAATGTGGATGTGGAGAAGAATGGAAAGAATTAGTTGGGTCGAGCTGAAGACGAATGAGAGGGTGTTAGAAATGATGGGGGTAGAAAATAACACTTTTAGGTATTATTGAGAAGAGTAAGAGAAAGTGGTTGGGACTTTGCCTAAGAAGAAAATGTATCATGAGGAACGTGTTAGAAGGTAGGTGGCAGGAAAGAGAGGGAGAGGGCGAAAGAGGTTACAATTAATGGACGATATAAAAACAGAAAGATCATACATGAAGACGAAGAGGTTAGCGGAAGACCGTGGAGCATGGAAACTTGTCAGCTACGGCAAATGACTTGTCAGCTAGCTGATAATGGCAGAATACTTATGATGATGATGATATCTTCTCAGCGAATAAACGTATTTACGTCCGGACGGACGGACAGACAAAAAGACGGCCGGATATCCAAATACCACATTTTCGGCTTGTAGGGTCCATGAAACGTGTAAATCCGTTGAAATCTCGAATTCGATTTTTTTTTTTTTTACGATCACCATACTGTTCTGTTCTCTAGTATCATTCCTCGAGCGTAGTGGCGGTCTGGTGTTGACGCGATTGAGTTGATTTTGAGTTAAATTCCCTTTCAGCAGCGAGGCTATATGAGACGGAACCTACTGATTAACGTGGAATCCGAACCACGTAGGTCCCGCCGGGAATCGTCTCCCACGCCAAAAGGGGTACGCTAACCGCTTAGGCACGAAGCAGCTCATTGACTCGGCGAGTAATCCACAATTTTTTAATTGAATAAAGCGGTAATTGACCTTATATACGGTTTTTAAGCGAGGAATGCTATGAAATTTAGTTATTCTATATAAGGTTTGTAATCATGGAATGTTATGAATTTATAAACATATTTTTCTTCTTGATTTTTAGCTATTCTTTATACTATCAAATATTTGGTACATACGACGCATACAGTAAAATCAACCATTCCCATGTTAAAATCTTAACCACTGGCCCACTTTTTCTTACATTGTAGTTAATAACGACTCAATATTTCACAACATACGATAAGCGATTCATGTCAGACGCTACGCAGAGTTGTGAAAGTGACATTTTAGAACGGGTTGTCGTGGTAACGGTAACAATTGGCTCGTAACTCGACTCGTAGATTTTTGGTAGGCAGTTCGGATATCATTACAAAGTCTTCTGCATTTCAACTCAAAAATCAGTGTTACTATTTAATTCTAGCCATTACTCGTACCTTAAGATAAATGCCAGTGTCATTTGCCATTAGCTATAAATTTAACCATTCTATTTATTTCACCATTTGTCAATATGCTTGTGCTCTACATCATGCTCTTTCAGAATTAAAGACTGGATAAAAATAGGTTAAGTCCAAAAGAAATGAAAATGTAAAGGAGGTGGCTTCACAATGGTTTCCACTCATCCGATTTTCTTCAAACTTGGCACACATATATTAAACCGAAAATAAATCGACACGTATTTTTTGTTTCTTTCGAAAAAGTGGTTAAGGGGGGCAAAGACCTCCTTTTCAAAAACGGGCCCTCTTGATTAAAAGGGCCCCATTAAAGAAACGAAACTCGGCCGATGCAAAGATGACTTCAAAGTAGGAAATATGGGTTTTGTGGGTTTTGCGGGAAAAGGGTTGCAGGGGCTATGGCCCTTTTCGAAATGACAAAGGACCCCGCACAATCCTTATGGAAATTGGATTTCGGTGGAATTGCTTAAAACCATGTTATATTGTAGATATAGTGTTCCTGAGACAAAAAGTCTCTATGAGCACAACCACAAATCACTGACCGTATGGCCACTACAGGGCCACTTTTTTGAAAACAGGCGAAAACGATATTCTGGATTTCGGTAAAAATGACTAAAACTGTGATATGTTGTAGATGTTCTGTTCCTGCGAAAAAGTCTCAACAGGCACAACCACAAATCACTGACCATTTGGCCACTACAGGGCCAATGTTTTTAAAACAGACGAAGATAACGATATTCTGGGTTTCGGTAAAAATGACTAACACCGTTATATGTTGTAGATATTGTGATTTGAGAAAAAGACTCAATGGACATAACCACAAATCACTAATCGTTTGGTCACTACAGGGCTACTTTCTTGATAGCAGCCGAGTATAACGATGTTCTTGATTTCGGTAAGATTGAGTAAAACTAAGATATGTTGAAGATCTTCTCATCACGAGAAAAAGTCTTAATAGACACAGCCATCGAATTATGATGGTTTGGTCACTACAAGTTCAGTTTTTTTTTTTTTTTTTTTTTTTAACAGCCGGTATCACTATCTTCGGCTGTTTTCAAAAAAGTGGCCAAACAATCAGTGATTGGTGGTTATACTCATTAAGACTTCTTATCAGGATAACAATATCTACAACATATAACAGTTTTAGTCATTTTCACAAAAATCCAGAATACTATCTTCGGCTGTTTTTTAAAAAAGTGGCCCTGTAGTGGCCAAACGGTCAGTGATTTGTGGTTGTGCTCATTGAGACTTTTTCTCAAGAACACCATATCTACAACATAACATGGTTTTAAGCAATTCTACCGAAATCCAATTTCCATAAGGATTGTGCGGGGTCCTTTGTCATTTCGAAGTGGACCATAGCCTCTGCAACTCTTTTCTCGCAAAAACGACAAAACGCGTATTTCCTACTTTGAAATTATCTTTGAATCGGCAGAGTTTCGTTTCTTTAAATTGGCCCTTTTAATCAAGGGGGCCCTTCTTGGAAAATGGGGCCTTTGCCCCCCTTAACCACTTTTCTTAAAGAAACATAAAAATACGTGTAGATGTATTTTCGGTCTACTATATATGTGCCAAGTTTGAAGAAAATCGGATGAGTAGAAAACGTTGTGAAGCTACCTCCTTTACATTTTCATTTTTTGGACTTAACCTGTTTTTGCTCCAAAGTCTTCAATTCTACTCGTCGCTCCAAAGTCTTCAATTCTACTCGTCCGCCAAAAGCTGATTAGTCGACTTGCTCATGCAAGCAGCCAGAAGCAGTTATGAACAAAGCGGCAGCAAAATTCCCAATCAACGCCAGTATTTCCATTTTTATATTTGTTACACATTATTAGACTTCCAAACTATACTATGTGTAAGTGTCGAAAGTCATATAGAAAGAATACGTCCGTACGCCTGTCTGCAAGAAGTAGAGAGCAAAAATAATAACAGATATCAAGTTTTTTTTTTTCCACTTGACTGAGGATCCCAAGAATAGATATCATTTCCTGCTTTACCTTTCTAAACAAACCAGCAAAAGTCGTAAAAGATATCGAGAAAAGATTTCTTGCAATCGAATAGGGGTTGAGTTGAGTTGATTTTAGTTTAACGTCCCTTTCAGCAGCGAGACTATATGAGACGTGGACCTACTGATTAACGTGGAATCCGAACCACATGAGCTCCCGCCGGGAATCGAACCCGGGTCCCCCACGCCAAAGGCGCGTACGCTAACCGCTTAGCCACGGATGCAATCGAATAGGCTATGTGTCCAAAGAATAGGTTTCATCTCCGTCGATAACCCTCTATTCAACCATTCAACCATTTCCGGTTTCAACGTTGATCCAAAGAGAAAAGAAGCTGCATGAAAATCGAGATTTTTTTTTTTTTTTTTTTTTTTTTTTTTTTTTGTTAATCAATTCAGCGTCTCAAGAGAACATACCAATCACTAACTATAACACTTTACAGAAACCGGGAGTGGTTGAAATTCATCATTTCTGGTATCAAAAATTATTGTAATCGTTCAGAAAAAGGTAATAGTTTCAATCAATTCAACGACTCAAGAGAGCAAACCGTTACCGCCCGCAAAATTCTATCAACACAAGAAGTGGTTAAAATTTATTGTTACTTCCGGTTTCAATACTAATTTCCATTGGACAGAAAAGGTAAAAGATATCGCGAAGTTGCTTTTTAGAATTGATTCAGCGTTCCAAGAATAGGTTTTATCTTCTTCTATTCAACCCTGAAATGAATGAAATTAACCACTTCCGATTTCAACGTTTATTACCATAGAACTAAAATAGTAATTGGTAGCGATAAGCGTCTTTTTTCAATCGATTCAATGCCTCAAGAGAACATACCGTAATCATCTGCAAAATCCTACCAAAACCGGAAGTGATTGAAATTTACTTCCGGTTTCAGTGTTTTTTTTTTTTCATAGAGCAAAAGCTGTTAAGATAAATCGAAATGCAACAGCTTCAGCATCCCAAGAATGAGGTTTATCTCTTCTTCACACCGGAAGTGATAAAAAAAATTGCAGTTTCGTTTACAAGAGTGATCGAATAATAGATAAAACGGAAATAGATAGTCTTTTTAAATTGATCTAGTACCGCAAGAATGTTTCATCTCTGGTTTTATTTCTTCTTTGCAACCGAAAGCGATAGACATTACTTAGCACTTTCGGTTTTAATATTAATTTTCATAGAGCAGAAACGTAAATCATAGCGAGTAATAGGTTTTTGATATGGATTCAGCGTCCAAGGAACAGGATCTACCTTTGATCTTATTCCTTTATTGCAACCAGAAGTTTATTTAGATATATACTACTTTAAGTTTGAGTATTGAATTTCCACAGCTTGGAAGTCTTCCGTTTCACACTATGATAAGAAACTCACTTATTTTCTTTTTATGACAAACATGATTAGTTGCACTTTGCTATTAGCATAGTAACATGTAAGGTCGAGCACTTTAAGACATTATTCTGGTTTGGGAGGCATGGTGGCTCAGTGGTAGAACTCTTACCTCTGGTATGTGGGGTTTCTGGTTCCATCTCCGGCCAAGTATGTTTGTAGTGGACAATATTGTGTCCGTGGGAATTTCTCGGGGTACTCCCATTTCCTCCCACATTTCATTCCAGCAATTCTTCCATCATCATCATTTATTTATTTATTTATTGTCAACTACGCAATTATATGTTCATAACTCTTGATAATTCATGATAATGGCATTTCGAAATTTCTTAGGCGACATATCACATATATCAAATTAATTGTTATTTGAACACATTATATTATACAAAGCTGTTGTCCTCCAGATTGGTGATTTCATCATTATATTAGTTCTTGATCTTTTGCAGTAATAAAGACCAGCGTTTCTACGTACTTTTAATGTGGGAACACGAAAATTCTATAAAGAAACTAAATCAGGACAATCTATAATATTTTGCGTTACTTTTTGAATGAATAATTACTCAATCCTATGTCGCCTTTATTCTAGTGTAGGAAGGTGAAAGTTAGCAAGTATGGTTTTACAGCTGTCATAAGTAGGATAAATGTGAGTTTCTTTATATGTTAGAAATTTTTTAAAAAATGTCTGTATTCTTTCTAATTGCTTACGATGTTTTATGTGAGTCGGATTCCAAATAGTAGAAGCATACTCTAACTTTGAGCGAGCATATGCATTGTACAACTTCTGTAATGTTGAACTGTTCTTAAATGCTTCACTTGTTATATTTACAGTGTGACTCTCAAACGTTAACTTAGCATCAAACGTAACACCAAGATCTTTAACTGAATCATGCCTATTTACTATATATTTATTAATTCCATAATCAAAGTGACGAGGTGATTTGCTCCTAGTGAATGATAATACTTTGCACTTGCTTGCATTGACTCCAAGTTGATTCGAAGAACACCTGTTACCAATATGATCTAGATCTTGCTGCAGCTTTATGTTCTGGTCCACAGAATTGATTTTAGCATATATTATTAGATCATCGGCATATGATAATTTTTCATGGTCAGGAATACAGCCAGGTAAGTCATTAATAAACAAGAGAAATAACAATGGTCCTAAATTTGAACCCTGAGGGACTTAGCATGCTTGCTTGCCGCAAGCTTGCCTGTCGCTTTTATTTGATTTTATTTCGCTTTCGCTTATACACAAAAGCTTATTTTTGCTTAGCGCAAGCTTTAGTGAGGGCAACCCAAGCTTCACTTGCGATACGCTTTTTTTTACTTAAAGTAAAAAGCCAGCGCGCGTTCGATTTTCAGTTGTTCTCAAAAACCACGTGACGCTGACATCTTAACTTTCGGCGACAAGGTAGTGTTCACGTTGTTAGCGTCTTTTTAGCGCTCATCTTGAATAAAGGACAAAACTTAATTATTTTTTAAATTGTGCCATCTGGTACTCTAGTCCCACGTACCTATAATGTAGCTCTTTATTTCCTCATATTTGAGTAATCAAGAGGCATAACGAATGATGGTATTTATGTATGAATCATAAATGTGAACATAGATGGCAGCAGATTTGAGCCTACTTCTTTCGCGAAAGAATACAGAACTATTGCAGATATTTTAATATAAACTTAAAGTTTAACTTAGAGTATAAACTTTATCTGAATGCTGTGTTTAAAGTATAAATCTTTTTCTGCCTTGTTATATAGAAAAGTAGAAATTTCAAGTACTAGCGGCTAATATAACAAGATATTGGATATTGGCTAGAAGCAACGTCGCATTGCTTATTACAAGAAATACGTTATGATTGTTTTGATGTTTTCTATAAGTAAATCGGAGTCGTGGATGTTTTCACGGCTGTGCATTTGCTTTAATAATTGGAAGGGTGAGGGGACATTTATATGTCAGAGATGTTTTGACGTGTTCAAGGATTGTAACATAGATTTAGTCAGACGATATATATACGGATTTCTTACTGTTTTATGCTATATCTAAATTCGCTTCCCGCAAGCATGCATGTAGCTTGTTTGGCTTGTCTTTCGCTTGCAATATGCTTGATAAGGTTTGCCATTGATGGGTTACGCTTATATTTGGCTTGCGTTTGAGATAATTTGACTTGTGTTTCACTTGTGAAAATAACTTGCCGCAAGCCTTGCCCTGATGTAACTAACTAGCTTGTCAAAATTGGCTTTCATAGTACAGCTTGCAGCAAGCCAATTGACCTGCAAAGGCAAGTTTGCCGCAACCTTGCATCAAATTTAAATTGCTGTATGCGTTACCTTAATCATTCGTCTCCCTTAGCCTAAAAAGGCACAATCCTGGGACGTTAAACTGAAAAAAATATTATTATAATTTGATCTTTCTGTCACGGGTTCAAATTTCTCTCAGCGAATGAGTATTATGTAGGCTCCATGGCTTTCACTCCCAGTGGCATTTCTCCTATATTATGACAAATTCTGTAGCTTTTCACCCAAGAAGAATAACGTTGTGGCTTTTCTCAACAAGATCTGGTGTTGCTCGAAAGTTGGAATCAATCAAGGATGAACGAAAAAGATATACTTTCTAATGCAAGAAAACCAGAGCTGAAGGAGTAGTTACTTAAAGGAGATATAGTGTGGTGGGAAATGACCTACTGTGAGAGTAGATCTTGCATGAGTTTCTGTGCATTTGCAAACTTCACGAGATTCAAGATCCAGCTGTGATTCAGACCTTCAGTTAGTAGTAGGTTTTGTCCTCCATAACCTTGGTGTTGTATAAGGACGAAAAACAAAGATTCAAGGTAATATAAGAAAATATTATTACTCTACTTAAATTTTGCACTTTAATAAAGGTCCAAAGGTATGGTTTGATATTACACTAAAACTAACTAACTATATGCTCTATAGAACCCAATAGTTTAATGTCGCGTTCACGAAACTTCTCCTTAGCTAACTGGATTCAGTTTCTTCCTTTGTATTTCTACTTCTGCGAAATCCATCTTAATATTAACCTCCTATCTGCGTTTAGGTCTTCCTAATGATCTTCGGAATGGATTTCCAGTTAAAGTTTTGAAAGAGTTCCTATTTCTTCCATTCTGTCTACATGACCTGTACATCTGAGCCACCTTAGCTTAATGATTCTAAATTTGCACGGATATTTTCTACTAATTTGAACAGCGTATATGGTCAATTTCGCTACGTAATACAATGAGAGGATTTTATAGGATGTTGACAGAAGAGAGATACGTCAATAATTATTACAATGTTTTGTCTCCTTTCTTGTAAATTGGAACAATGATTGATTCTTTCCAGTCTTGTAACAATTCCTTCTTGTTCCAGATGAGAAGAATGAGTTCGTGTTTATTGTTTCATGCTTTTTACATTTCATCTAAAATTAATTCAGCGGGAATTTCGTTTACGCCCGGAGATTAATTGTGTCTCTTTATAGCAGTGTCTATTGTTATTTGGTTAGGCTCTAAAATATAAGGTTAGGCTGCTGAATAAATTTCACTTTCTTCACTGGCGCAAATCCCGAGGGGACAAGGGGGACATGTCCCCCCAATCTTGGACCTGGGGGAATGGCCCGCCCCAATAATCTTACTTAAAAAGTGCTTTCTTTGGGGATAAATGTGATAATTTGTGTCCGACTGCCACAAAGGAATGTAAGATGAAATTGATTTCTCTTGTCTTTTCCATTTTTTAAAAAAAGAATCGTATTCTTTAGTATTTCAAACTGAACTTCGTGATGTAGTGTGTTGGGAAACAGATTTTTTGAAAAAAAATGGATAAGATAATCTGTGCTTAAATGAATTTTAAGAAGACGTACTATTACAATGTTTTTGTTAAAATAACTTGGCCTAAGGGACAAGATTAACAAATAAACAAGACCTCTTAATTGTTTAAAGCATAATAAAGTTGGGAATATAAGGAAAATCCAGGCTAGCGAAGGGGTGGAACAAAGGCAACCATAACAAGTAAAAAAAATTAATCAGCCATGTAAATAAAAGGACTCCACACACTCATGTAAAATAATTTCCTATTTAAAAAAACTTAGCTAAAAAAACTCTAAGCAAAAAAAGATAAGTCTCCCTCCAAAATCAATTTGGTAACCAAAATTTATATTTTGTTAATGTTCTCTCATTATCTTATCCATTTTTTTTAAAAAAAAATCTGTTTCCCAACACAGTGGTGCGTTTAGTGGTCCCATCAATATGTATTAATTCCACTTCCGCTACTTGGGCACAAATTAAAATAAATGCCAGAGGAGAATATGCCCCTCTCCTCATGGTGGAAAGTTGTCTCAGCTGTAGGTACGGGCACAAATTCCGGGGAAATGGGGAGATGTACCCCCCTCAACATTGGAACTGGAGGCTCTTCTAATAATCCGATTTGAAAAGTGCTTTTTTGCAGATAAGTGTGATGATTTGTGTTCGACTGCCACGAAAGAAAGTGAGATGAAATTTGTTTCTCTTGGCTTTTCCATTGTTAATGAAAATAAAGGCGTGCGACTGTGCGTGACGTAACCTGATATGAAATCTTATCTCCTCCTCTCTCCTAGACCCTAGAACAAGAAGGCTATTCAATGTCAGTAGAACCCGTCTTTTCAGTAAATGCGCATTTAATCTATTTGTAGTATCAGCCTAGGCATCTATTCATGCTTCGTAAGCTAACTCTATAGCCTATGGAACCCGGAGGTTCAATGCCGCGTTCACAAAAGCTCTCCACTGACTTCTATTCTTAGCCGCTGTCTTCCCACTCGCGACAGTCCTATTAGCGACAGGAACTGTTAACTGTCCTATGAGCGACCGATTCGATCTGTTAACTGCCCTATGAGTTACCAATTCGTTCATACTAAGATAATGGAAGAAGATAAGGTTCTTTCTTCTTTAACTTGTTTCATGCTGATGTGATTTAGAACCTAACAAAATGTACTATGAAAAATTTCGCTCTACCTGAATTTAATACGTGAGAATGCTCTCATTACCTTAACAATCTTTTATACGTTTTTCCTATTATATTTTTGAATTAATTTCTACGAATACATTGACTATATCAAGGCGAAAACTAACTAAATACTGAGAGTAGCTCCGCCTTTGTCTATGATTCTAATATAATTAAAAATTTCATGTTAAAATTATACGGAGCATAAGTTTAGATTGAACATGTTTATGGCATAAGAAATAAATCAGAAAGAGGTAGGGGCGCCCGAAGAAACTTTTCTAGGGAAGGGCATCTCCATGGTTGCTGCATCACGTCTTGTATATCTGATATTTAATATATGTGGTTTGCTATATTACGTATACATTTTTGTGAGCCAGGGGTGCAACCCCTGCCTTCCCATCGGGCGCCCATGGAAAGAGGGTGTTCACCACTTGAGGATATCAAAGAAATCTAAAAACACGGTGTATTCGAAGAAATTATTACACAAGTTACAAATCTCTCCCAGGACTTAACAGTTCGTCTAGTTATAAGGGATTATTTCAGATTGCTACACAATAA
This sequence comes from Thermobia domestica, assembly GCF_964235325.1. Taxonomy (NCBI): domain Eukaryota; kingdom Metazoa; phylum Arthropoda; class Insecta; order Zygentoma; family Lepismatidae; genus Thermobia; species Thermobia domestica. The sequence continues at coordinate 108,794,578 of NC_137464.1, forward strand.
GCTTTCATGTGTAAGTCCAAACAAGGGAGGAAGGCAAATTAAGCAATTAGTTTATGTTTTAGTAGCTTACAATAGGGAAGAAGGTAGTTTAAAGAGTTTGTTTACCTTTTGGATTGTTTAGAGTGAACTGCATTGTAATTAGTGGGATTGGCTGAGAATAGCCAATCAGATGTAAGGGATCTCAAAAGCTGTCTTTTGTCATTGACATTTTTTTTTTTCATTTTATTCACGGCGAAACTGTTACACGTTTTAAGTTTTTGAAAATGAAATATATTACTGGGCTTAGTGAGTAATTAGATTTGAATCAAATTAAGTACAGAAAACAGAGCTTTTGAAGAAAGAGGATATTACAACTGGATTTTCAATAATTACATAGGAATATACTTTTCATGGACTCTAACTCAAAATTAAAATAAGTTTTATTTGCACTCACAGCAGAGGAAAAATATATTTGACGAACAGTATCACTGGCACGTACATATTTCATACCAAGGTTTTTCTGGCGCTAATAACGCCAGAGGCAAACATACTTTACGAGATGGAATCATATAATCTTCCATCATCTCAATGTAAATGAACCGGTCGCTCATAGGACAGATAACAGTTCCTGTCACTAATAGGACTGTCGCTTCTGAGACAAATTCCCTTAGCCAACTGGATCCAGTTTCTACTTTGTCTTCCTATTTTTGCGAAATCCATCTTAATATTGTCTTCCCACCTGCGCCTAGGTCTTCTTAAGGGTCGTTTTCCGATTGATCTTACCGGTAACACTTTGAAAGCGTTCCTACTTTCTTCCATCCTGGCTATATGTCCTGCTCACCTTTACCTCCTAGACTTGATGACCCTAACAATGTTTGGTAAGCCGTATAATTTATGTAGTTCCTCGTTATGAAGTTTCCGCCATTCCCCATTCCCTCTACTCTTGGGTCCGAATATTCTTCTCAGGATCTTGTTCTCAAATACTTTCAGTCTATGTTCTTCTCTCAGCCTAAGCGACCATGTTTCACAACCATGTAGAACAACAGGCATGATTATCGTTTTATATATTTTAAGCTTCAAATTCCTCGACAGAATACGCGACGAAAAGAGATTTTGAACTGAATAATAACACAAATTCCCTTTTTTTAATCGACATTTAATTTCTTCGTGAATATGATTTTTGTCTGTTAATATTGATCCTAGATATTTGAAAGTATCCACTTAATCAAAAGTATTATTTAATATTTTAACTCATTCATAATTTGCCGTATTACGGTCCCAACTCACTTCCATGTATTTAGTTTTCTCTGCATTTACTTCTAAACCCTTGTCCCTGCAAGCGTTTAATAAGATCTCTGCATTTCTTTCTATTGTCCTCCTATCATCGTCTATTAAATTTACATCATCAGCGTACGCATAACCTGGTGAACACCGTTCAGCTCTAGGCACTGGTTGATATCTTTGATTTTCCTTATAGCGTTCCAGGACAAAGTTGAATAATAATGGCGACAACGCATCTCCTTGTTTCAGGCCACTCTCGACGTGAAAGCTCGTGGCCAAAAATTTTCCTACGCGGACTTTACTTTGGGATTCATTTAAACATGCCTTAATTGATCTAATTAGCTTTTTCGATATTCCAAATTCTGTAAAAAAAAAAAAAAAAGTTGTATAGTGTTTTTCTCCTAACAGAGTCGTAAGCTTTTCTAAAATCAATAAATAGTTGATGTACCGGGCTACTGTATTCCCACTTCTTTTCGAGCATTTGGCGAATGGTAAATATTTGGTCGATAGTTGATCGATTTCGTCTAAATCCACACTGATAATCTCCAATCATTTCATCTGCGTATGGAGTCAATCTTGCTAATAGAATATTTGAAAGGATTTTATAGGATATACTCGATAATTATTACAGTCAGTTTTGTCGCCTTTCTTGTAAATTGGAACAATGATTGATTCTTTCCACTCTTGTGGCAATTCTTCCTTGTTCCAGATAAGGAGAATGAGTTTGTGTATCTTGTTCCACAATTTTTCGCCTCCAGCTAAAATTAACTGAGCCGGAATTTTGTTTACACCCGGAGATTTGTGTTTCTTTAAAGCGATTTCTACTTCTATTCGGTTGTGTTCTAGAATATACGGTTCTGCGGTTCTCCCTTTCTCCACGCACATTAGTTTTTGGCTGCGTGTTAAGCAAATCGTCAAAGAAATATTTCCATCTATTTAAAATGCTATCTGTATCAGTGAGAACTGTTCCATCAGCTTTCTTTAATATAAGCATGAGGTTGATAGCCTTTCTTAAATTCGTTGAGAAAGCCCCTTGTCCCGAATGTTTTTATTTTTACTATTATCTTCAAGTTCCTAAATTATAGCTTTCAAAAAATCGCGTTTCTTTGTTCTAAAAGTTTTGGAAATTTCCCGCCTGATGTCTACGAAATGTTGTGTAGTTATTTCATTCGGATTTTTTAGCCAATGTAGTTTTGCCTGTTTTATCTTCTCTGCTAGTTCGAACCATGGTTTGTTCCTACGTATTTCCGTGTGTCCCAATTTTTCTTGTGAAAGAGGATGCTTCGTAAAACAGAAAAGAATTCAATTGCTGGAATATTTTTCTCCATAATCTTAAGGTTACATCTGTTAACTAAATAGTATATGACATGCTTCAGATTTCTGTAACGATTCCCGTAATGTTACTGAGGTTATCATCATTTTGCTCAGAGAGTATTTTTGCGTCATGCATAATTGATATTCTTTCTTCATAGTTTTGGGGAAGTCATTATTTATATTATTATATTATTATAAAACAATTTTAACGTGGAGTTTTGTGGATGCCTAATTAGAAACATATCAATTATAAATATGCATGTATTCAGATTTCAGAATGTGTTCACGACAGTGATTTGTAATACTGATATGTAATACTACTTCACCTACATCGCCTAATATATAATATACTCTACAACAGTTGATCAGACTCATCAACAGTAATATGAGTTTTCATCTCCCTTCTCTAGAATAAGCCTCAAATTTGCCCACCTCCCAATGTTGAAGACAACCAATGGCGTGTTTAGGATTTTGTTTCGAGGGGCTATGCCCAACACAAGGAAGGAAGTGGGCAATTGCCCACCTGAGTTTTAGAATTAAATATATTTTAATTTATGCATAAATTGAAATTATAATGGCAAGAATTGCAGACCGATAAATCCTATATGATATGATGCAAAAATTTAGGAGTGAATCTAACCCTTTATTCTATTCATACAAGAAAAAGAAAGCATCCTCTTGGCCTACCTAATTTCCCGGGCTAATTATTCCCCCGTTTTGATTTTCTTTAATTTAAACATTTCCTTCTTTTAAAAACAAATAAACGATATAATTTTTCCTTTGTTATAATAACTAAAGTCCTGTCATGTTGATATCCGCGCAAGTTGGTGTCGAACACCAGTTTCGTTTATCAACTCTTCTTAGCTTTGGTGTTACTGATGACGGCCGACTTGAATTACAACTGACAACGGTCGATAAAGTATGATAGGCGAAATGAAAGAAAGTAACGTTAAGAAAAAAAAAAGAAAAGTAGAAAGGACTAAGAAAGAACAAAAGGACGCAGTTCTTACACGGAATGAAATTTGACAAATACAGTACTATTTCTGAACAAAGAGCATAAGAAAATGGAAAATCAATGACATTCTTAGTAATGGTAAGAAGGATTATTGTTGTATGTGGAATGCGAAAAATTAACAAATTTATTTTGAGGGGAGCTTGAGCCCGATAGCCTACTAAATATGCCACTGAAAACAATTCTGCTCCCCTGATCCTCCACATCATTGTTTTTCAACTTCATAAATATTTTGAAAAATGAAATGAAATGAAATCTTCTAGTTTTACGTCCCAGGGTTATGCCAGTTAGGCTAAAGGAGACGGTGATGATGAGAAATGAATGAAATGGTGGAATGAAGAAAATGGGAGGAAACGGGAGAACCCCTTGAAAACCCACGAGCACAGTGTTTGTCCTCCACAAAGTCCACATGTCGCGAGCTGGGATCGAACCAGGGATCCCAAGCACCGGAGGTGAACGCTCTACCACTGAGCCACCGCGCCCCCTAAATATTTTGAATATCGCTTTTATATATATATATATATATATATATATATATATATATATATATATATATATATATATATATATATATATATATATATATATATATATATATATATATAATATGGGAACGGTCATACCCGTCCCCCCCCCCCCCATGTTGAAGACAGATTTGCGCCGATGACTTTCTTTACAAACATTGGTTTTTGGCTGCGTGTTTAGCAAATTACCTAAGAAATTTTTCCACCCATTCAAAATTCTATCCGGATCTGTGAGAAATGTTTCATCTGCTTTCTTTAATAGTAAGATTGATAGCCTTTCTGAAATCGGTTAAAATGTGATGTCTGCTCTGCACCCAATTTACATGAGTTGCGAAAGACGTTTCGCTCTAATTATACAATGCATTCAGTATGCATACATATATATTCTGTTCTACGCTTTTTAAATAAAACAGACTTCAGGAGACATCGCTGGGGACATGAGACAAGGAGGGCTCAAACCAGGACACTTCTGAGACGGTTGGTCACTCCATATTAGTAATGAGCAAACTACGATCCGCAATATAAGTTCCTGATCTGGCGAAATTAATTTCACTTCTGAGAATCAGTGTCCTGGCTCGAATGAGATCACATTCACCTTCATAATCTTACTAATCATTAGTACTACAAGTTTTTTTTTAAAAAAATCACCATTATTATTTTTAATAACTTATATTTGGCTGCCTATTCTTTCTTTGGTCCCCTCGCAAAAAAGATACTCGTCACTTCCCTGTACCATATGTATGTCTACACTATAATGTTTTAGCTATAATAATGTTCTATCGATGCTCTCTGACAGTGCAAGCTATACTCAAAGAACTCGTAGCGCACTTTTTATGGACAAGAAAAATTACGATTTCCTTTCGTCTGCTGTAATAATTTGTCAGACAGCGTCGGATGCAATTATCGACTAATCTATTGAACATGGTAGTCGGTGTTAACATTTTCAATCTTGTTTCATTTTGTATATTTATGAATTGTTTTGCTATTACCATGCAAAATGATATTTAAGGTAGGTGAGTGTAGGATTTTTCTTTCCTTTCCTCTAAAAGTATTACTTCAAATAGAATAAAAGTTACAGACCACCGTACTAAACTTTCTCGCCCTAATTACTTAAAGGCAACTATATTATGCTGCAGTTACTAATGAAACATTTTCTTATGAAAAACAAATAAATGTATAAGGCGTTTTCGGTAGGCTTCGTCCGAAGAAAACTCACCACACACACACACACACACAAAAGAAACTACTCTTTGTGGATTTTTCCTAAGAAAAGACTAGTGGCATAGATCCTATGTTAGAGTTACTAATTAAATATTTGCTTATAAAATATCAACGAATCGCGTGAGCCGTATTTGAGGAAAAAGTTAAAAAAAAGAAAGAAAGAAAAAAAGAAAGAAAGAAAAAAAAAAACTAAACTACACTTGTGAATATTTTTATGGAAGTAACTCGAAGCAATATTGTAGGATTATTAATGAAATACGAGCAAAGTCGCCTGAGAGCTGTTTCTAAGAAAATTGTCCGGAAAGAATTTACCCTAACGAATTTCCAACCTCTAGTATAGTTTTTCCAGATTTGTACCACAGTATGGGTATGAAATATAAACAAAACTGCTAATGCTGTTTTTGACAAAATTGCATTTTATTTTCATCCTGCAGTAAACTACCCTTATTTTGCGGACTGGGAAGAAAATTCGAAAAAATTGCCCTGGAGAATCTTATAAAAACTTCAAGTTTAAAATTTGGTGCGGATTCGTTGAAAGATGCCTGTAGGCGAGTGAGCATATTTACATGGGACGTACGAACAGACGGACAGATGCTCAAAAATAATTTTTTGGGTATGTAGGGGCCATAAAACATGTGAATTCGTTGAAATCTCTAATTTGATTTTCTCATGATGCCCATATTTTTTCTCTCCTATCGTTACTTGAAAGTAAAAAGGAAAGAAATGCAGAAGAATATTTTTGTCCCAGATACACTAAATAATTTCTATAGAACAGTAATAGCTAACTGAGAATGCCCTGCGGGCCAGGACGAAATAAGAATACTTAGGCACCGTTTTCCTTTTCCGTGTCATCCTTCCTCACATAACGGTTCGCTGGATATGAGAAAATAATACGTATTTTGTGAATCTTTGTTCTATTCTGGGTTTCCTACTTCTTGTTTCATGTGTCTATGTCAATTGGAATCCAAGCTAAGAACATTTGAAAGTAATTCTATAAAATCTGCACGTAAAATAAATGAATAAAAAAAAAGGCCCAGTAGATCGGCTTTACCTTACAAAAAGCACCTGGTAACCAGAAGATTGACGAAAATATTTCCATAGTTGAAAGTAAAGTCTCAATCCAGGTACATTGTGATGGGCAGATATACTTCAAAGGTGCTTCCTTTTGAACAGATTTCACGCAACTTCATGCTCAGGCTTTCGACCCGAGATCACGCTCACTCGACCTCATCTTCACAACATTCTTTCGCCATCATGGCCACTCAACTTCATACTCGCGAGCCGCGGTGACTCAGTGATAGAACGTTCACCTCTGCTGCGTGGGATCCCTAGTTCGATCCCAACTCGCGCCAAGTGAACTTTGTCGTAGACAAACACCGTGTGCGTGGTTTTCTTCAGGATCTTCCGCTTCCTCCCACTTTCTTCATTCCACCATTTCATTCATTTCTCATTACCATCGTCTCCTTTAGCATATCCGGCATAACCATGGGATGTAAAATTCAAAGATTTCATTTCATTTTTTCAACTTCATAGTCAAATTATTTCAACATCACGTTCATCTACCCTTACCCCTTTCTTTGTGGGGTTGAGCTCTGATGAGCATGAATTTTGAGCTCGTGAGTTCTGACTTCTGAGTTCGAGCACCTTTGGCTCAGAAATGCCCGCAGGATTTTTTCAAGAGTGATGGGGAGCAAAAGACCGACCCACAAACGAATCCACACACCTTGATGGACAATAATACTTCATGTAAAGCAACAATTATTTACGCACACTAAATTTGCTTATTAACTTCATTAAACAATGTAGTGTGTCAGTAAGTAACTATATTGTTTTGACATATTTCGAAGAAATTGCACCCGTCCTCCATCCTCAGACGCCCACGCATTTGGCTACAACTGAAAATAGACTTCGTATGTACAAGAAGACAGTGTATTATTATTATTATTATTATTATTATTATTATTATTATTATTATTATTATTATTATTATTATTATTATTATTATTATTATTATTATGCGATGTCTTCTATTTCGAAAGCGAAGATGAGATCTGTCGTGGGTGGCGTGAAAATTACGAGAAGATGATTACTGGGGACTAGATTTAATGTAGAAGTTGTAAAATGCGGTAACATAGAAAATTCATACGAAATACAGGTCTTTTCACTCGAAACTTTTGATAATTGAATGGACGAGTTGAAATCTCTCAAATGGTATATACATAATAATGACATAATCTCTTAATTCATACTCTTTAAGGATATCGTGTATATTCATGGAGGAATGCTTTGCTTTTTTTCTTCCTCAAAAAATTTTCCCCTTTTTGTTGATTTTAATCGTGGTCTTCCCATTGTATCTGACCGCGGTAGCTCAGTGGTAGAGCGATCATCTCTGGTGCATGAGGTACTTGGTTCGATTCCAGCTCGCGCCAAGTGAGCTTTGTGATGAACAAGCACAGTCTACATGGATTTTCTCGGGGTTCTCCCATTTCTTACCACTTTCTTCATTCCACCATTTCATCCATTTCTCATCACCACCGTCTCCTTTAGCCTAGCCGACATAATCGTGGGACGTAAAACTTAAAGATTTCATTTCATATCGTTGTATAAATTTTGCTAGGCAGAGACGTACGCAAGGGGTAAGGCAGAGGCGAACACAAGGTACGGTACTACTCATAGGCGCCGACTTGAAGAAAATATTGGGGGGGCCAAACAATGAACATAATCATATTCAGCCGTTTTCTATCAACTGTTTGATGAAGCCCTTCTTCTTCCCCCCTCCAAGTTCTCGGTTCGCTACTCCGCTTCATCCTCTCCCTCCTCGACTGGATTATATTAGAGGGGCGAGGACCCCACCTTTAATTATTAGGGGGGCCAAAAGTATCCTGCCACCCCAAAGTCGGCGCCTATGGTACTACTTTCCTGTCAGCAAAATCCTTTACTGACTTCCGTACATCCATTTCTTCAGCTTCGTCCGCGTTTATTGAGAGCAGTGCTATATTACATTCTGCTTTTAACATAGTTCTATATTAATTTCAAGTTTGAAAACGACCTCTCCGCTGAATTGACAGAGACAGGGACCGTGAAAAACAACAAATACGAGGTAATAAGTTCTGAAAAAACTAGAAGCCAGTGACATATTTCACAATTAAAAGTCTTGTAATTCAAATACAAGACTACTGAATACTGAATACTTATTTCAGATTTCAGCTGTTTCACAAAGCAAATTACTTCCATCAGAAACGAAAAACCAATATCACAACTGTAAGTTATTTGAAGTATCTGTGCCCTTCTTAGAATTTCATCATCAATGAGATGAATTATAATAGCAGGAAACAAAAAGGAAAATTTGGATACTATATCACGCAAAGATGTAAAACGACAATGGAACTGTGAATTTAGCATGTCAAATAGTTTAATATAGATGTTAATTCTAAAGTTTGATTCAATATTTCCCGCCGAAGAAAAATATATAACCTATAAAAGCCGACCGATCCGACTTTCTCTCTTTTTCGTTCGCGGTGCTTGACCTACACGTCAGGCCTCCCAAAGATAGCCGAAAAAACGGGGCGATGGAAGAATATTGCCGACTAATACAAAACTGAAAAGCATGTTAATTTGACCTATTAGTAGACTAGGGTGAAGGGTCCCCTTGGAAGTGTCAGCCCCCGCATTGTGGGCTTTCGCGCCATAGTAGTTACGCCACTGCGCCCCATGTTGCACCATAGCTTAACGTGGGATCCAAACCATAGAGCTCTCATCGGAATTGGCTAACCCACGCTGAAGGCACATACGCTAACCATACAACCACGGGAGAGTTCTTAGAAGGCGATTTCTGTTGAGTGGCACCCACGAGTCCAATTCCTTCATCTTACAGATTATACAGAGCAGCCGAATGATGGTGTATGCCTAATTTGTCTGCAATGTAACAAACAATTTTTCGATGAGAGAGGCACGGTGGCTCAGTGGTAGAGCGCTTACCCTTGGTATCTGGTGTCCCTGGTCCGATCCACGGCCAAGTAAGTTTGTATTCGTGACCTTTGGGTTTTCTCGGGGTGCTCCCTTTTCCTCCCAATTTCTCATTCCACCAATTCTTCCATTATCATTCACTTGCTCTAATCATCATCTTCCTTAGCTTAAAGGGAGCATAATCGTTGAGCGTTAAGCTCTCATTTCATCTCGTTTCATTTTACTTTTCCGAGAGTTAACTTCCACGATGTTCCTACCGGACTCATTTTGCAATGTTGCGTCATCGGAACTGAATTTGACAAACCAACGACAAATGGTGTGTTCATGGCTCCTGGCTGTCTGGGTATCCCAGCTTGTTCGCTGGACGGATAGAAAGTGTGTGCCGTTAGACTCGTGACCTTAGTCTATTCCTGTATCGTGTTACTGAGGTGAGTTTCCCACCAGACGTCAAATTAGACATTTAATTTGCACTAACATAATATTAGTGGGGAATTATTTACAAAGCATACTTTATTTATCAAAAGTTCTGATTAAATAATTTCGATAAATATTTGGCCAATTAAAGCAATAATTTATTGGCATTATCTAGTTCGGTCATTTGTTCATATTTTGAACTACAATTTTGTTGAATTTCTTATCCATGATTACAATACTTCTATGAGTAAAATGTATGCTTTAACGTTAATTTATTTTTTGTCAATCTACCAAGTTTCAAGAAACTACGGTATATGTAGTGTATTATTTAGATGTTTTCAAATAAGATGAAAAATAACACATGCTTATCCAAAAACTTCGGTAAATAAAAATGAAAATGAAATGATAATTTTTATCATTTCATTTTTTCTTTGATCATGTTCTTTAGGCTAAAGGAGAAGGATCAATAATGAAAATGAATGATTGTGAAATTATTTTGTGTGTTCTCCCACCGGCAGTCGAACCCAGGACCACATGGACCAAAGATTCGCGCTAGCCACTAGAAGTAGTGAAAAGGACTGGTTCGGTAATTAAGAAAAACAGTCACTATCTTTCCGTAGAAAAAATATTCAAAATACACATATATTTTGAATATTAGTCTACTGTATATGGTGAATATTAATGTTTCAAAATGTAAAGCAACTACAATAGTTTATAATAGATCTGTTAAATTAAACAGCAACTTTCTCCAAATTCACTGAATTTACAAAACTTGGGGGCGTGAAGTGCTTTTTTTTTCGTTTTTTAATTCGTAATAAAGATTAAAAGAGTAACTTTTCAGGAATTTGGTCAAGTGGGAACTGTGCATGTTTATGTGTCATTTCACCCATTTAAAATACGATCAAATGGCATAAAAGATAATTTATCCAGTGTAAATTTGAGTTTTACATTCATTTTGAATTTTTAGAGTCGCGGTTGATAAAATCATTCAGTTTGTTTACAGAAGTGCTATCATGGATATGACGCGTTACAAAATCACACCTCGAACCATAACAAATATACATACATGCTTCTGATTCGCCGAAGCTAGATAATGTCAACGAATACTTGCCTGTAGTTGGTAAAATATTTCTCTACATTATTTCGTCGGAAGTTTTCTATAAATTACGTAAGATTTTCTAAACGGCTCTCCACTAATAGATGATATACACATTAAGTTTGAATTCCAAATAAAAACTAGACTTTTTCTTTGTAGTAACATACGTAAAGAAAATACTTACTAAATTTTCTATTTAATTGTCATGAAATTAATAAAAGAGTTTTTCAAATAGTTTTTACTGCAAAACTAATGTTACAATAAACGTTTATACTTGAGCAGTTAACCACTACACATTGTATGTTATGGTGGGTCAAGGAAAAAGCAATTCTTGAAGTTCGATATATTAATACTCCTTATAAATCTTTTCGTTCTTACTGCAGAAAAATTGCATTCAACTGATGTGGATTCATTATGAATAAAATGGAACTGAACTGAAATTAACAGTTCCACAATGTCGCCAATGACGCATCTATCTTAGATATTTGTATAGGTAACCATCAATAGTCGGAACTGATGCTCTTAAACAGGAATTTTTCTCCATGGCCGTAAATAATGTGGGCGCAAATGACGTTACACTCAATTTTATCTATTATATAAAAAAATTAAAGTGATTTAGTTTGTCATTGAATCAGGGAAAACGACTGAAGTAATTGAAATTATTTTTGTTTATAGTTATCAAATACCTCAAATTGAGATTTTATCATGTTATTTTGATTTAAATGCATATCCTAAGAGGGAGGTCGGGGGTTATAAATTATGCAAAAAATTTAGTATCTCAGGAGAATCCTTTAAGTTAGGAACATGAAATTCAACATATATCAATTTATAAACTTCTCATTAAAAACAAAGCACATGTATTCCAACGTTTTTGAAAATATTTGTTTTAAGGGGGAAGGGCATTTTATATCTATATTATCGTATATAAATGTATGTGCGTATGTTCCAGCATAACTCTGAAATGACTGGAGCAATTTCCCAAACTTGATGCACATATGACTTACAATCTGGAAACAAATACTGTGGCTATAAGACACCCCTAGAGGTGGAAAAAGGATGTCATGTAAAAGTACCCAAAAACGGCCGGTAATAATGTTGAATCCATATTTTGGGGGGTAATTAAGATCAATAGTGACATAGTTTATACGGTTTACCCAACATTGTTAGGGTCGTCAAGTCTAGGAGGCTTAGGTGGGCAGGTCATGTAGCTAGAATGGAAGAAAGTAGAAATGCTTTCAAAGCCTTGACTGGAAGACCCATAGGAAAACGACCATTAGGAAGACCTAGGCGCAGATGGGAGGATAATATTAAGATGGATCTCGCAGAGATAGGAATACAAAGTAAAAACTGGATGCAATTAGCTAAGGATAGAAGTCAGTGGAGAGCTATTGTGAACGCGGCACTGAACCTGCGGGTTCCATAGGCCATAGAGTTAGTTAGTTAGTTTTTAGTGACACTTCCGATGCCGTTCAAGTCCAAATTCATCCCCTATCGGCATGGAGGCGACGGGAAGGGATGAAATGACATATATAATAATTGAAAATGAGCAATATTTTAGTGTTCAATTCATATTTTGCGGGGTCGATGAGATAAATAGTATTACTCTCGATGCTGTTAAAGTCCAAATTAGTTCCCCGTTGACTTGAAGAGTGAGAAAGGGTCAGGTTTGGGGTGGAACAGGGTGAAATTAAGGATTTTTAACTTTATACTTTTATTTGAATTGTGTGTTTTTAGGGGAGAAAGGGTTCAAATACTTTCCCCAAACCTATTGTCCCCATGTGAAGAACAGGCATTTAAGCTAGTTTACCATAAAATGATCAAGAGAATTATTTCGATAAATAATATCATTATTTTATTTGTATATTGAAGTTTAGCCTTTCCAGCATCAAAGCTGTATAAGATGTAGACCTGCGGTTCAATGAGGGATCGAATTCAAACCAGCGCTCGGGGCCGCGGTGGCTCAGTGGTAGAGCGTTCACCTCTGGTGCTAGGGGTCTCGGGTTCAAACCCTGCTCCCGCCAAGTGAACTTTGTGGTGGACAAACACCGTGTGCGTGGGTTTTCTCGGGGTTCTCCCGTTTCCTCCCACTTTCTTCATTCCACCATTTCATTCATTACTCATTATCACCGTCTCCTTTAGCCTAACCGGCATAACCGTGGGACGTAAAACTCAAAATTTCATTTCATTTTTTTCAAACCAGCGCTCCATAATGCATTCAATTATCCACTACTGGAAATCAACTCCCAGCCCCCGAGCTCATGAATGATTCTAGTTTGATGAAGTAGTGCAAATTATAATGATTGAAATGCCAGAAAATGCTTTTAGCGTTATATATATATATATATATATATATATATATATATATATATATATATATATATATATATATATATATATATATATATATATATATATATATATATATATATATATATATATATATATATATATATATAGTGGCGGGTCCAGGATATGATCAAGGGAGGGGCTGAACCATAGTTTGCAGCTTTATCCAGTGTAAAGCAAAATTGAAGCCCATTTTATTCAGTGCATACCTGAGCCTCAAGGGGGTGTCATAGCCCCTATAGTTCTCCCTTGGGTCCGTCCTTATATATATAGTTATAAGTGTAACATATATCAGTAATATAGTGATATTTGGAGTGCATTTATAGAAATATGGTATTTGTGAATAATGACTGCATAAGGTATATTGTCATTCATTAAGCTCTAACAGAAATTCTGACATAATTGATAACTTTGATAAGCAAATGTAGTGCCTGTTTGTATTTCACAGCTTGTATTACGAGTGAATTATATATTTTTTTCTTTCGAAAATGCTAATTGCATTGTTTTAAATGACAACTCGTAAATACATATTTTCTGACTACATTTCCTTGTTTCAAATAACTATTTCTGGCTTCGTAGTTAGGAAACATATATATTTATGTGTATGTAGCCTACAGCCTGCCAAAACGGATTTGATGTCTGAAACTGGAAAAAAATGAAATGTATAAGCCGACTTAAACCGTCATTGGTATCTATTTACAACAGTATATCTAGAAAGAAGTAGCAGTACAATGTACACCACTTGAAGGTGTTTGGTTTATCAGTCTACACAATGTGAACATTGAAATTTGAACTTCTGCTTTTTCCCTCACCCTTTATTCCCCACTCAAAAAAATTTGGAAGATGAATAAATATTTAAGATATTTAAATCTTGAGGTCTGTCCAGTAGAAAGTTGTTTAGTTTCATTTTACCTTTGTATTTTACAGATAGATTAGTATTTTGCATCCTAGGCTTTATACTAACCCGCTAATCTGAACAGAACTGCGGGTAGCCTATCAAGCGAAGATGATATCCGCAACTACTGCCATAGGAACATATAAGAAACTGATTTTTGATTGTCCATATCTTGGGATCGACTGGGTGGACCACCTTCAGTCCTCGATTCAGAACTTCTCACCCTCTTGGCCAAAATTCCATCCTTGGCGAAAATTGATGATGATACACGAAACAGTTCTTGCGATTTTGTTTCTCCCCGACGCAAAACAGTAAATATTATAAAGGAGTCTTTGCTAAACCAAATTCGTAAAAAGAAAAAAAAATACCTTCCTGTTAGTTTCTTCTGTAGGCTATGTGATTACAGTAGAGACCTGCACGGACCGGACTCGGCACGGCCTGCGGGCCGACTCTGTTATTTCTTTGGGCCGGGCCGGGCTTGGGCGGGCCGACACTCTTCAGGTCGGGCCGGGCTGGAGCCGATTAATTGCAATTCTCTAATAATTATTGACTTTCGTTAAACGATAATTAGAATAAAGGCAAACGTTGAAGGAGTGTGTCCGTGAAAAATGTTACAAAATGAAACTTTTAAAATTTATCGGGCCTGGGCCGCGGCTGGATTGGGCTCGGGCCGAAAAATTCGGCCCGTGCAGGTCTCTAGATTACAGTGTGGCTTGTTATGATATATATATATATAACTGATTTTTTCCTTTGCCAGGAATCAAGTCATCGTAGTTGAGCTAAAACTGATACAAAATTTGTTTTATTTGATTTCTTTGATTCATTAACTGGAACTTGATCAACGTTCCCTTTCAGCATCGAGGCTATATGAGACGGATGCTACCATTTAAAGTACGATCCAAATAATTATTCAGGTATTTTGTATCCAAGGCAGGTGTCCTCATTGAGAATCAAGGTTGGAATTAGGCACACAGAAAACACGTCCGTTAGCCACAAAGGATCACATGGAAATTTTTGTATAATGTCAAAGCATAATTTCCAATCTAGGGAGCATAAAGAGGGAGCAGGGAGGGCGCAAGCTATTGACAGAAATAAACTCTGAACTTATAACAAAAGAAACACTGGCCAAAGCTTAAACACACTGTATTTAAAACTATAATGTGTTACAGTTTCGGATATCTAACATATAAGTCATCAGACACTATAGAACTTATGGACAAAGCATCACTTGTAAGGGAGGAAGGCGTAAAGCGTACAAGGTTTAGGAATCAGTGTGCTAGGTATCGGCGGCAATTCAAAACCTGCTATGTGCATTTTGCAGGAGAAGCGAAAAACAGTATCCTGGTTAGCTTTTTGGCTTTATAAAAGTGATGTTATAAGTAATATTTGATGCTGCACGTAACTTGATACCTTTTCAAGTAACTTGAGAAGGTACCAGTTACGTGCAGCATCAAATATTACTTATAACATCACTTTTATAAAGCCAAAAAGCTAACCAGGATACTGTTTTTCGCTTCTCCTGCAAAATGCACATAGCAGGTTTTGAATTGCCGCCGATTAGCAAGATCGAAATAGCGTCTTCGACTTCTATGGGAGGGCATGATGGCTCAGTGATGAAGCGCTTACCTCTGGTGAGTGATGTCCCTGGTTCGATCCCCGGCCAAGCAAGCTCGTGGTGGGCAACATCATGTCCGTGGGTTTTTTCGCGGTACTCCCGTTTCTTCCCACTTTCCCATTCTAACAATTCTACCATCATTATTCACTTGCCTTAATCATCGTCTCCCTTAGACTAAAGGATATAATCATGAGACGTTAAACTGAAATATTTACTTTTTTTTTTTTTTTACTTCTACGCAGGCCCGCAACCAGCCACAGAGGTTCGGGAGCATGGATATGTTAGGGGGGGTAGTCATTAAAAATTCTCTTACAAATGGCTAAATTGTGTGGTTTTTTTTGTATTAATAATAGCATTCTGGAGGTCTGGAGGGGCCACGAAAAGTTTAGGGGCCAGGCCCCCTAGCCCTCCTCTGGTTGCGAGCCTGCTTCTATGGACGTTGAGTCCGTTCTTAGAGTTGCCCACAAGACGAGATGAGCCAGAATTTTCGTGACGAGATACCAGACGAGACAGAGCTCTTTCTGAGTTAAGCATGACGTACTTTCGCCAGTGTTTCCGGCACTATTTGTCCCGATGGGATCCAAAGACAATGGCTATGTATTACAAGAATCTATAAATATCATAATAAAAGAGAGATTTTTTTTTTGTTTAAGTTTCCGAAAAGAAGGAACTTTTGAAGAACAAGTGGATCAAAATTAATATGTAAGAAAACGTATTTGTATGAAAATAAAGTGAAACACACCACACATTATACGTATGCTTTCTTTACCTAGCAGACGTATTGTTTGGAACCGAAAATTTGATTTTTGGGATCTTGCATTTATATTGACAGCGAAAGTGATGAAATATAGGAGTACTTGACTCGTCTATAGAAACAGATATAGTATTTTCCGAAATGAGACACCACCTTTTTGAGATAAGAAGCCTCATTGGTAATCCTGGTCCATTCTGCCAGTCTGATGGTCCTACTAAATCTCCTGATATCTACACGTTGCTAAAGCAGCCCAGTTCTTTTGCAAATAACTGTCCCTTCAAAAGTGATTTTTAAGCGAAGAAATCCTTAATAAAATTATTTTGCGAAAACTTCACAAAGTTGAAACTTCAAATTTGTAGGTCCATAACTAGAAATGCAAGACCTAAAAACGGCTTTTTTGAAGAAATAAAAAGAAGTGAAGAAATTAATATGGTAGATCTATAATATATCTATCAAAAAATACTATGTCCCCCAAGATCGTTTGTTGATTTGTCATACACAATGTTGCCAATGTGTGAATTTTAAGGGTGTGGTTCTTTAATTCAGCTCCTTGGAAGAAAATATAGTGCTGTAGGGAATAGCCTATATTGTGTGGATTGATTGTGTATGATTTTTTGTGTACCCGCCAACTGCATTGGATTCAAGCACCAGTTGTGGTTGCAACCAGTGGCGGATTTAGAAGGTAAAAACTGGGGAAGGGCAGCCAAAACCCAGATTATGATAAATATATCATGAGTTTACTAAAAACTTTAAACAACATAAAAATAAGTTTCAATTAATTTAGTCACTTAAAAACTGGGGGCCTAGGCCCTCCAGCTCCAGCATAGATCAGACATTATTTGCAACCCACGTTAAAAGTGTGTCCCATCCTTCATAATCTCGGTATTGAATATAAAGGACGCAAAACTCAAAAATTTCATTCAAACTTAAACTCAAGGATGTAATTTATTGAAGTATTAACAACTCGAGTTTCAGTTGTTTCTTTTAACCACAAACATATAAAAGGATACATATCGTAGTTTTAGCTGCAAGTGTTCTTGCCTTAGAAATAGCAGATGAATTCAATCCCCGGCTGAAGTACATGAAATTTAAAACTTAACCTGTGACTAAATGGTTAGTTGTTCTCGCCTTTGTAACGGAGCGGAGAATGAGATAATTCTTGTTGGAGCGTTTTCAAAAATTCCTTTCTAGGGGATGGGGGCAGTGTTCAGAAAGTGCCAATGAAAAGAGATACTGGAGTACAAATGAACAATGATATATATATATATATATATATGGGAGGGCCACTTTCAGTATATGATGGCTCAGTAGTAGAGCGAAAACCTCTGATGCACGAGGTCCCTGGTTGATCCCCGGCCAGGTAAGTTTATGGTGCACAACATCGTGTCCATGGATTTTCTTGGGTATTCCTGTTTTCTCTTA
Organism: Thermobia domestica; assembly: GCF_964235325.1. NCBI lineage: Eukaryota > Metazoa > Arthropoda > Insecta > Zygentoma > Lepismatidae > Thermobia > Thermobia domestica. Next base: position 108,812,417 of record NC_137464.1, read on the forward strand.
CACTCTCATTCCACCAGTTTTTCCATCCATCTTACTTTAATCATCATCTCATTTAGCCTAAAGGGAATAATCGTGCGACATTAAATTGAAAAAAAAATAGATATACAGGTAAATTAATAATCTAGTATGATTTACAGATTTTAAGAGAGTCAATTTAGTTCTTCAAAGAAGATTTCTAAAGCTATTTCAGTTCTAAAAAGTAATATATTTTTCGGTCAGTAACTAAATCAATTTTCGAAAGCGACCTCAAAACTTAGGTGTAGCACAAACTGCAGTTATCCTGTTGACGTACTGAATACCATATCGTGGAAACAATTCAGGTCATTAGCGGTTTCCACCAGCTGCACCATTAGAAATCAAGTGTCTTTCAAACGGAAATGAAAGAAACCAAAATACTAAATTTGAGGTACCATTCCAACTATTCATTCAAACTAAAGTACTTGTAACTGATTATTTCCTTCGATAACATTCTTCTCAAATTTCTAGTTTGTATAGGCAAAACATGTGATGTTAAGTATGTGTGGAGAAAATATCGTTTGAAATCAACAACAGAGCACTCATGACTGAGTTATTTGCCCAGAGGTCTAAACTCGTTAATACATGCATTATTAAGGACGAAAGGACACAAGTGATGATCCCACACTTAATATTAAAGATTCTTTATTATTATTATTATTATTATTATTATTATTATTATTATTATTATTATTATTATTATTATTATTTGGTTGTTTCATTCGATTTTAGCATCTCTTTTCAGTATAGAGGCTATACGATTAGGATTAGCAATTAGATTCCTTAGCGAGCTCCTCCGTGGCTAAACGGTTAGCGTACGCGCCTTTGGCGTGGGAGACCCGGGTTCGATTCCCGGCGGGAGCTCATGTGGTTCGGATTCCACGTTAATCAGTAGGTCCACGTCTCATATAGCCTCGCTGCTGAACGGGACGTAAAACTCAAAATCAATCAATCAATAGATTCCTTAGCTTTCGGCACACATTGACATTTTGCGTAGTCAAGCATGAGGGATGACGTCCCTCAGCGATTACACTGCCCGGGGAATTATGAGGAAGAAAAGAATAAGGAACGAAGGAAGCGGACGGGGACCAATTTGTTAGTTATCATCACGATAATTGCCTGGTGTGAATAAAGAAAAGCGCACTCAGAATGGCTGGCCTTTAAAAGCTTTTTTACACTTTTTCGACCGAGTGTCCTCATCGGGAATCGAACCGATACCATTCGCTTCTAAGGCGAGAGGCTACACGGGAGCCACTAAAGGCTATAAGAGACGTAGACTTACTGCTTAAGGTAGAATCCGAACAATCGTAATGCTTTCAAATTTTTTAGTCTCTCCAGCAGTGTGACCAGCAAGTTGTTCTACGGGGAGCGAGAAATTTTAGATACTAAAAACAAACCAAAAGTTTTCTTTCAAAATATGAAAGTAATTTTATTAATAAATACACAAATACATGCATACATATTCTTCTTCTCATTATTATTATTATTATTATTATTATTATTATTATTATTATTATTATTATTATTATTATTATTATTATTATTATTATTATTATTATTATTATTATTATTATTTTCAATATTCTGCCTTGCTGAAACACGAGTCTTGACAACGTGTTAAATTACGATCATAGGTTATAGAAACTATAACAATAAGCTATTTATAAAGATATGTAAGTTGTAAATTGAAGTCTGTCTGTTTGAATTGGATTTTAGCAACCGTTCAGCACCGTGTCTATATAAGATATGCAGGCACAGATTAAGGTGGAATAACTACATGAGTTCCCACTGGAAATCGAACCGAGCTCCTCGCGCGGAAGGCGTGTACGCTAATCATATAGCTATTGAACTCCATTTATTTGACTTTGCATTTATATGAGCACAAATTGTATTCTATAGGAAACTCAAAGAGAGATATATCAAACTCACTGTCAGATCCTCCTTTCTGAGTTTAACATCCTACAAGGCTAAGGGAGATGGTGATGATGAGAAATATGATAATGATGGAGCGACGAAGTGGGAAGAAACGGAACAACACCGAGGAAACCTACGCACACGATATTTGTTTACCATGACCTACTTTGAGGGAGATGGGATTGAACCAAGGATTCCACGCCAGGACTGAACCTTTACCACTGAGCCACCGAAATCCCCTCAGACAATAGTATACTAGTACATTTGTGACGTCTTGCATCTAGTAGTCAAATAAAAGTGAAAAGTGGATGATTAAATCTGTTCATTTATTTATTTTAGTGTGTGAGTGATTTATGTTTTTAAAAATATTATTAGACTTGCTTTTCTTTCATATTTTACACAATATAAACATTCTTTATTTGCTCTAATTAGGAAATGAGTTTAAAAAACACACAAAATACAAACCCTATTTAGGGGCGACGTAAATTGTTTAAGGAGGCGGGCTCCCATTTGCCCTTAATGGTTACACTCCTGAGTCTATCCAACGCACGGTGGCTCAGTGGCAGAGCGTTCACCTTTGTGCATGGGGTCCCTGGTTCGATCTCAGCTCACGCCAAGTGAATTTTGTGGTGAACAAATACCGTGTGCGTGGGTTTCCTCGGGGTTCTCCCGTTTTCTCTCACTTTCTTCATTCTACCATTTCATTCATTTCTCATAATCACTGTCTCCTTTAGTCTAGCCGGCATAACCGTTGGACGTAAAACTCAAGGATTTCATTTAATTTCAAACCTGGGAGCCCGTACACCAAAGGCTCTCGCTAGCCACTAGACGAGCGGAGGGAGTTTATTATTATTATTATTATTATTATTATTATTATTATTATTATTATTATTATTATTATTATTATTATTATTATTATTATTATATTTTTAATACACTGTCTTGCTGAAACACGAGTCTCGACAGTATGTAAGGTTAGGATCATAGGTTATAGGAAATATAACAATAAAATATTTAGGTTATAAAGAAATACAAAATGTACATAGAAGTCTATTTGTTTAATTTGGAGTTTAGCATTCCGCTCAGCAACGAGGCTATTATAGACGTAGACCTCCAACTTAACGTGGGATAACTACATGAGTTCCCACTGTAAATCGAACCGGATTCTCAGCGTCGAAGCTATGTACGTTAACTATACAACTATTTAAGTCCATTTGTTTGACTTTGATCTTATATGAGCATAAATTGAATTTTAAAGAAAACTCAAAGAAAGATATAACAACAAACTCAGATTCTGTTTTTCCTTTTTAGTTTAACATGCTACAGTTATGCATCTGTGGAAGGAAACGGGGCAACCCACGCACACGATGTTTATTTATCACAAAGCCCACTTTGCAGAAAGTGGAATCGAACCAAGGATTCCATGCCAGGGATGAACATTCTACCACTGAGCCCTCACGGCCCTTTCAGACAATAGTATACTAATAAATTTGTAACTGTGTGTATCTTGTTAGACAAATAAAAGTGACAAAGTTGATGGTTAATTTCTGTTCTTTTCTTTATTTTAGCGCGTTGATGTGATTTTAAAAATATTATTAGACTTATTTTTCTTTCATACGTTACATATTTTAAACATTATTTTCTCTAAGTATTAAAGGAATTTAATAAACACATACAAGAGACGATAATCTTATTTAGGGGCTTAGTAAATCGTTTGGAGAGGGAGGCTTCCATTTGTCCTTAATGGTTACCAGTGGCGAATTTAGGATTTTGTTTCGGAGGTCAATGTATAAGACGTGAATAAGCACTCATATTTTTCTTTTGTGTACCGACAAATTTTAATGAAGTTGTGCATAAAACAAATTGATTTCGGGAAGGGGGGCTTGAGCCTGATAGCCACCCCTAAATACGCCACTGATTGTTACACTCCTGAGTCTCTCCCAAAGAGAATCAAAACTGGAATCCCATGCACCAAAGACTCACACTAGCCACTAGACCAGCGGGACCACTTATTATTATTATTATTATTATTATTATTATTATTATTATTATTATTATTATTATTATTATTATTATTATTATTATTATTATTATTATTATTATTATTATTTCCAAGCAGTAATTATGAAAAAGAACTTTTGGAAAATCCAGACCTGATCATATATTTGATGATAAAAGGAAAGAAGTGCCAGCATCACAAGGAGCTCGTTCGTAAAAGCACATTGTGAAACGTTTCATTGGTGTTTGTTTTTTGATTAAATATGAATAGACTTTCAGGAATCAAAATAAGAGTACAGATTTTTCAAATAAAAAATATGTATAACTGCTAACTCTAATTAACAAATATTACGCTCTATTATCAGCTAACAAGAAAATTCTCATGCGTTCAGTATATTATCTATAATATAATTCATAATGTTGTAGTACAGTATATTTCTAATGGTTGCTTTCATATATAAAACAAGAAATTTGTAAAACTAGTTTTGTTTCGATAGTCCTGGATGAATCTACCGATGTAAGTAACTTTCTTAGCTCATTTGTGTATACCGTTGCACAGGGTTCGATGGCACAACTGAGGAAAGGTCTATCGGTTTTGTTAACGTTTCTGAAAATCGTCAGCTGTAGCCCTTTATAATTTTGTCTGCCGGGTAGTTGATAGATACAACTGTGCTCAAATGTTAGTAGTACAAAGTTACGATGGTGCTGTGTGTGTGTGTATTTTTTTCTAATCATCTGAATGGACTTCAGGTAACTGTTAGCCATTCTGACCTGCTTCCCCTTTTGTCTATTGTTTCACTCACAAAAATAACCTTGTATTGTCTCAGACGACCTCTAACATCAAAGCATGAAAATTGTTCTTTTTGACGGGGGGTGCGGTGGCTCGGTGGTACAGTGTTCACCTCCGGTGCTTGGGATCCCTGGTTAGATCCCAGCTCGCGCCGTATGGACCTAGTGGTGGACAAACACCGTGCTCGTGGGTTTTCTCGGGGTTCTCCCGTTTCTTCCCACTTTCATTCCACGATTTCATTCATTCTCATCATCACCGTCTCCTTTGGCTTAACATGGGACGTAAAACTTAAAGATTTCATTTCATTTTTTGTTCTTCCTGACATTAAATGAATTAGTTCAAATGCATTGGACACTGAAATCACTGGGTGGTTGCCCAAAGTGTCTGCTATATTTTGGAACTATAATTTTGGTTTCATTAGTGATGTATCAGAATATCGCAAGGACCTTATTTCATTATTTGAAAAACTAGCATATTCAGGTGAAAAATGAGATTAATAAGCATTAATGTCTGTCCGTGGGATTTTAGTTTCATTAAAGACTTTGAATTCAATTTTATATTGAAGATATTTTCAAGCATTTTCCCTTTGATGTGTTTATGTTTTCCATCTTGCAAAAGAAATCCTATGACATTGGTTATTCTATTAGTAAAATAAAAAGAACTGAAAGTTGAACTTGAAGAAAAACATAAACAATTTTGAAGAATATTGGGAGAAGACAGTACAGGAAGCAAAATGCATGTCAATCAGAAAAATGAAATGAAATCTTTGAGTTTTACGTCCCACGGTTATGCCAAAGGAGACGGTGATGATGAGTAATGAATGAAATGGTGGAATGAAGAAAGTGGGAGGAAACGGGATAACCCCGAGAAAACCCATGCAAACGGTGTTTGTCCACCACAAAGTTCACTTGGCGGGGGCTGCGATCGAACCCACGACCCCAAACACCAGAGGTGAACGTTCTATCACTGAACCACCGCGGCCCCATATGTCAATCAGAAACAAAGAGGTTAAAATTATGTGGTGATATTGATATTAAGATGTCTCATAAGACGAGGACAGACTTAAAAGTTTAGAACTAATCTTTATTGAAAGAGATCTACCTTCGGAGCTACGAAAAGACCCAAACTTCTATGATCAGCCATTAATGATTTTGACAAGAAAGGCAGCAGGATTGAGGCTCACTTCAAGTACTTCTAGTTTCAGACAACTTTTTCAAACGTATTGTTATTATTATCTTAATAGTAGCAGTAGTTATAATAATACTGTACTAGTAGTAGAGTAATATTGGGAGTAGTATAACAGCAGGAATTAGTGTCTTAGTTATTGTTTGTAGCAGTGGCTTTAATTCAAATGTTAAATGTTATCAGAGTTTACAGAGAACAAACAAGTTTCATTGGATTGCCTACCAAAGTAAAATTTCACCGCACGCTACTGAGCAGTGTAACAGCAATAATAATATGTAATTAATAAGATACTAGGCAAAACCGTTCCATTATAAATTAATTCATGTAGAAAATTGGTTTCCTTTCTTTTTAACTCGGAAATAATTTTCTTTCCTTTATAATATGGTATTCTGTCACTGACATTAAATATTCTTGAATATACTCTACTGTTAGGAATTGTTTCAGAAGCTCTATGTGCAAATTTAGTGCTGCAGTTCCAGTGATCTGATACTAGAATTTTTGATAAGTATATGTTTGACCGTTTTCAGAAATATAGGATATACCCATTGCATATACACTTGTTCTTTCGTAAATTTGAGGCGAGTATATGCTGAACTATAAAAAATTTTAAGTTGGTATATATGTTGTATACAACCGTATATGCCCAATTACATACCTTTGTATTTCCTTTCCTTTTCTCGTTATTTTTGTTTAATTTCTATTCTCTTTCTTTCGTTTCATCTTTCTTGTTTTATTTTCTCTTATTTACTTTCTGTTATTTTCTTTCTTCTCTCCTTCGCTTTACTTTCTTTCCTCTACTTTCCTTTCGCTTTCGTCTTTTACTTTGATGAAAGTTAATACAGTAGTACAGCAGCCTTTTCAGTTACTACAAGTAACAACATTTAATTTGGTTAACGCAATATATATAGTCTATATTGAACGTTAAGAAGGTTTTTTAAATTACTGTTACAGGAACACAATGATCCGTCCTTTTAAACCGTAGTGTATTTAGCCTAAAACACTCACTGGAAAATGAAATAAAATTTCTAGTTTTATATTCCAAATATGAAATGAAATGAAATATTTGAGTTTTACGTCCCACGGTTAAGATGGTTAGGCTAAAGGAGACGGTGATGATGAGTAATGAAGGAATGGTGGAATGAAGAAAGTGGGAGGAAACGGGAGAACCCCGAGAAAACCCACGCACACGGTGTTTGTCCACCACAAAGTTCACTTGGCGGGGGCTGGGATCGAACCCGGGACCCCAAGCCCCAGAGGTGAACGCTCTACCACTGAGCCACCGCGGTCCCTATATTCCAAATATATCCTTAGGCTAAAGAAGATGGATAGGGAATGAAAATGGATGATTATCAAAGAGTTAATGGAATAAGAATGTGAGAAGAAATGGTAGAACTCGTACAGAAGTCAGTTACGATGTTTTCAAGCACGAACTCACATGGTCGGGATCGAATGAGGGACCCCTCACATCAGAGGCTTGAAGCTATACCATGCTATACCATTGAGCTACCCTTCTGAGCCTAAGTGCTAAACCCACTATCACTCTCTATCAAAAATAAAATTTATTTTTAACATTTATTTTAAATGTAACATTGATAACATATCTAAACAGTTAGGCTCAGTTCCCAAAGAAGAAATTATTTACTCACTCGTAGTATTCTCGTTCTAATGCAGAATTTCAACTAAACTCTGTGAAAATAGGTATCTGACGTGTGGGGAAAAGGCGACCGGAGCTGAACTCAATAAATGGTATAATAGTATAAGTGGTCCATTCAAGTCAATCCGGGACTTTTTGTAAAGGAAATAGAACCCTATACAATTTTATTTTTCCGCATTACCCCTCTGCTACGATTATAATTTATCCCAGTTTTTAATAGGGCAGACTACAAAAATTATACAAAAACTAACCATTTTTCTTTTGCCCGTTTTCCGTAAGTCAAAAGAGAAAATAAAATGTAACTTACCAGAATAATAGGTAATGTTATTCCAAACCCGAAAATACGAATCGGAACAATTTTTCAATGTTGCCATTCATAGAAATTACAGTGAGGCCAGAATATGAATTACCCAAAAATCTAGGTTAAGGCAGCGACTAGAAAAATGAACTCAACGGTAACTGATGACTTATCATGTTGTCTTGGCTCTTTGTTAATTACTTTTTAAATAATGTTTGTATTTATTTTGTAATAAACAGAAAGTTATTAAAATCACACTTTCTGTTTATTACACAATAAATACTAATGATACCACCACTAGAATTTTGATTTGCTTTCTTATTGCTACAAATCTCGACAAGTTCTACTTTTCAACAAAATTAACAGTTGTTCGTAGGTAATGAATAAATCTTGAAAGATAATCTCATTGATGAGAGGGTTTACCGCGTTGTCCAATTTACAAATTAATCTTCTTTAATAATAATAAAATAATGTGTGTGTCTGTGTGGGTCTAGCATCAGTTTTTCACGTAGAATGGAGTCACCTAGAACACTGGTGTCATAAGCTTCTTAATATTGCGAGGAGAGGATATGCTACATTTCACTCGCATAAGTTATTTTTTAACTGCACACTATGATTTTTTATAGAAGAAATTTAAAGATATATCGCAACTCATGTAGTACAAAAAAAATCATACCGAAAATACGAATCGGAACAATTTTCAATGTTGCCATCCATAGAAATTACAGTGAGGCCAGAACACAGTACCCAGTAGTACACAGGGGTGACCTGTAGGTTGAAAGGTATACCCCCTTCACCCCAAATACGAAAGAGACGTTCAAAATATTGGATTGTTCTGAAATGTTCTGAAAAGATATGATTCTCCGTCCGAAATAAAATCTTAAATTTGCTCCTGCAAGTACGTACTGTCTTCAAGGCCTACTACAATAATTCTACAAATTTGACTTTTACTGAAGGAAAGCGAAAAAAACTTGTTATTCATTTCAAAGTACTATACATTATGGACCATTAACTTACCGAAAGACCAAACGGAAGTCATCTAAGCTATCAACCTCATTTTCCAGTGGCCAATGCCAAAATATGTTCTTCTGTCATTCTTTGAAGCGAGAATTGCAGTAACTTTTTTGTTGTTGTTTATTTGCGAATTCAAGATTAAACTAAATTTGTGCATGCATATATATATTTTCAATATTTTGAACTACTACAACTTACAACAATCAACATTGCGGTCCATAATCAGGTATTACAAAGCATTAAATTAACGTAACAAGAATCTAATGAATGAGCTGGTATATCAGAATATAGATTCGTACACACATCAACTTTTATGATGAAATTCTGACAGATCTGTTTCAAGTTTTGTTACTCAAACCACATTTAATATCATAAAAGCAATTCAAAGTTCATATGAGACGTCTAGGATTGCCAATCCTGGGAAATGAAGTTGCCGGCTCACCTCACAAATTACCTGTGAGATACACCCATCTTAATCAAATTATCAGCAATAACTCTGGCCGTACCAGTAAAATATCGACCTTACACATGACACAGAAAGTTATTGGAAGTGACATGTGCCCCCGTTCCACTCCCGTAATGGCGCCTGTGCCTAGAGCCATAAAAGTTTGTAAAATGGACAAGTCTTCACCAGATCTAATTGCGAAAGAAGCCGTTTTTCGATTTTCGGCTCAGGGAAGGGGGATCAAAATGCATATAAGTTTCGGGAAAATTTAGTAAGTTGAAATACTTTCTATTGAATGAATTACTGGGTAAAGAGATCGTTTTTACATTTAAGTTTATTCGTTTCAATGAATGTAAACTACTGCTTTTTGCGTTTTTCGTTATATATTGTGACAAAATTAATTTTGTAGGTAAATTTAAATTGACTAACATGGAACATATTATTCACCTTTGGACAATTAGTGGTAGCAAGTTCAAATCCCACTCCGAATATGTGGGTTCATCACTCCTGATCTCGTGGTTCGGACTCTATGTTAAACTGTACGTTCGTCCCTTATCTTTGAGCTCATTTAGAACTAATCAAAAGTGAAGAGCTAATAGCAATGACATTGACAGCCCTCCACCAAACTCTGATCTTGATATAAATGAAAATTCACCTCGGGATGCTTATCACGATAAACCGATATTTCGACGGCTTAGTGTCATAGGAACGTATCTACAAAAAGTTAGTTTTTCAGAATCGCGAAAAGATATTTTTTTATTTGATTTTAGTTTTTAATAATCCAAAATGCTTTTTATTTGATCAACCATTTTTTTACAAGGAAGTTTGACTTATAATCATTTTACAGAAAGAAACATTCGACCTCTGATAATGTCAGAAATGTCGTATTTCAAAAAAACAATTTTTGTAGATACGTTCCTTTGATACTAAGCTGTAGATTTGAATATAGTGTTTCTAACACTGAACCTATTGTACGCTCTCATGATACAAGTAAAAATAATAATTCAAAAAGTGATAGTGGTCTATCTTCTCGCGGGTAGAGAAAGAAAACAGGAAGGAAAACATAAGACGCGACCACAAACGAGCGTGCAGAAAATTAAAAAAAAAAAAAAAAATGAAAAGAATGTGAAAAAATACAAAGGAAAATATAGCACTTGGAAACTGAAATATTTTAAACAGCTGGAAAGGCAACAACAAATTAAAACCATCTCCTAAAACAAACGTTGAAAATAACAATAAAAAAATCTAAGTTTGACTACAAAAATGAAAAGAGATTAGAATTCGATGTTTTCTTTTTTTTTCTTTCACAAATGAAACCAACGTCGAAGCAGGAAGGAAGAATAAAAAAGAAAGTAAACCGTTTTTGAGAGTTTTTGCACTAGAACGTATGAAAAAATTATATATTTGAAATGTAGATGAGTGCAATTATTAACTATAAAGTTTGTAGAATTTCAAATAGAACACAAAGACACTTACCAAATTTAGAGGAGATTAAAACGAAGACAGAAGTATTTCTAAATTATCATTTCCATAGTAGACAGTCCTCTCAGATAAAGGACACAGTAACAAGAGTGGTAGAACAGTAACGAGACTTGTTTCACTTCAAATTTATGAGGAAGAACAAAGACCCCAGAAATGGAAGATGAATTGTAGGACGAGGGACAAGATATTAAACAAGTGCTGTCTGATTCTATCAGTTTTCATCATGGAAGGAAATTCTTCAAAGGCTTAAGTTGTGAAAGATTTCACAACATGGTATAATTTCAAAAAACAGTTATTTTACGTCAGAATTTCATTTCACTATGAATTTGAAAAAGTTATGTTCAGGTAAAGGAAGGAAGGAACAGAAAGAAAATATTTAAAAGAAAAGTATATTGCTTATTGTCGATAATATTACCATTAATTTGGTGTTCACTGTATCAGTTCTTTTGAATATATAATTATTATGCGTATTTTCATTTCACTCGGTATTGTTATACTACTACTACTAATAATAATAATATAATATAATAAAATAATGTGTCCACATCTGAGCATTCTGTCACAAGGTAAGTTTCAGTCCACTTGCCCTAGTACAATTAGGTGGGGCTACTAACCATTAGATCAGAGGTATGGTCGGTAGTTCTTTTTCTCTTTGGTTCGAACAGGGAAACTGGAAATTAAGAGCTGGAGTAGAGGAATAGGTTGAAAATTAGGATTAAAATCACCACGTATAAAAGAACCTGTAAAATGACTTTATTGCACAAGAAGTCGCTTAAATACGTCAATTAATATTCCTCCGAAATACAACGCTTTCATATAGTATCTAGGAGTCAGAATCTTCACAGAGAGAAAATAAAATAGATAAACAAATAAAAAAAAGTACAAAGAACAAAATAATAATTACTGTATTTCACTTTTATTGAGAGAGTTTTGTTATTTGATTGATATTTTACTAAATATATTCTTTTGACTTGTAAATTGTTTTCCTCTTCTTTTGTATTAAATGATCCCAATTATTTTCTTATCAATGTATTATCATCATTATTGTTAATCAGAAGCATATTGTCTAATCAAATACAGTGAAACGTCTCCTAACGGACACCTCTCAATAACGGCCACTTTTCAATTCCCCGACAGAATATAATTCGGTATAATGGTAAAGTTACTTCTGAATAGCGAACATTCTCAATAACGGAAGCGGACACTGAAAACTATTCCCAAGCGCCTATATAGAACTTCCAAACAACGGTGAGCCAAGAATGAAACTCTCCTATTTTCTGGAATTTCAAACAATTATAGGCAGGATTTCTAACATTATCGCTCATTGTTGACTAAGGTATTGTATTTCTTTTGTATTCCGTTTATTCTTTTTTTTAAGTGCAAATTCCGTCTTGTTTAGTAGCAATTTTCAGCATAGTTTGAACAATGGAATGACGTCTCGTGCATTTTATCTTAGTCTGGCTACAAGTGATCCATTTACAAGACGCAGGCATCGAGAACAGTACAATATAAATGAAGGACCTGTACTGAAATTTCCTTTTACTGTACTTAGAAAACTGCATTAGTGTACATTACGTAGGAAAATAAACAGCAAGGTAATGTTGCCTAAATTTGTGTGTACATTGCAGTAAGTTTTCTTGTGTTGCAACCTAAGCTTTTTCCGAATAGCGGACACTTGCGAATAACAGACAGATTTACTTTCCCCGTTACTGTCCGCTATATATAAGTTTCACTATATTTGGATTTTGTATTGTATCTCAAATTCACGGATGCATTAATTTGGGAAGAAAGTATAAAATGTTCAAGTTTTAATTGGCCTGTATATAGTGTATCACTCATTCTTTCCTATCTTTACTTGTACTTTTCTCTTGTAATCTCTGATACACTTTTTTATATGGTCGCCATCAAGGCAACTCTTACCATAGACCTAATATTTATCCAAATGCTTTTTATTTAATTATTATAATTAACACAAAATTTACAAGGTGGGGTAAAGGACTAATACATATGCTGCAACAATATTTAATTTCCCTGTAACTTTTTACCAATTGCGCGTAAATCAAAAGTAACGTCACCATTGTTCTTCTGATTAAATTTGCGCCTTAAATCATGTATCACATGACCCTATTCCTATTTTAAAAACTTAACCTTAATTCAAAATGGCGGATTTCAAGATGGCCGCCGTCAGATATGCCCTTACTATATGACTTCCCCCTAGTCCTAATATGTACCCATATATTTGTTATTCACCTTTTGTCGTTACAAGAGGTCTTACAGAGCTTTTACCTCCAACTGTATGAAGACTATTCTGTACTTCCATGTGATGTTCAGATAGCTGTATCTCCTAAACCCTTGGAGCTTTGCACCTACAACTTCACTGAAATACTGACCACATTTAGTACTACTTTCTCATATGTGTCTCAGTCAGCAACTCGATTCACCCAAACGTAAGGTTTACTTGTGAGCCACCGCCCCCCCCCCCTTGTTATCACATGTCTCATCACTTGTGAAAATGTCGCATCTCAAGAAACGTTTCATATGAATTTATCAAAACACAAAAAATGTTAGTATATTAGTATTGTTAAGGCTAACTTAATCCTTGATTTCCTCGTCCTCACAGAAGTATTTATAATATTTAAAGTTAGTTACAATTTTTAAATAGTAGTTTATGATTGTAAATTGCAGTAAATATGGCTGAGTTTTATCCTCTCTATATTCGTTTGTTATCTTCTCAATGTTTAATAGAAGTGTTTTCATTGAATTCCTGACTTTCAAATGCTGTACGTATTTTCTTAATTTTGCTTAGTTTTTCTAAATACACTGTTGGAAACGTATTTAAGAAAATCCCATACACACTGTTAGTTTCGAACGAAATTTCTACAACAAAGTGTGTTCTTTAAGAGGGCATTCTGATTCTAGTTTAAATGTCTCAGCACATTGTCTATCGTGAAAGATAGGTTGATAATACTGTATGTGGAGGGATGCGACTAGTAGCTTGGAGATCGTAGGAAAACACAAATAAAATTGTGTGAAACCGTTGTGTATAAATCTGTAACTACAATACGAGGACGACGCCAGCGAATGCCTAGTGCAATTAAGTGATTTCGACCGTGGCCCTATAAAGAAATTGAGAGGGTCGCGGTGGTCGTTCCTCAGAATATACCCGGGTTCGACCCCTGGTAGGAACACTCGATCGAAAAAGTGGAAAAAAATTTTTAGACCAGCTATCCTGAATGAGGTTTTCCTCCTTCAGATCAGGAAAATGCCGGAATGGTACCTAAGATAAAAGTTCCAGGTTGCTTCCTTCTTTACCCAATCCTTTCTTTCTACCCAATTCTCGTTAAAGGACGTCATTACTCATAAGCAACGGGCTAAATGGCCATAGATGACGAAAGCCCAGAAATCTAATTCCTAATCTTCCTTACTAACTCATTGTTCGATAGTTTCATGAGAACGAGTTTTTTTTTTCTTTTAAACATACCAAATAGTTAAGAGTCTTAAACTCTATTTTGTATTTATCCAGGAAACACATTTATTTCTTAAAAGCCCACTTCATCACTAACTTATCTAGTGAATCAGATCTAAAAATAAAATTATATTTATGCACTACCAATCAGAAATTAGAATACAGTAATTGGAGAAAAATACACTTTAAAGCATCTAATTTCTTAATTTTACTAAAAACAGTGGTAATTTTTATGATCAGTTATCAGAAAAAAAAAAAAAAAACAGATCTAAGTATTCCATGTGTAATAGCCTGTTTTGTTACAGAAGCTTTCTCCCTGAGATGCTGCCTTCCATGTGATATGCTATTCTTTTCTGTTAATGTCATTTAAAGTTTATATATCTATTTCATATGGTATATTTATTTCCGTTCAATTGTGTTATTCTACAGATGGTTCTAATATTTTATTGCTTTGAATAAACTTTTTTATATTTTTGTTGTCATATTTGTGCATTTGTCAAGATGTGCATTGCATTTTAAATATATTTTTGAACTAACTAGAATGGTGGATCTTATGGAATTCTAACTACTTACATTACGAAATTTTCATTACTCTGTAAATTTTTAACTATGGTTTTTAGTTTTAGAAAAGACACAGTAACTAACTAACTAACCAACTCTATAGCCTATGGAACCGGGAGCTTCAATGCCGCGTTTACGAAAGCTCTCCATTTACTTGTATCCTTAGCCAACTGGACCCAATTTCTACTTTGTATTCCTATTTCTGCAAGATCCATCTTAATATTGTCCTCCCATCTGCGCCTAGGTCTTCCTAATGGTCGTTTTTCGAATTTAAACTTTGAAAGCATTCCTACTTTCTTCCATTCTGGCTACATGGCTTGCCCACCTCAGCCTCTTAGATTTGATGACCCTATCAATATTTGGTAAACGGTGTAAATTATGTAGTTCCTTGTTATGAAGTTTTCACCATTTCCCATTCCCGTTCCTCTTGGATCTGAATATTCGTCTCAGGATCTTGTTCTCAAATACTTTCAGTTTACGTTCCTACAGGGTAATCGATCATGTTTCACAACCATACAGAACAACAGGCATGATTATCGTTTTATACATGTGTACAGATACAGGAACATTGGCAAAAATCGAATGAATATAACCAAATGTTGCAAGATATTAAAGTAGAATGTTCGTTACTCTTAGGAGTATGTGTATCATTGCTAGGAGTGTTTGTATCACTGTTAGAAAAAGATACGATCTGACATTAAAAGAGTTTATTTTTTATACATACAGTACAAAAAATGTTGCTATACTCAATATGTTCCAGCAGATCTACATTATTGGCAACGGAAGACATATTTTTAGTGCCAGAAAAGTTCGTTTTTCTTGATTTTCTCGGAAACTGCGCATTAAAATTTACCTTTATGCATGTCATTTTGTTAAGCTCAATGTGATCTATCAATTGTTGTATGTATCACCTTTGAATACCATTTTAGTTAAATAAAAAATGAAGTTTGAACATTAATCATACTTTTGGGCTATACCTCATTAACCATATTACATACTGTCGTCTTGTTAGTGTCTTAATGAATATAGCTTCATGAGGGTATACTTTAGTATAAGTCTCACCCTTATAGGTGGTGTGTTTTTTGTTCAGCATCAATTTTTTAGGTTTACACAATAATTTATTTTCCTCAATTTTCTTAAAAACTACGCATGAGGTTTTACACTGACGCATATCATTTTCTTCTACACAGTAAGATCTATCGATTGGTATATGCCTGATGTTTGGACATTTTTTCTTTCAATTAAACTAATAATATTGTAAACATTTTTAAATTATGATAGACACTTATCTGTGAAAATATGATGTCATCAATTTTATTTGAACATAACTTAAAATGATCCGAACACCATGATAATAAAATTCATTAAAAAAATAAGAACTTGATACTTTTACAATGGGTTAATTTACAATCAGATGCAAGATCATATTATAATTATTTGTTGCTTTTTTTCATCATTTACTTTAAATTCAAGCAATTTTGCAAGTGTTTCAAACTGCTTAATCAATACTTGGAATTCCGTTATAACATTAAAAATAAAACTTTGAAGTACACTTAATAAAGAAAATCTGATTACTGAGTAAAATATAAATATTTAACATTTCTTTTCTTTAGTTAGAAACAGATAATGTCGTTTTGTGAAGCTACCATCATCACATATTAATACAGCATGTGATCTAAACAAAGAAATCACGTTTTGGCATGGAAAACAGATATTTTACCAGAATTGAGTTAAAATCATATTGCACAAGATAAATAAAAGTTGTTAGCTCTTTCGCTAAAATCTTCAACAGAAATGGGGATGAGGGAGAAGTAGGAAGAAAAAAAAACACTGTAATTACTGTAATACCTGTATACAGTAATTACAAGACCTGTAATACTGTAATTACTGTAATTACAAGACTTCTCAATTACTACTACTTTCTTTAAATTTATTTATTTCAAATTCTTTCCCTTTGTGGGCCTAATGAAATATTTAGGGAAAGATCTTATAGTTGACCTCTGTGCTGTGTGATAATACTCTTGCTATTTCCTGGTAAGTAATATTTGATACAGTAGTTGAACTGTTTTAAAATTAACAGGACTATAGATAATAATAATAATAATAATAATAATAATAATAATAATAATAATAATAATAATAATAATAATAATAATAATAATAATAATAATTATTATTATTATTATTATTATTATTATTATTATTATTATTATTATTATAATTATTATAATTATTATAAAATTATATATTACTTCATTAACGTTGGTGTATCTGTGTGCCATAAACTTGCCTTATCAATTACAGAACTGTCTTCTTATTCAAATGTATGTAATGTATTCAAATGTATGACAATACTGTAAATACTTTGAAAATATTAAGTGAAATGAATTATAAGTCTTAATACTTCTTGAAGATGGTTTCTAGACAATAAAAAAAGAAAAATATATATGTCATGCATTCTTACATAAAATAAAGAAGTAATTAATATACATTATAATTGAAGAGCAAAAATAAATTAAATATTACAAGATAATCCTGTTCTTCAATAATTGAGGAATTAATTAATTGAGGACTTGAACTTTAATTTGAAAAAAACTAACAATTTTTTGAGACCCACATTGAAGAAAGCGAGTATAGACGAAAATATTAGGTATAAACTATTAAAAGTTAGAAATGAATTTGCATTAAAAAGTCAAGAAATTGTGCTTTCTCCTCCTTTCTAATGCGCTTAGGCAGACTGGGTGATTTAAGTGTTAATAGATAATCAACTTGACACAAAAGCTTTTAGAAGTGTAAGCAAAATGTACAAAATCTCTTTTAACCTTCGTTAGACAGCGAAAAAATATTTTCTAGGTTTAGTAAGAAATTCTTTTTATCAAATTGTTCAAAAAATCAGAAATGCATTTATTTCCTATTCAGTTATTTAACTAGTGACTCTTAAGAATTCTACAAGTAACTAGAATCAAGGGTGGCTCTGTAATCTAGTTACAAAATCACGTGACTTCACAATTCATACGAAAAAAAATAATTAAGGACATTTATTCCTGTATTGCAATTAGGAATGACCGAACAAAAAATTAGTTATTTTAATATGGAGTCTGCAACCCTGATTGTTTTCCATGAGAGATTTCACAAGACAGCATAAGTTACAATGCTTGATGTGGTACTTTACTCATGTGTTTGCCTTTCTCATGCTAGCCTGGTCTACAAAGCAACGCTTAAACATTTGCCCTTACGTACAATGTAATCACACTTTTAACGTGACAGAAAAAAGTTTCCTTCCCACCTCCTTGCGGCCGGCAAGAGTGAAGGGACGGCGGAGTGAGGGTGGAACCTTTCTGTGTTGGTTTTGGGTGCTACCATGTTGAAGGGGACATGTTGTCTTGGGAAAAGGCTAACTCATATTGTTTTAAGGGGAAAAGGACTCCGCATTATATTCCCGAGGCATTCTTTACTACGCTCTGCACCAGAAAAAATAAAATTCTTTCTCAATGGATTTTAGAAGTTAGAAATTTAATAACACCTGACGTATTTTAACTTTTTTTTTTGTAAGTATTTAAGGAACGAATGAATATTCTCAACTATATTTGAAGTTAATTTACCTCTGAAATGTTACTGTGAAAGCAGGTACACGAAGCCACAGATAAACATGTATGTGTTAAACTTGTTTTCCAATAAATAATTATAAAATATCAGTAAGTAGAGAATAGTTAGTTGTCAAGTTATGTAGGGTAGTGATAATATTCGCGGAGAGCTGGGTAAATTTGATCCCCAATAGACTTGTGGAACTTCATACATATGTTGGAACTTTTTCGTCGATATATGGCTAGTAAATACGTCTTCCGCTTGGGATAAATTACGTAGAAACACGTATGTTTCAGATTCTACGTTAAACAGTAGGTCTACGTCTTAGTGCTGACAATGAATGGTCGTATGAAATTTCATTTGCTTTGGAAACCATCGAAACCGAATGCATACTTGAATTTCATTGAATCATGAAGATAATATCGTCCCTATTTTACTAGTTAATAATTGTTACAAATATACGAAAAATGAACAAAGTTAACACTTTTTTCGCATCCGTTTCAAATTATATTGCTAATAGTTCTGTGTGTTAATGGGTATGTAATCAAACGATTTTTACATAATCGAATAAGAATTCAAATTGAAGGAATACCTTAGGAATTGTTGGCAACATCAATTATTTCCACTTCTTGAATAGTTTGAATTTTTTGTGCTACGTGAAATATATAAAATTATCATTCTACTTACAGTTACAGATTTATGCAATTCCTGAATTCCACTTACACTTCCGAGCTTTCGACTATCCTTTGGAATCTTGGTCACGGAGGATATAAACAGGAAATATTAAAGAAATGAAAATAAGGAAAGAATAAAAGTTACCAGGGTACAGTAGTGCTGGAGATACTTTGTCAAAACCATCGATCAGTTGACAAACAATTGTCATGCAGATGGCGTTATTGCGGGTTAATTTGAGCATTCTTTTCTTCTTTGGGAAAGTTGCTACTTCATATTTTATTATTATTATTATTATGCCAATGCTGTGCAAATTTTGTGATTACTGTTTCCCATTCATAATTTAACTTTGGAGTTACTAAATCAATAATCAAATTTTCAGACACGAGTCTTTTGTACTTTATTTGTAGCCCCAAATAAAAATTTTGAATCTTCTATCCTGTGTTGACTTTCTTTTAAACATATCAATACCTGACACTGAACTTTCCGCTTTAGTATTCCTAACATGCTCCTTAACACGAGTCTTGAAATTTCTCTTAGTCTTGCTTATGTAACTATCGTGACAAACGCATTTTATATCATAGATACCCGATTTTTCATTGGACTTGTGTAATAATTTTTAAATTGGGTGATGTTTTTCTGTAAAGTTTTTGTGGAGTTCAAAGCAGTACGGAAACCGTGTTGTGTAAATATTTTCTCAATACTAGGGATGGCCAGATCCGGATATTTTTGGAGCCGGATATCCGGATCCACTTGGGTCCGGATATCCGGTATCCGGATATCCGGACACTGGATCCGGATCCGAAAAAACGGATCTTGGATTCGGATCCGAAAAAACGGATCTTGGATCCGGATCTGAAAAACCAGATCTTGGATCCGGATCCGAAATTTCGGATCTTGGATCCGGATCCGAAAAACCGGACCTTGGATCCAGACCTGAAAAACCGGATCTTTGATCCGGATTCGAAACTCCGTGTCAGAAAATTCTGGTGTTCCGAATCAGCAAAAGTTTCTAAATTATTGACAAAGTGATTTTCATGCCTATGCTTAAAATAAGATTTTAAGACACTTTTGCTATCTGATCGTGTGACAGCCTTGCGTTCTCTTCATTCTGTTGATATTTGGTTTTCGTGCCTTAATATGTCACAATTACTCCAAATTTGATTGAGTAAAACTGTCGACTTAGGTGAGAGCAATCTCATTGTCAGATTCGATTCTAGTGGTAATACTTGACCGAAAAGGTAGTAAATCTTTTTTAAAGCGGTCGTCCTGATGGAAATTTGTCCTTTATTTTCTGTAACACTTGTCAAATGCTGGAATGAAACCTTAGTCTCAAGCCCAAGCTTCTTCATTAGGCTCAGGCTGCTTAATTTTCTAATTCTTTCTGAGTTATTGTGGTCACCGAATGAGGCCATTTTCTAGTCGTGATGGCTAGGCCATTGCTAATAGAACAGCCCATAAAATATAGATCAAATCAAATTAAGGAGCAACTTCCTTTTCTTGCTCTTGATGAGCTTTTTTTCTTTCTTTAAAAATACGTTTCTCTGTGACCGTGCCACTCCAGTTAGAATTGAGAATTGTAGTAGAGATGAAGTTCTAAATGGCAATTAATGTATCAAAATCAATGTATTAATGTACTGCATGTATATACAAAATATCATATGGAGCCTCGAGCAGTAACACGTATCTTTGTAATTAGTAATCCACTACTATTAACTCTGCATAGGTTGTATAAGGAGCTATATCATTCATGTAAACACATAGGCGGATGCAGGGGAAGGGTGAAAAGTCGTTCGCCTCTACCCAGCGCCACCATTAACAGTGTACTTTAGTAGTAATTTGAGGCAATTTCAGATCATCTAATTAATTTTTCACTGCTAGCATCCCCAACCGTCCCCTAAGAATCCATCCGCCCCCTCCAGAGTCCGTTCTGGATTCGCCCCTGCGCAAACATAATATACAACTCATTCAAGAGTACATTTTGGTAGCTTTTTAAAATTTTTATCTTAAAGGATTGTCATTTCTCGTGGCTACTTATGCAATTTTGTCCACAGGCATACATGCAATTTCCAGTCATTACGCAAATACATTTATATACTTAATACCTCGGCTAGTTGGGGGCTTCGCCACTAGACCCCCGTTACTAGAGCCTCGCACCACAAAAACCTCTAATCATAATCAATTTAAAAAGAAATGTCTGGGGATTTCCCCTTAGACCCTCTGATATCTCATTTGATCGGCCTATGACCTCGTACACCTACAACCATACCGAATCTCAGTTCAAATATCAAATTGTATGTAATAACATTCCGGTATCCCGAGGCATACCGAATTTCAGTGCGAGTACATGGGGGCTTTCCCCCCAGCCCACACATTTGCTCGGTCTACGGCCTCGCACATCATACGCCTGTAAACATAACGAATTTTTAAGAGGGCGCGGTGGCTCAGTGGTAGAGCGTTCACCTCCGGTGCTTGGGGTCCCTGGTTCGATCCCAGCTCGCGCCGTGTGGACTTTGTGGTGGACAAACACCGTGCTCGTGGGTTTTCTCGGGTTTTTCCCGTTTCCTACCACTTTCTTCATTTCATTTATTTCTCATAATCATCGTCTCCTTTAGCCTAACCGGCATAAGCGTGGGACGTAAAACTCAAGGATTTCATTTCATAACGAATTTTTGTTCAAATAACAAGTTTCATTTCTCTAACATTCCAGGATTCCGAGATATAAAAGTCTTTTCTCCCCGCCCCTTTTCTTCCCCTCTAAGACACACATCAAAAAACGCTTAAGTATATACCTAATTATTTCAAATGTAAAGTCCAAATACCAAATTCTATGCTCCTAACCTTCAGAGGTTCCCAGATATCGACATGTTATTATAATAATTACAATCCCCACCCTCTTTCCTTTCCATCTCTTTTCTTTTCCTTTTTACTAAAACGTCAAAAAATACTGAAACGCATGTCAAATTATTTTCAATGAGAAATGCAAATACCAAATTTCAAGTCTCTAACCTTAAAGGATTGAACATATTAATACAATAATTGTAATCCCCCACTTAATTTTCTTCTTGCCCTTTTTCTTCCCTTCTGGGCCACATATCAAAAAAACGTTGAAATACGTATCTAATTATTTTAAGTGAGAAGTCCAAACACCAAATTCCATGTTCCTAACCCTTTAAGTTTCCGAGATATAGGCATATTATTATACTAATTGCAATAATTGCAATTACCACCCGTTCTTTTACTTTCTACATCTTCCCTGTCCCTTCTAATTTAAATATCAAAAAGCACTTAAACAAGTATCAAATTATTTTCAATGAGAAACCCAAATACCAAATTTGACGTCAAGAATCATCAATATTTTCCACCCCATTTTCCCCCTTCCTCGTCGAATTTCCCAAAATCCTTCCTTAGTGGTATCCTACGTCACAAAGCCTATAAACTGACCAAATTTCAAGTTTGTAGCTTAAGCGATTTGGCCTGTACGGTGATCTGTCACTCACTCACTCAGGACTTTGTCCTTTTTATATAGAGAGATTTAAGATTTTATGGGAAAGCCATGGATTTTGTCCTAAGGCCGCCAGTGTCTTAGAAATGTAATAGCTTTGCTATAAACTTTAAGCAACCAACTGACTGATCTGCGTCTATATGTATTATGTAAAATGCCGCTTATGATATTTATTTTGCTCGTAATAAAAAAATAGAAATAATGACGAAAATTCAAAGACATCCATGATTTAAGCGTAATGCTGCAGGAGTTCAGATCATTGAATTAATCATAAGAGCCGACTGTATAAGATAGACTACATTAAATTCCAATGTGGCACAAAGAAAATATGCAGCATTACTATGCAGTTTTTCAACGTTATAACTCATTCTGAATATATTATCATAGGTCTCACAAACCATCGAGTTTTAATCCTAACTCAATTAATATATAACAAAAGGCAGATCTATACAACTACTGACTTGAGATGAAAGTGGCATACTTGTAGTACGTTTAAAGATATACTAAGACTAAATGATGGGGTGTGCGCAACAGTGGTCTAACCCCGAAAAATGTGAAAATGAGATTTTCATGTAATCTTTTGTCATTTAAATTGAATTATCTTCCCACTGAGTTAGATAAAATTCACCTAGTAAATTTCATACATATGGATTGAGTTCTGGGTCTCAATCTAAGGCTTCAAATATTCAAAACAGGAGTCCGAATCTGAACTTCGAAATTTCGGGTGTGGATCCAGGAACCGAATATCCGGATCCGGATCCAATATTCGAAAATTCGGATCTGGATCCAAGATCCGAAATTCCGGATCCGGATTCAAGATCCAAAACTTCGGATCCGGATCCAGAAACCGGATATCCGGATCCGGATCCAGGAACCGGATATCCGGATCCGAAATTCCGAAATTCCAAGGTCCGAAATTCCGGATCCGGATCCGGATCTTATAGGATCCGGATATCCGAGATCCGGATCCGTCTGGCCATCCCTACTCAATACTGTTGTCAACCTGTGAAAAATGTATAGTCCTACTCACTTTGAGTCATTGATTTCGGTTTCAGATCGATGGAAACGTGAATTCCTTCTAACTTGGTTATATCATTGATTAATAATGAAACTGGACACTCATTCGTACTGCCAAACTTCAAAAACTGGCCACTCTCTCTCTATAAATCTGATTCCAATGGAGTAAGTCAAAAGGCACTCAAAAAGAAATTGTTCCAG
Source organism: Thermobia domestica (assembly GCF_964235325.1). NCBI lineage: Eukaryota > Metazoa > Arthropoda > Insecta > Zygentoma > Lepismatidae > Thermobia > Thermobia domestica. Next base: position 108,836,219 of record NC_137464.1, read on the forward strand.
ACATTTGCTTTAGTCTTTGCTGAATGAGCAAATATATTGTGTGCCCGCGGTAGAGTTATGGTGGACTCTAGTAACGAACTTCTTCTTATGTCTCCTTATATTAAGATATAAATAAGCAAAGTTGCTTTTCTTCTTATTTTCTATCGTAAATCTCAAATTAGTATGAATACTATTCAATCCCTTCAATAAAAAATCAAACTGTGTACTATCTTTGTACAGAAACAGTACGTAGTCAGAGTATCTATAACAGTGCTTTGTACGTAATATCCATTCCCTCGAGGTCCTTCGTTGCTAAGCGGTTAGCGTACGTGCCTTTGGCGTGGGAGACCCGGGTTCGATTCCCGGGGAGCTCATGTGGTTCGGTTTCCACGTTACTCAGTAGGTCCCGTCTCATATAGCCTCACTGCTGAAAGGGACGTTAAACTCAAAATCAACTCAACTAATACCCATAATCTCAGTATCTTGCTTTCAAACGTATAAAGTACCAAATTGGCTAGTAAAGGTAATACTGGATTCCCCATAGCTAGAAGTTCGACCTAGTGATAAATGTTACTTTCAAGAGAAAGAAATATTGTATACTAAGTAGCAGACGAATATCTAAGCTGGAGCAAGAAGGGCACGTGCTCTGGCAGCCAGTGATGGAGGAACGCAAAATATCATAGCATTCCGGCGAAAGCTGTTAGACTTCACATTACTAGCTTCATGCTTATCAGTATGAAAAGTGTCATCAGTTACAAAACTGACAGGTTTTGTTGAAGAGTTTTGAATTTGGCGACGTTGATTATTGTTATTGTTAACTGAATGCTCGCTACTCATAATAGAACCCCAGTAGTGCACAGAAAACCCGCGCATTGCGTTGTCTTAACAATTTGTCCAATCTTGTATTCACTGAGCTAATGGTACTCATGGCAGACGTTCAATAAAACCTCATTTTCTTTATTAACGTCACTTCAGTAGACCTTATAGATTGCCATGTTAGCACGTCTTTGAGTTACTCTACACGATAGCTCTTGAACGAAAGATAATTTTTGAATTCTGTTTATTGCAATAGACAGCTAGACTGATTATCTCGACCAAGTTTCTTAATCGAGCCAGTTCGTTAACACCTTCATGGGTAACGGTGGCTTTAATAGGCTATCCATATCAAGTATTTCATATAAGGTAATATGTTCTGAGGTTATTTTTTTTTTAATTAAGTGGTAAAATGTGTTTTGAGGTTAACAGATTTTTTAAAATCTCAAAAAAATTTAACCTCACATAAAGAATAGAACATTACTGTTGTTTTATTGAATTCTTCAGAACAAGTATTATCGACCGCTTCAACTATTAGCACAGGTTCATTCATAAATGTAAGTTTCGCGATAAATGTAAGTGATATTCTTTACTGTCTTTATCCGAGTCGATATGTACAACAAAGAGCACCACGTTCTTTTCACCTCAATTGTCACGGTAGGTGACTGGAGCATGGCATGTGTGTCCCTAATACCTATGTTGGCATCTTTGTTTCCAACTACTTAGCATTCTTGATGTAAAATTTGACTATGCAAACAATTGAATAGATCATTGCAGAAAGGGCACATGTGGCATTTTTGTCGAAATTATGGTGACAATATATTCATTACCTACATAGGTAGGCCCATTATTTGCCACAAAGAGATCTCAGGTATCACCTTCTGAAGGCAGTTATTTGCAATATTAAAAACGGCATTCAGTGCAACGCATACTACTACTGAAGGAAACTCTTATCTTGAACGCGCTGTAGACAGTCATTTTTACACTTTTCCCGCTAAAATGCCTCTTTGTGATTAAATGCCTAGTACGTCGTAATAGTTATATCGTTCGTTCGTCGTGGATGCTGGCGCTCTGTTGAATGTGTTCATCTTGTGTTGTGATTAGTAGTGCTGGCTTTGCCATATCTGCAAGTAGCTACGATGAGTCTCCGCAGATCAAGAAAAGAAACGGAATTCGACATACTGAGAAGTATCAGAGATATGTCATGAAACAAGCTAAAGTTAAAGGACTGCTACATGCATCATATTCTGGCAAGTATATTGCGGCTGTAAGAACAGGTGATGATTGCTGGTGTAGAGTAAAGTGTTTTTCAAAAATTACCGAAAGTGAGCGATGCAGTATACTGGCATATTTCCTTTCATTAGAAACCAAAGATTCCCAGGATATCTATCTCCAAAGTCGGATATTCCGAGTTTTATCATCGATTGAGCAGTGGACGAGAACTCATGAAGTTGTACAGCAACGCATGAATGACGACAGTGGGGATGAAGCGGAATGAAGAAAAATACTAATATCCAAAATAATAATGTTCAAAATGTTATTATTTTCATATTATGAACCAAATGAGTTTTGTTTATTTTATTTGTTGTGTATTTCGAGTATGTTCTTTTGACTTTCTCGACTTGCAATGTTTTCTACTGTAAATTAGATGAGTAATGAACGCACGTAAAACAAAAACCTCCGAGTTTATTATTAATAATAACCTCCAGTATTGTTTGTCTTACAATAACTTAAATTGGTCATTGTATTAGAGAGTGATCTTTAAAGGCTTTTCTACGTTCAAGATTTGCTGGGTACCTTCTTTCAAATCTAAATTAAATGGCCTTAGGTTACGTTAAGTTAATCTTTATTTATTTCTTAAAGCAAATCAGGCTACAGTATATTGTCCGTACTCTTCGTAGATCATATAATATTCGTAGGTTACTAACTAATAATAGTTTGTTGCTTTATTCTCAGTTCGATCAGTGCAGAAACGGCACACGTGCAAAATTTCAAGCTTGTCTATTAAAAAAATGAACAACGATCGAGAACAATTGTTTCGTACAAAATAATAGCGTAAATTCACTATCAAACCACGTAACATGCCAGTTTGGTAACAGCACATACGTACGAACTAAACGTTTTTTTTTTTGCCTTTTTCTCGAAAACATGGGTTTGTAACATGTGTTCTTTCTGCAATAACCGATTCAATTCATAGTAACAAAACAATACTCCTTTAATTTAGAAATATTCCAGTTTAACAGGTTGGCATATCATTAGAACCACTCTCTTTAAATAACAAGTGACTTCGGGCTATTTTAACGATTTCGAACAGACAGACAAAAATCTGTATATTTTAAAAATTATATTTTGTGTTCGTTTAGTCTTTAGAAAACACCGAGAAGTAAAGTTTATAAAATTATTCAAAATCTTATTTTAAACGGAAAAGTCTGTGTAGTTAGAAAATAAAATGTATTTATTCTAGAAAAGAAAATGAGGCTTCAGAAAATAGACTGAAGTTAGAAATAGAAGAAACTAAAAAGTTCAGCAAGTTCTTTCGAAGCTTAAGAACCCGAAGTAAGAATTTCAAAAAGTTCGACATACTCACCTCATGCTCCCCATGCACCTCAAGATGTCGTGTTGGACTGTGAAGGTGGATCAACTTCAAACGTGTTACAGAATGTAAAGTAAATCGAGTGATGTGAAAAAGACTCTACAGCTGAACCAGATAGTTGTGTACGTGGTGGCATAGAGTACAATGACAAACACCAAGCTACGGAATTGGAGCCTAGAGCTGTGATGGCCAAATTATTGAACAGTGTAGCATTGGACTTTTAGAGCTCCACAAGGGCACAGGAAGAGACTGATTCCTGATTCGTTAAGGTTAGAAATAAAAACCTGGTGCGTAGTATTTCGAAGATAGTGAGAGACCTTTTGCATTTACAATCAATCCCACAATGAACAAAAGTTGGTTTGCAAGGAAATTAGTCAACGCGATGACTCCAATGTAGATAATTTCCAAGCCTTACTGAAAGTGGTCTCTGTTTTTTGATCTCATTTTAAATGAACATCTGTTTCAAGCAGAAAAAATGTCTAGTTTCAGATCGAATTGATTGATTGGGGAAAGAACAGATACAGCAGAAGCATGGCTACTTGTCCGCGTCTTGATCAATATAATTGCTCAAACACAAACTGCCCTAAATAAAAAAATTAAAACAAACATAGAAAAATATAATAAACAATAAAAAAGCACTGCTAAAGGCAAAAGATAATCAGAAAGAAGAGATAAAACAATAATTATAGGAGATAAGACCTAACAATAACAACAAATAGCAAAAAAATAAATAAATGAAATGTCAGGATACAACAAAAAATATTAGCAGCGAAAAACGAAAGTTCAAAGGACTAAAAGGCTCAGAAAAAGTGGAAAGGTCAGAAGAAGCGTATCAAAAAGCAAGAACACGATTAACAGAACCAAGATTACCCCCCAATGCACAATCAAATGTATAGGAAGTCCGTAACGTTTTCTGAAATCTGAGTATTCAGGATATTTGATAAGAATGTGCTGAATACTCAGTGAGATAATATATTTTTCACAATTCGGACCGTGCAAAGCACACAGCCAATAACCATATGTCAGATGAAAGTGTTCAATACGCAAAGGAGCTAGAAGAACTTCATTTGTGCGATTAGAAGGAGGAGATGTATGCCAATCTCTTAGGAGTGGCTTAACTGCGTCCAATCAGCTTACCAATGAGAGCTTACCAATGACAGCTACAGATCGGAGTCAAGAAGGCAATGCTCCAATGCGATCCCGGTCAAAGCAGTGTTCTTGGCAGCTATATCAGCACGTTCGTTTCTCCGAATACCGACATGACCAGACCCCCAGCAGACAACGACGATATAACCGTGTTGCTGTAATTAATGGCATCTCACAAGAATGTATTGAATGAATGCGTGCTTACTGAAGACATTCTGGAGGCCCATAACGGTGCTCAGATGCAAACGACGGTTGCATATGCTCTCAGGTGGAGGACTCACTTTGATCTAAGACATCTGAATTTTCTAAAGGTCTCTAACACGGGATATACTTGAACCTGAACCTACAAAGTGGGGGTGATGTATATATTTCCTGAAAGCTTGGGTCGAGGTAAGATCAAAACCGGTTACCAAAATTGGGGAAGTCTCAAGCATTTCGCTTGAGGCCAGCACGTTACTCATTTTTATTAACACTTTTAAGCGTGTCTTAAAGTCCGTTGCAACCCCGAAAAGTCTGAAACGGTGAAACAGATATGAAAACAGAAAAACATGTCTTTCATCATTTCAAAAGTATAACGTATCAAGGTAAAATAAATTGTCCCTGGGTCCCCCGCAGTGTCCCAGATGGGGTCCAACTCAATATTTTAAATGGAAAGGGGGTCAACTTGCACATCGTATGAAAGTTGGTGTTAAATAAAAGAAGATAAATCAAGTCGCGACTCTCTACGATAAGCCTGTGCAAAATAGCGGTGGGTCAAAATATCAACACAATCTTCATTGCAAAGTCTATTGCCACTCGTATGTATCTGAAACGGTGGAATAGGTATAGAAACAAAACACGGATATGTCATTATTTCAAAAATATAATGATTCAAAGTAAAAAAATGTTCCAGGGTTCCTCGCAGGATCTCAGACGGGGTCAAACTCAAAATGTTGAAATAGGAAGGGGTTCAAATTGAGTATCGTATGAAAGCTTATGTTAAGTGAAAGAAGAGGAAACAAGTCTCGACTCTTGATGAAAAACTCTATTGTCACTCCTATTAATCTGAAACGGTGAGACAGGTGTAAAACAAAACAAAAACTAATTACTTAGGGTCGGATTTTCATCTACCAAAACAAATTTGAAGCTATCCAAAGTTTATGTCATGACTTTTGATGTCAATGTATTCATTTAATGTAAGGAGTTTATTTTCAAGTTAAAAGAATAGAAGTATGTAGAGAACGCATGTTCTCTCAAAAATTTTTAGACTGATTTTCTTATAAAATAAAAATAACTGAATCGAGAAGTAAGCATAATAATCGAGAAGTAAGCATAATAAAGAAATCAAAATAATAATAATAATAATAATAATAATAATAATAAAACGCAATGGATTCACTTATATAGGTACTCATATTCCAAGATTTTCTAAGCTATAATAATAATCTAAATTGGTATTTGAATAAATCGGAAGATACGATTTCTCAACAATTAAGTACTATTTTAGAACATTCTTTCGCACGGAAAATAACGCAGTGGTTTCTTTAGACTGTTTAGACCGCATGTATATAATAATGGAAAGTAAAATCTTAGCTTGCACCTATTGTTTTTATTTAGGGTTTAACTTCTCTTATATATTCCCCAACTCTTTCCCTGTGGCCATGAATACTAGCGCTGAGATGAAGGGTATTGTATTGTATTGTATTTATTTTCATCCTTTTTCATAGAAATTGTTCACAACGTGAACGTATAAGTTGAACACGTCATAAGAACACTGAATGTGTACATATGTATAGATTAAAATCTACATGCAACATTAAAATAGTGTGAATTTATGTTAAAAAAAAGTACAATTTTTTATTATTCTAATTTACATACAGCGATATAAAACAACATTTCAGTTAATAAAACCTTACATTATAGATATACAAAATATATATATACTTTAAACATTATTTACTACAGGCGAGATATTCTTCTACAGAATAGAAACAGTGCTCGAGTAGGTAGGACTTGACTGCTTTATTGAAACCAGATGTTTTGTTTTTTAAAGTGGAAGGAAGCTTGTTATAAATATTCACTGCCATAGGAAATGTACTATTCTTATGTACTTTTAAACGTGAGGACTCTACATGAAGGTCAGACGCTTGTCTTGTATTATGCATAGCCAGAAAGCCATTGACGTTCTCCTAGTTCTGTAACGGAAGAAATACTCCCAGATATTCTGAACATACACACTTTTCAATTAAACATTAAACATTCCATTTCTTTCTAAGAGCTTGTATCTGCTTTTCTTGAATTGTGATTAGTATAAATTCTATATTCTCAGCCTAAACTATAGTCTTTAATTGATGTGTATTTATTTAGAATCTTCTATACACTTATTACTATCACTTAAATATAGTTTTGGAAACTTTGTCCTACATATAAAAAGGATTTCTAATATCCTGAAGTAGCACTCTGGTCTAGTGGCTTGCGCGTGAGCCTCTGATACACATTGCCCCGGGTTCAATTTCCGGTGGGAAGCACAAAAAATTAATTTCGCAATCATTCACTTTTATTAATCATCCATATCTTTTAGCCTAAAGGCATAACAATGGAATGTTAAAAGTATTACCAAAAGAATAATCTCAGAAAAATTTATTTCACCAGTTTATTGTGTATTGTGAGTGTTTCGTTTTCATGGTGCGGTTTACACTTTACATTCCTTTAATTGTTTGTAATTTCTAAATGTTGTCACTGATGCTGTTTCTTTGCTTTCAAATGCGTCTTTTCAGTGTTATTACAGCTAATCAGATTTTCTTTTTCTTTCCAGACCTCTTATTTTCTATCTGAAGAATTTATGAAACCAATAATGAAAATCAGTGTTGCAAGCTGGCTGCTGTGAATGTGAGCTTGCGTAAAACTTATCACATGATTTCTCGTCTGTATCCTTTTTCGGTTTTGAAAATAAATAAATGTTTAACTGATTTATTTCTAGTTTTTCTTTGTATTTTTATTATGCCATCGATGATCAAGATTCCTTCTGTCTAAGTTAAGTTTAGGTTTTTCATTTCTGATGAAGAATGATTTGAAGACGTTTTTTCCATGTTGTTGAAGCACGGATGTAGAACTTCCACACGATTGATTTCATGTTCTGTCTGCTGCAAGTGCCTGGACAAGCTCAACATGGGGATTTCCTCTTCCCTTGCGTCCCTCTTAAAGAGCATACTTTATGGATGGACATATAATTTACCAACCACAATTCAAGAAAAAAAAATACAAGTTATTAGAAAAATGAAATGAAATCTTTTAGTATTATGCCCACGCTTATGACACAGAGGTTAAAGTAAACGGTGGTAATGAGAATAAAAAAATGGTGGAATGAAGAAAGTGAGAAGAAACGGGATAATCACGAGAAAACCCCACGCGCGGTGTTTGTCCACCATAAGGTCTACTTGGCACGAACTTGGATTGAACCAAGGAACCTCAATCACCGGAGATGAACGCTCTACCACTGAGCCACCGCGGCCCCAAGGCTCTTGGAAAGTGACTGAATGTTTAGTGTTTAATTGCAAAGTGTGCGTGTTCAGTATACTTGGGTGTATTTATTCAATTACAGGACTAAGACAATGATAATGGTTTTCGGGTAATTTCTAGCGTTTATCCCAACACTACGTGTTTATGGTGACAGGGGGGGCTGAAATACGTAGCGCAGGCTAAATCCTAAATAACGACAATAGTCTGAGGTGCAAGGTAAGAATTTTAATTCTGAATAATGTACTTCATGGCACGTAACTACATAATGGAAAGTATTTCATTTCTTAAAACAATACTTTTAAAAACTTATAAGATATGAAGTGAAGTATCCTGCAACCTATGTTCTTTGATTATATCATTAATCGAATGGAAATTACATTCTTGATAATCATAATTTTACATGAGAATTTCACTGAGTCATAACTTAAAATATGTCCAATATTATAGCAAAGAAAATGTAATGTGTAACTTTCAACTTTGTAACCGAAACTTTATTCTGGAACATTTAGTCACTCCCCTCCCCCTTCCTTATATACAATTCGGATAGTCTTTCTTTTCTTTGGCTTCGTCTCCTTACTTTCTCTTCCTGCAGCTGCGGTCATCTATAGATTCACTTGTCTTCAAATTTCCCCCCTTTGCAGGTGTGCTTCTCTGCATAGGTATCCATCCACTTTTCTTCCAAGCATTTTCTTTCATCTTTAGTTGTTCTTTGTTCTGTCGTTTCTTTTCGTTCTATTTCTTCTTCCGATATCCTTGTACTTTCTTACGTATGTTAAACCTTTTATTTTTAAAAAATTCTTGTTCCTTCTTTCCATTTTTCTCACCAATGTCCAACATTCTTGCTCCATTATCTGTTTCCTCCCACGCCAAGGAAGAAAAAGACACCCTGAAGTTTTTCAAAAGACAATTAGGATTAGGATTTAGGATTTAGATTTCTGGGCTTTCGGCCTCTGTGGTCATGTTAGCCCGTCACGTATGAGGGATGACGTCCCTCGGCAGTCACACTATCCGGGGAAAGGGAAAAGAAGAAAGGAGGAAGGAAGCGGCCTGGGATCTATATGTTAGGTACCATCCCGGCATTTGCCTGGTGTCAATGAGGAAATGAGGAAAACCCAGGAAAACCTCATTCAGGATGGTTGACTGGCCTGATAAAGAGTGCTCCAACCGGGAATTGAACCCGGGACCGATCGCACCGAAGGCGAGAGCGTTAGCGACTACGCTACGCGGGGCCATCGACAGAATTATCAGAGGAAGACTATTACAGAGCTGAAAAGTTACAGATCTTATGGTTTTTACTATAAGCAGCCACCAATTTGGGTTCATTTCAGTACGGTCTACAATGGATACAGTTTTTGCCTTTGGGATGCTAATGAAAAAGTACATTTATATTAAACACCAGAAGGACTTCCATTTGATTTTAGTCAATCTTGAGGAAGCATATGATAGAGTGACACGGGATCTTATTTTGTGGAAAAAAGAAAAAAAAATGTTCGAATACATACATCTATATAATTCAAGATTTGTATGATGAATGTAGGTCACAATTGAGGAGTGCGTGTAGAATAACAGAAGAGTTCAAAGTTAGGATGTGAGTTGGGATCGAGTTTTAGTCCATACCTTCTGCAGTTAACTATTCTATCAGGCCTTGTTTCCATTTTGTACTAATACACAATAACACACTGAGCAAGGCTATGTGATAATATGTAAAAAAAAAAAAAAAAAAAAAAAAAACAGTATCATGTAACAGTTTCAACACAATAACTTTGTCTTCGTCAGACTTCCACTCCTTCTGGCTGCTTGGGAGTTGGTCATCACTTATATAGTCTCCGGAAATCAACTTTTAATTGGGCTCCAACCCTTCATTAAAAAGTAACACTTGTGTGGCTTCCACTTTCACTTTTTAGCTGCACACGTGTCCAATTAAAAGTTTACTTTTTTCGTTGGATACATTCTGTCCTCTAATTATCCTTATTTTCCTTATTAATTTTTCCTCTGCCTTTCTTCCTTTTCATTTCTTCTTCTTTAAGCAGAATCTTCTCCCACTCTTTATTTATCGAGAATCCTGCATTCCAATTCATCACCTTTTCTCCTGCCCTCATAATCTCCCTAGCTTCCTTCCATTTTCTCACCAAAGTTCTGTTCTCTACTTCTATGACCTCTGCTCCTTCCCACCATATCCTGTGGTTTGTCTCTTTGTGATGCTTGTATATCGCATTGTTGTCCCTTTTCAATCTTACATCATCCTGGTACTGTTTAATCCTTTCTTGCATTTTCTTTTTTGTTTCTCCTATGTAAATTTTGTTACACTCCGCGCATCCTACTCTATATATTACTCCCCTTTAATCTTTGTCCGCTACTGCTTTTCTCTTGGTTCTTCTTACTAATTCAATTATTCTGCTTCCTCCTTTCCTGTACGTCCTAATTCCTGCTTTCCGAAGCATTTTCTTTATCTTCTCTGTTTCTTTGCCTAGGCTTTCTATTCCAAACCATTTTTTGTTCTTGTCTTCTTCCTCTTTTTTTCCCTCTCTTGCTATGTCTCTTTTGATCTTATCCTCTTCGTTGTATCCATTTCTCCTTAACTGTGTTCAGAACTTCTTTAAATCGGTTTTCCTCTGTTCTTCATTTGCGTTTAGAAATGAAATCTTTGAGTTTTACGTCCCACGGTTATGCCGGTTAGGCTAAAGGAGACGGTGATAATGAGAGATGAGTGAAATGGTGGAATGAAGAAAGTGGGAGGAAACGGGAGTACCCCGAGAAAACCCACGAGCACGGTGTTTGTCCACCACAAAGTTCACTTGGCGGGGGCTGGGATCGAACCCGGGACCCCAAGCACCAGAGGTGAACGCTCTACCACTGAGCCACCGCGCCCCCCTCATTTGCGTTTAGGTCTCCTATTCTTTCTTCCATGCTTTTTATGAAATTCTTCTTTGTGATAGACCAGCTTACAAAGAATATCCAACAGTTAGCATCTTGGAATATGCTATTTGGAAATGACATCATGCTGATGAGTGAGACCAATGCAGCACTACAAGAGAAATTAGATAACTGGAGAGGAGCATTGGAGAGCTTACAATTAGTAAAACCGAGATGCAATTCTTACATTACCCATTCAGCAAAAATGTAATCGAAAATACAAGAATACAAGTGGACGAAAAAGAAGTGGTAAGGACAAAGAAATTCAAATACTTGGGATCAATATTACAGGAAAAGATGGCGGCAGCCGTTGCGTCGCCATGGGATGTTGTAAAAAATAATTAATTATGGTTTTGAAGTACCCTGATATAGGATAAACATCCATGAAAAAATTAGAATTTTTTGAAAAGATCGAGCGGCAATTTTTCTTTTTTCTCGATCACTTTGCATGGATTGACCCTATTGACACAAACAGCAATAGAGAGTCCACGGGGCTATGAGCGTTCCTGCATAATTATTGTATATACTCGTATATTGAAGTTAGTTTCGCAAGGTATTTCGGATATTTCACAACTTCGATGTACCTTTCTCGAAAAGTAAATGGGACCGGGCCAACAGCCCTAAGGTGTGCCCCCTGACTCCAAAGATCATGGTTTGAGCCAAAGACCCAAGTGGGTAAAAGTGAGAGGCAAAGTAGCCCGTTTACTACTGTATCTCTGGTCAACGTTGCGACCAAAGCATGTTGTACAATATATTCTTTAAATGCGAATTAAGGAACTTCACGTTAATTGTGTATTTGACATGGGGATGTCAGGAAGGATAATACAGTATGACTAGCATTCGGTTAACTGGGGAATTCGTCCAAAGACTATGCATTTACTCAACCTACCACTTTGCACCATATTTGAGCCTTCATTTCCTTTCTTTCCACAACAAGAATATGTTTATGGTATTATTCGTTGCCAAAAATTTAAACCCCTTTCACCCTTAGAATAATCATTTCAATCAAATCTAAATGATAAAACCTCATCTTGACTCAAGCGGTGTGTTCAAAAGTTCATTTCAAATGGTTCTCCCGTTTTTCCTGATTATGAAATTAACAACCTCGAAGTCGTTTTTGTATATATTGAGAAAAAAAAAAAGAAATTGACCATCTTCTATAGTTAAAAGCGGAATTATCAGAAGTGCTGTAGCATATTCCCATTTGTTTTGAATAAGAAGTTTATATACTGTTTCATATCCGTAAGATATCTTGAGATATGGTCATCTTATTACAACAATTGCAGCCCCATTCTTCTTTTCCCATCGTTTTTCTTTTCTTCTAAGGAAAACATCAAGAAATGCTGAAACACGTCTTTATTTTAAATGAAAAGTTCAAATACAAATTTCATGTTTCTAAGCTTAAAAGTTTTAGAGATATGGTCATCCTGTTATGCAACTGCATTCTTTTTTTCCCTTCTAAGGGAAACATAAAAAGGCGCTGAAACTCGTCTTTAATTATTTTAAATATAAAATCCAAATCCAAATTTCATGTCTCTAACCTTAAGGAATTTCGAGATATGGCATCTTATTTTAACAATTACATAGTTTTTTTTTAACTTCTTGCCTTTTTTCCTTTGTAGGGGAAATATGTATAGGAAAAAAGAACGATGAAACCCATCCTTAATTATTTTAAATTAAAAGTTCAAATACCAAATTTCATGTTTCTAACCTTAAGGAATTTCGAGATGTGACTACTTTATTTTAACAACTGCAATCCCATTCTTTTTTATTTCCCCGCCTTTTTTGCTTCCTTTCAAGGGAAAATATTTTTAAGAAAGCAATGAAACAGATCTTCAATTATTTTAAATGAAAAGTCTAAATACTAAGTTTCATGTCTCTAACCTTAAAGGATTACGAGATATTATCATCCTGTTATAATAATTATAATCTCAACGTATTTTCTTACCTTGTAAAGGAAATATCATGAAACTGTGAAGCAAGTCTGTAATTATTTTAAATGAAAGGCTAAATACTAAATTTTACGTTTCTCGTAACTTTAAGGGATTTTGAGATATAGTCATTTTGTTATAACAATTGTAACCCCATTGTTTCTTCTTCCTGCTTTTTTCACCCCTTCTAAGAAGATGTGAAAAAAATACTGAAACATGTATTTAATTGTTTTAAATGAAAAGTTTAAATACGAAATGTCATGTCTGTAATCTTTAAAAAATTTCGAGATATGGCCATCCTGCTATAACAATTGTAACCACATCGTTTTTCTTCTTGCTTTTTCTTCTTTTCTAGGGGATTTTAATTAAACACGTGTCTAATTTTAAATCTGAAGTCTGTATGTCAAATTTCAGGTCATTACCCTTCAGAGATTTGAAGATATGAACATTTTACTATAATAATTGCAAGCCCTATTCCCCCTTTCGCGTCGAATTTCCAAAATCCGTTTGTTAGTAGTACCTTATGTTACAAATTCTTTTCACTGTGAAAATTTCAAGTTTCTAGTTTAAGCTATGTGGTCTGAGCGTTATTTAGTCAGTCACTCACTCACTTAAGACTTCTTTTATATAGAGAATCTACTTATGTATATATACTAAAATTATGAAATATTCTGCTTGCTTTACTATTGAAGTTTGTTAGTTATAAATTTAGCCATAATTTTAGAAAATTTTAACCAATTTTAGCTATATTTTGTAAGTCATTTTTCTACTTTCTGACGTCTCCTATTGGTAAAACTGGTCAGCAATGCTGTGGCAAAATTTTTCAATCTGTTTATACTGAATTATTGTGCTTACTGTAGATCAGAAATGATAAAATATTTCATAGGCCACCTTCCCTTTCTTTTACGTACAAGTAAAATATTACATAAGAATGTGTCTTCATTGTTGTGAAATTATTACTAACTATGGTGACGTAAAGGTTTTTGTATTTACTTTTAACGTTCAACCATTAGAATATAAAAAGTGGCTTGTAGACACCAAGTGCCCTTAGAACTGTTTAAACGAGTAAGTTCAAATAAACTTATATATACATAGCCCTATCTTAAGCCATAGAAAAAATAGTAAAATAGTAATAATGAATCTCCCAATAGGGGAGGAGACAATATTCAGAGACTTCCTTTGCATGTCATAAGAGGATGCAAGCCGGAAGGACTAGCTCAGGAGAGTAATGCTTCCGGAAGTAGGAACGAAAAACACAGTTCTGATTAGTTGGCGTTATCCATTTCTTGCCACGTTGCAGTCAAATAGCAGAAATCAAACGATTGTTGTTATCGGTCTTCGTGGCCGAGTGCGCGAGCGCTATATGCTAATAACTAAAATCTCTTTTGGCGTGAGTTCAAACCCGACCCGAGGAAAACTTTGTTTTTTTTTTACATTTTTATAACACTTTTTAAATTAAAATAATATGAAAATGATACTCAAAAAAGTGATTTACTTACTTTTGTGCAGATAAGTAGTAGTAGTAGTAGTAGGAACGGGTTAGAAGCCCCACAGGGCTCGTTTTGTTCTCCTTGTACTCTATGATATAAATTTTGTGACCAACTTAAAACATCTGGCTAGGATAGCGCGTAAAACAGCTGGCTAGAGTAGCGCACGAAAAAACGTACTTCCGAGCGGGTTATAAGCCTAATGGCGGATCGTCTGCTAGTACCGCGCAGCGTAAAGGATAGAACTTTACCCAACATTGCCACCTAAATGGCTGCAGGATGGCAAAGCTCGATCCTGTGGATTTACGAGTAGAAATATCAAAGTAACAAAGACCAAATCGATGATAATATTTGCATCCATTCCACGTGTCCACATTGCGTTTTCTTCAAGTTGTTATTAAGTAATGTAATTATTCTCAGTTAAGCTTCAAATGTTCAATCAAAAATGGGATAATGAATGACAAGAATTGTGATTATAGTGAAAGTTCAAGTATATTGTTGCAGCATGTCGATATCTTCATTATGTACTGTATATGCACTTGCATCACAGAAATGTTGTTTCTTTTATATGTATAAATTTAAATAATTGTCTCTTCATTACATGCATGTTTTGAAATGTCGTAAGCATTGAAACATTCATGGCGCCTAAATTCTTTAGGCATTAAACAAAAGAAATATTAGTTTAATTAAAATGATACTTTTATTGTTACTCGTAGAATTATTTAAAAATGAAATAAATTGAAGTTTAGGCACATTTTCAGCACCAAGGCTACGGCGTGAACCTACAGTTTAAAGTGGAATCCTAAACATGGTAATGCGTTCAAATTTTTTAAGACTGCCCCACCAGGAATTAAACCTGTTGCTCCATGCACCGAAGACGCACGTCCTAGCCACTAGACAAACGGGAAGGGCTCTTAATTTATATCTTCTGTGTTCGTTAATTTGTTATACTCCTACAGTATCTTTAAATGATATGTGTGATTAGGGTCGAAGCCAAAGGTTTGACGAAGACCCGGCCTCAAATCCCTTCGCTCACAATACTCCACACCAGTGGTTCCCAACTTTATTTACCTGGCGCTCACTTCGTAAGCTCTGTATACTTCGCGCTCTCCTATGCAAACCCTGTATACTTCACCCTCTCTCCTTAACGTTCATTGATCATACGTGCTTTTTGTCTTAGCCTTTCTATGATTTCAGAATTCTTATCAAATTCTCAGATTTCACTATTAAATTCTCAAGTTTCAAGTAATAATAAATACAAATTGGTAAGAATATGGTTATTAGACCCCTATTTTCACCAAGACTTCTACACTTCATTGTAGTCCTGTATTATATTTTATCAGCTTTGTTCTTAGTAAAACTATTGCTTACTCGATAATTATTTTGTGCTTGTACACATTTAATGCCTTTTGTTACACCATTCGTAATAGTTGTAATTACAAATTTCAATTTATTTCTGTCAGTAGTTTGCGTCCTACTTGCTCGTTCTTCACACCTCCAGGTTGGGAACACTGCTCTACCCCGTTCATAAACTTATACCACAGACAGCTATATGGTTCTCTTCTAAAATGTAGCAATACAACGATCGCTATGCTAGAGATTGACAGCTTTCTGATCGGCCTCGTTTTTCGAACAACTACACGTTTTGTAGACAATATTATGATCCTCTTTGTATTATGATCCTCTTTATGTATTTGCACCTACGTTTGAAGTGATCACCTGTTGAAGAATGACTTTGATGTGTTCCAATGAGAAAATAGATGACGGAGCTTGCTATTGTGTATCCAAATTTCACAATAAAACCTGCTGCTCCTGAGTCTAAACTATTAGGAGAAACCATTTTCACTCTGAAATACTAGTAGACTAATTTTACATTTAATTATGATTATACATGATTGCAGGTCCTTTAAATTTTATTCTACCATTCTCGTAGTTATCTTTACAAATTTCTCTATTTTGTGAAACAGACTTCTGCCCAATCATTGTGATCAGTTGTAAGAGTTGGGTTTTTACAAGAGATTAGAATGAAACTGATCTTGACCAATTGCCTCCCAAATGAGGTAACTATATGTCCCAATTAATCGGAATTGTCCTGTTTTGAAAGAAAAAAATCCTGATTTTATTTTTTTTTTTTAGTGAACAACACATTTAGTCCCGATTTTTACTACAATATATACAATCTTTATAATTTTCTTTAGCATACTGATTGATTTAAATTAAGCAGTAAACAACTGTTCAGCAACCAAACAGTAAAGTAGTTCCAGACAGTTGTGTTTACTTTTCGTGATGCTGCAGGTTTAGTATTTAACTTCGTTTGATAATGATTTCTCAAATTTATTTACATTATAATTGGATTATAAGAGAACCACCAATTGATTAGTAGTTGAATAAACTGTTAACTGTTTTTTTTTTTTATTTTAATGTATTGATGTAGACTGTAATTTGTTATTTTATGAAACAATCAATTTCAATATCAAGTCATTTGTGCTAATTAAAGTTGAAACAAATAGCTATATAGATATCGTATAATTTGCTTTACACACCTATTCATAATTCAATTCTAAACAGTGATAATGGTGGTATTAATTCTCTCAATGAAGAGTTAAACACGAGACGTGTCTTTCACTGTATCTCTGAACTGGACTTAACTGTATATTACATGTGAAATATTTACGAAACTCATATATATTAGAAATACAAACTATAACTTTTTATTTTTGTGTATAAACAATATTTTCACTTCAAAATCATTAGTTAAATTATCGAAAATTGTGGTTAAGAGTGGGAGAAGCTCTACCATCGTTTGCTACGTCGTTGTATAATATTAAGGAACAGCATATGAAAGTTAAGTACACTATGTACGACTAGTGTATTTTTTATATATCAACCCTGCTTTTAAATATTTAGACATTGTAAATTCATTAAATATCACGAAATATAAACAAAAGTAGGATTGTACTTATAATTTATGTAGGTGTAAAACTGTTACTGTGCAAGGTTAAAAATATATAAATAAGTAAGTAAAAGTTACTTTCTTGTATGATTTCAGAATAACAGAAAAATTGCAACCAACGAAAACTTTAGAGGTCACCAACCTTCTGGCGTCTGTTTTTCCTAAAAGTCCACCAATGAAGAAAATCTTCAAGCAGTACATAAGTCAGTCTGAAACTCCATCAATGAAGGCTGATAGTCGTCATAAGGTGACATCTAATATTGATCAGGCTAAGAATCCGAAAGTAAAGAATAAGAATGAGGACCAAGATCAGAAGGCTAATAGTACGAGGAAGAACACTGAATTGATATGGTTTAATCAAGATTTTTGTCGAGATGATGCAGAAGGACAAACAGATGTGAGTTGAGAAAAGGAATTCTTGTGATACCTAGTCTTTTTTCTTCCTTCTTTCTTTTGTTGTTCCTTTCTGGAAATCGCTTCGAAAATTTGTCCATACGATTAAATGAACCTATAATTGAAGGATTTTTATTTATATATAAAGATTGTGCGCTCGACAGTGCGAAAACCCATAGCCCACAGATGAGTTCATTCACTTAAAGCACATTTAAACTCTCTTTAAATTTTCAAAATAGGCAGGCAAGTATGATAAAAGAAGGGAAAATAGTCGTGTAAGTAGTTACATGAGGAATCATCATTTGTTGATTGACTTCCGGTTTCAGCACCGGAGCTATATGAAATATGTACCTGTATCTTAATATGAGTTCCGTACCTCATAATTTCCTACCGGAAACCTAACCTTAGTCTTTCGAGCCAGATACATGCTATTATTTATCCATAATCTTAAATAAAAATTTCAGAAAACGACATTACATTTATTTATTCCCTTTATTCTGAAGCAAAGACACAGCATTTCCAAACTTGGCATTAAACTTAACTTTTTATTTTGCTGTTACATTATTGCTACGTGAGATGTGTATGGCATTATTTATTTTTCTTTATTAGTTTTATTATTATGTGTGGACACAAGATACCATTACCTTTCAACAGAATTTCAGTATGTGTACCACTGCAAGCCTTCTTGTCAGAATACAAAGTACAAAGAACATACAAACATCTGAACAATAACCACGTTACACTGATGGAATATGCCTAAATGTCTAAAGGAAGAGCATGTTACGGTACTCATCATACTGCTGACCCAAAGGAATACGTCTCCAGATTCTGTGGGACATTCGCTGCAGCATTACTGGTGTAATATTTTGGAAAGCACATTACACAGCGTGTTTCAATTCATCAATGGTGCGATGCTGGTGCTATGTAACAGTGTTCTTAATGAAACCCTAGAATGCATTGACGCAAGTTCTGATGTCAGAGCTCTGAAGTGGTCAGTCGGGAGAATCGGGTAACACAAGTAACCCTTCAATTGCGATATTCACTAACAGAAATGGCATAATGGACAGGTGCTTCATCTTGCTGAAACCAGCGATCGTCTCTTCCAAATGGAATACGAACCACACCTGTAGCATGTACAGATACCGTTATTAATTAACCAAACCATAGAATAACATGGGACGGGTTGTACGCGATTTTTTTTTTTTTTTTTTTTTTTTTTTTTTTTTTTTTTAAGTGAGACCAAAAGCTCTAGTATATCGCTCACTCATCTTTTGAAATTTCAAGCGTTGATACATACGTGCTTCCTGCGGTTTATTGGTTTATGTTATTGTCCGATAATTTCTGCACATGCATAGGTCGTAATGGACGTAATGCTAGGTCTACTTTCGGGTATACACAGTTTTGCAACTTATTTCTATATTGACTTCATAATGGTTATTTCCACTGATCGTTTTGTGTCTACTTGTTTCTCTCATGTGAAAAGTCTCTCTGCCCGGCTTATCCTTTATGCTGCCTGTGATTAACAGATTTTACTCTGATGTATATCAACAGTCATAACTCTTCTTTAATACTTTCTATATTTATGGATAGCATAGTTTTGAAGTTAAACAGTTACTTTTTATTTTTGTCTGTAAAATTATGAAATAACAAAAAAGCGTCTAAAACGTTTATATTGTTATTCTCGAATGTACAATATTTAAAAAGACAAATAAAAATCCAACATACCATGAAGTTCATTAGATATCCTTAACAGAATTTCTATTTACTTTCAAATTATAAATTCATAGGCAAAAAATAGATGCACTTCACACAGTATCGTGATTATAACATAATTCGTACCTAGGATTGTCGTCTCACTACCCTCTACTGACGCCAGTAATGTGCTGACCATTAAATGTCTCTCAGAGAAAGGTGAATGCTTTTTTCACGATGGATTTCAAATTAATTAAATAATTAATAAACAGGAGAAGATGAAGAAAAAGAGTTCTACGCCCTCTAGTATTCATATCTAGTAAAATAAGCTTACATAATAAGGATAAGATAACATGATTGTTTCTGAAGTAAGTAGTGTGTACATGGAGAACCTGAATGATTGTGAATGGTCAACCAATTGACGACCAAGAAATGATTAATGATGCTGTGCATCGAACAAACAACAATTACCCTTCTATCTTCTAAGTAATTTATACCCCAACCTAAGAAAGTTTGTAACCTAGTGCAAAATATACAGTAGTTTCATAAAAATTTAGTATTTTTACAAAATTTTCACCGAATATATATTAAATTTAAAATGGAAAGAGGGGGCATTAACTTAATTATTATTGAATCATTTCAAATCCTAGCAGAAGAGACAGTTTGCAGTTAGGAATAGTCTAAACCATTAAGCAAAATAAGCACGTGCTTAGGAGATCAAGGATAAGGTAAACTACAGAAACTTTACATAACTAAATTTACAGTTATCCATGCGGTATATGGGTAATGTTGTAAACAGTGCAGCTGAAAGAGGATCCGCAGGAAGGGCTCCAACATTAAATTTAAAAAATTATATACGTATAATAAATATATATGTATACATTAATAACAAGAGTATTCAGACAGTGCAAACCTGCAGACCTCCATCAAGGGTCATGAAATCGAAAGGAGAAAATCCCTCTGCATAGCGTAAATAAAAGTAGGGGAAGCTTTGTTTGCGATCTGTGAAATTTATATACTTTTTGTGGAAAACAAACTTTATCAAAAATATAACCTCTTTGGTGGAAGTAAAATAATAATAACAGTAATGATGGAGGTAATGATTGATCAATGATTTTGCAATTCAAAAGTAGGAGAAAACTTGTAAAATATAAATAATGTGGAAGTATACAAAAATGAACATTATTTTCCATCTTAGTCTGAGTTTTGTTTAGTTTTTAAAAATTAACTTTATGGATTATTAATGTTGTATTTTTAATTACATATATTGGGAGTATCAAAATCTTTCAAGTGCTTAGACTCTCTGACATTCTTAATCTGGCAGTGTTTGTAATCCTTAAAAATATTTACTTCATCTTCCACCAAAATTCATTCTTTTTTACTAGAACTATTGCTGAATATACTTTTATTTATTTATTTATTTTAAATTATAAGATTGAAGATTAAAGTAAGTCCCTATTTTAAACTCACTTCAACTTCTAGCAGTGTAGATTGTGTGAAAGCAACAAAAAATAAATACATAATGTTATGACAAAATCAAATAATTTTTATGAAAATCATTATTGAACATATTTGTTAAAGAAGAGAGTAAATTTACACTTCCATGCTTGGATTTTTTTTTTTTTTACCAAACTGTAGGGATCATTGAAATGCCCTAAAGAAACTATGCTGTATTTTGTCCACTTTTACGTAGTTTTTACTGCAAAATTCTTTTGTTTGCTTTCTACAAGGAGTGGATTTTAGCCAGGGACATAGGAGTGGGGAGGAATGTAGCAGTTTTTGTATCTGTTTTAGTTCTGCAAGGTGATTGGATGTAATCAATCAATCAGGTTACAGGAAAACTTTAGCTGTCTGGTAGTATTTAATCTTCTGTTAATACTCACGTAAGTCATAGTGGCTGATGAAGTCAAGTGTTTAGTTGTCGAAACTGTCGAAAGATATTAGTTTTATTATATTAAAATTGGTTTGCTTTGCTCAGCAATTATTTAATTATAGTATATAATTACCGAAGCTGGTAAATGGAGAACATTACAGTTGATGTAGATCCGATGCTGAAAAGAAGAATAAATAAATGAAAGGACAGTAGGAGAACAGAGATGTTCAAGAGAGTAAGTATGGTTCCTCAGGAGGTGTTTAGAGGTACAAGTTACTCCGAAAGGATCAAAAGTGATAAAGAAAAGAGTGAAGTGTGAATCAAGCAGATAAAAGAAAGGACTTCTTTGGAAGATGTAGAACGAACTGATTTTGAATGAAATTAGGGTTAGGGAACATTTTTTTAAGGTTGGAAGAAATGAAGAAAATACACAGATGTTAGAGTGTGACATAAGTGTTAGTCTATTGGTGTTCACCAGGATCCAGGATCAGTGTAATGAAGTGGCTTGGGGTGTAGGAGGTAGGTTTTTAGTATGAAAACACATAAGAGATTGGAGGAGAGCGATGAGGGTGGAAGAAGGAAGAGAAAGAGAACACAGACAAAAAAATAATAAATAAATAAATAAAAATAAATAAATAAATAAATTAGTAGCAGGAGGTGATGTGCAGCTCCATCCATTATGACTCTGGAATTTACTGAAAAAATAACTAAAATTTTTCTGACCAGAGTATATACTCATTTATTAAAATTGAAATACAGAGTTACGGTTTCGACAACTTAACATTATCTTCATCAGACACTAACTGAAAGAAATATCTTCAAAACGCAGAAATATATACTAAAAAGAGAAAGGCCTAATACTCCTTGTTTGTTTGGGAAGCCACCGGAAGTCATTTGTGTCCCTTGTGTCATTTGTAGCCTTTCTCGGGCTTATATCTATTCAATCGGCCACCTACCTGGACTTAATCGTCCACCTGTGTTTATCTTTTTCTTCTGTCAGTCCACCTGTTATTTATAAGTATCCATCTGACTCGATAAGACCCTAAGCACTTCTTCTTTGTCCTCTCTTGATGCATATTAGATAAATCTTAAATATAACAAAAATATACTAAATACAACTGATTATAAATCTAATAATATAAAAGTATACAGAAATAACATTAAATGTAACATAAATAAAACTATATATAAGAATAATAATAATATTTAATAAAGCTAAAAATATGGAAATAAATTACATGGAAATCAGTCTAGTTCTGTTCTTTTTCTTCAATTTGTTTCAACAATTTATCCCATAGTTCATGTATTAACAGGCCACTTGTCCAGTATATTAATTTGTCACTTTCTTCTTTCTTTATCCTTCGTGTTTCTTTCCATTTCCTTATTATTGTTCTTTTCTCCATTTCTAGTCCTTGGACACCTTCCCAATCTATATCATGTCTTGTTTTCTTGAACATGTTTGTATATAGCATTATTTGCTCTCTTAAGTCTAACACCATCCTTATGTTGTTCCATTCTTTCCTTAAGTTTTTTTCCCTGTTTCTCCAATGTACCTAGGTATATCTTATTCCTTCTACTCCTCGCTTTCTTAACCACGTCTAGAATTCTCCGTTCTCCTTTTCTGTACGTTTTTACACCACCTCTTCTTAATAAATTTTTCAGTACTTCCGTCTTCTCCCCCAATGCTTTCTATCCCGTACCATTTCTTCTTCTTCTCTTCCTTTTTATCTCTTCCATTTCCTTCTTTTTTCTTCTTTTCTGCTTTTCTTAAACTTTACTTTATTGTACCCGTTCTTCTCCAGTAGGCTGTAAAACTTATCTATGTTCTCTTTCTTTCTCTCTTCTTCACTATCTATTTCTCCTATTCTTCTCTCCATATTTCTTATGAAGTTCCTTTTTGTGCTGAATGCACATCACTTCTTTCATCACAGTAAATCCCTGCCGTGCATTCTTTCCTATGCCATCTTGTAGTCAATCGTCCATCTTTTATCTCTACGGTCATGTCCAGGAAGTTTATAAAATTGTTGTATTCCAATTCCATGTTTAGAGTTATCCCTTTCTCTTAATCTTCAATCGTCCTTACGAATTTCTTCCAGTTGTCTTCTTCCTTTCCATATTCCCAAACAGTCATCTACTTATCTGCAAAACATTATTAGCTAAATCCATTGAAATCTCTATTATTATTATTATTATTATTATTATTATTATTATTATTATTATTATTATTATTATTATTATTATTATTATTATTATTATTATTATTATCTATATATTAATAGCGGTGTCTGTGAACAAAAACTTCAGATCTAAATTGAAAGTGACTGTGTGTGTGACTCTTAATCTCTTGAACCACCCGACCGATCTCGATCATCAATTTTTTGTAATAGATGCAGTTCTGGCCTGGGAGTGTTTTTAGCTTTTCACTTTGACGGTAGAACTTAGGGGAGGGGGAGGAGGGAGAATTATAAAAAAAATAAATAAAACTTAATGACTCTTGAACCAAACCACCAATCTCGATCAAATTTTCAACATAGATGACGTTTGTGCCTGGGATGGATTTTACTATTTCACTTTGACAGAACAACGTAGGGGATGGGAAGGAAGAAGAGAGATACAAAAATCAATAAATATAAAAATAAAAGTGACCATGTTCGTGAGTTAATAACTCTTGAACCACCCGACCGATCTCGATCAAACTTTCAACCTAGATAGGGTTCGGACCTGGGATGTTTTCATCATTTTACTTTGACGGCACAATGTAGGGGAGGAGAGGAGGGACATATACGTAAAAAAAATTGAAATAAAAGTGACTGTCTTTGTGGCTTCATCACGCTTAAACCACCGAACCGATCTTAATCAAATTATCAACATAGATGAGATTCGGACATGGGTTGGTTTTCATCATATCCCGTTGACTGTAGAACTTAGGGTAGAAAGAGGGGAGGGGAGTGATATATAAAAATAAATAATACTTAATAACTCCTGAACCACCTGACCGATCTTGATCAAATTTTCAACATAGATGACGTTCAAGCCTGGAAAGTTTTTTTAAAAGTATTTTTCACTTTGACAGTAGAACCTAGGGGAGGGGGAGGGGAAGGGTAGAATAATAATAAAAATAAATAAAACTTAAATTTAGAACCACCCAACCAATCTCGATCGAATTTTCAACATACATGACATTCGAGTCTGGGATAATTTTTATCATGTCATGCCCTGGAACATGGGGAGGGGAGAGGGATATATAAAAATCACCGAAAATGGCCAACATCAAAGAGCGCTTTAGTAATAGTAAAAACGAAACATATTACTATTTTTCCTTAATTTAACCAGTGAAATCTTGGTGCGTCTTAAATTCGAGTAATTATCGAGAAATTCTTAATTAGAGATATTCAAACAACAATAGTGTCCTGCGCTTGCAGAAAGCAGAAGAAAGTTTGCGATGAATAGAAAGAATCATTCTGGTTGTCTTGAACAAAGGTCAAAATTCCAAATAATGCTGATAATTCAGAAATGATACAACAAATTTATTTGATAAATAATATCGGTAAAACCTTCGTAAAAATAAATATTGTCACGAGAATAAAAGAATATATAGAATAAACTAGCATGTACGAAACTCGACTTAGATATTGAAAGGAAAAATCAACCTAAGATACAGTCAATCAAGAATAATCATAGCAGAAAGATCACAGGAAAGTTTATAGTCGGAGTATTGCCAGGATAGAATATTCCAAGACCTGTGGTGGCAGCAACTATTCGATAAGATCAGAAATCAGCAATATAACTTACACTTCTATTACACACTAATCCGAGATTATTTCAAGAATAGAAAAGTAATAATCTCATGTTATGAAAACAGAATAGCAAAAATAAGTACAAAAGTGTGCTATTTGTGGTCCGTTTGCGGTCCGACGTTTTGGGATATAGTGTGGAAAGACCTATATATATATATATATATATATATATATATATATATATATATATATATATATATATATATATATATATATATATATATGTATATAAGGGGTAGTTGTATATACTGATGATATTTTAATTCCCGGAGTCAGAGATAACAGAGACACATAGAAATAAAAGTGACATAGTTATAAATAAATTAACCTAATGACGTAACAGTAACAAATTACATCTATATCACAATCAAAAACAATTTACATGTTTCTAAAGGCTAAATAACAAAGGATAAGGTATTAAAATTGATATGAGGACTCCAAAATATATAAAATAGAGCTCAAGCAATGAAGGAAGAACACGAGATTTCTTACAAAACATAGAGGAGAAACTTCAAATGGGACACGTGAAACCAAAAAGAGGTATGGTTCATCATCTCACGGGATATATGTCATACAATATCATATACGAGGAGCAGTCAAATAGTTCCCGAAATTTTGTTGTAACTATTTATTACTACAATATAGATACATATTCATTTAATCGCCTTCAAAATATGCTCTTTGAGAACACACCGACTTGTTCCACCGCTCCTGTCATTGCTGGAAACAACACTGAAAGTCATTTTCTGGTACGTTCTGAAGTTCTGTCATCGCACTGGTTTGGATGTCTTCTACGGTGGCAAAACGTTTATCTTTGAAGGCCTTTTTGATCTTGAGCAAGAGCCAGAAATCCTCCTCTACCAGCCTCCCTACTCACCAGATTTCTGGCTCTTGCTCAAGATCAAAAAGGCCTTCAAAGATTAACGTTTTGCCACCGTAGAAGACATCCAAACCAGTGCGATGACAGAACTTCAGAACGTACCAGAAAATGACTTTCAGTGTTGCTTCCAGCAATGACAGGAGCGGTGGAACAAGTCGGTGTGTTCTCAAAGAGCATATTTTGAAGGCGATTAAATGAATATGTACCTATATTATAGTAATAAATAGTTACAATGAAATTCCGGGAACTTTTGACTGAACCTCGTACAAAGATTATGTTTAATGGATAATATGAAGTGAGCATTTCAATCTACCACGAGTACAAGAACATTTTGCGTTTGAATGTACAGTACAGTTACAGAAAATATTACATTAAAGATAAATAATTGGAAAAGATTTGTAGGACATACCCGTAATTGAATATGTGAAAAATTGTACGATAAATTTTTTGAACTTCTGCAGGATGGTTATCAAAATAATGAAAATATTTCAAGCAAATGTAATCTACTTGATTTACCACCGTTACTCTACACAACAGATCTTTGATAAATATTATTTTTCCTATATTTATTCCTTATCCACTGAAATTGTTAATTATAATCTGATTCTATTACAGAAGCTTAACTCATCAGTAGTGACTCAGGGACAAATGGGTTGGCGACTCATTACAGGTATGTACAATAACAAAAATGAAAGTTTGTTCTGTAAATTCAATCTTTCGTTATGCAGAATGGTCGAAACGTGTGGAAACACCCTAGTAAGATGTAAATACTGCAAAATATAATAAACATAGCGATGTAGGGAGATAAGGAATGTGGAGAAATGCTTGAGGACACAGTACAATGTCTAGAATTTTACACAATTGTCTTAAATGGAAACCATAGCACGTGATATGACATTTTAATAGCAAATTTTTGTAGAAATTGAATGGTACTGTTATTTCTGCTCTAGCACTAACTATTACAAAATTACGACTATTACTTTGTTTGTATCATTCGGAAAGACCTTCCATTAATAATGGTACTGTATTTACAGTGCTGAGAAAATTCCAAGAAACCGAATATGCGACAGATCGAGCCAAGAGTGGTACATTACGCATGACGACAGACGAGGTATCAACTGTGGCAGTGATGACATAAATCAGTAAAAGTTCCAAGCGAAATACACGTAGTGGAATCCGTAAAAGTGCTGTTACTCGCACCTTAATTATGTGTGTCATGTTAGTGAATAAGTGACACCTTTATAAGCTACAAATTCACCAACACCTTGCAGAAGGTGATCCAGATTGTCGTCTGGAATTTGCTCAACAACAGCTACGACAAAACCCACATTCTCTTCTGACTCATTGTTTACTGATGAGGCAAACTTTTATGTGTCGGTCGAGGTTAACAAAGAAAGTGCGGTACTGGTCGGATAGTAATTCGCATCTATTTAACACATCCGCACCTGTTCTCGGCAATGTAATGGCGTGGTGTGGTGTTGGGAATGACTCCACTCTTTATCAACCATAACAGCAATGGGCTATGGACGCATGTTAGAAGACGATATCTTGCCATCCCTGCTGTTGGAGGATGGGCTGTTCTCTTTTTTCTTCCAGCACGATGGAGTTGCACTCCATTACGGTACCTGTGCTCATGAGTATCCCGATCAACAGTTTCATAATGCATGAATTGGTCGGCAAGATACTGTGGAATGACTCCCTCGTTCTTCTGACCTGATCTACTGGAATACTACATGTGGTGCCGTGTTAACTCTGCTGTGAGAGCGGTGAAAATTAGGGATGATCAGCATGTCAAGGAATGAATTATGGACGCATGATCCAATATTATAGCTAAAACTTTGCGCAAGTGCTTGCATGACTGAGAACTCAAAATGCATCTACCGGAACGGGAAACACATTGAACACGCTTTGTAACAATTAGTGGTCATTGCCGTATGACTAATCTCTTTTCTTGGAGACACAACAAAGAATCAGTCATAACTTAGTAGTAGTGGGCACTAGAACAAATCTAACAGTGCCATTCAATTTCTACGAAAATTTACTATAAAAATGATATATGATTTCGATTTAAGACAATTGCGAAAAAATTGAAGATGGCGGACCTCATTGTAATGTGTCCTCAAACATTTGTTCAATTCCTATTCCTCCCTACATTGTTACTTTTTTTCTTCAGTGTTTACCAGTTATTAGGGTGTTTCCACACTTTTGGGTTATCCTGGATAGTATTATTTTAAAATAATACTGTATTTATGCTATTGTGTTTTGAACGTTAATACGTAGGAATATAGGTACACATCTTAAGTGTGGATACAGTGTAATTAAAGATTTATTGATGCGAGGTTTCGAGTTTAAGAATTCGAACTGACGAAGCCGATGTTTAACGGCGTGTCTCGAGTACAAATGGAAAAATAAATAATTATTTTCTATCAATTTGGAGGGGAAAAAACACACTTGTATAATTCTAGTCATTATATAGAATCTATTTCTCTATTTATTTTTTGGAAGTATATGAGTGAACAGTTCTGAGTTGGTGAATGGTGGTGTTAGCGGCTACATAAAAGTCACAATTTGTTGCGTATATCGATGGAAATAGTGTAGTGGTTCACTATTTAAAGCAACTATTAGAGGAAACATGTAAATATGCAAATATACTGACCAGATAATTTGAAGAAGGTGCAATGTATTTATCAAAAAGTACGAAATGAGATTAGTTTCAATTCAATTTCAAGCAGATGTACTTGGATTCAACAGTTACAGTTCGGGCTCACAGGTGTACTTGGCCCACTTTAAACTGTAGATCTCGACCTATATAACCTCGCTGTTGACAAACACGTAATTAAAAGTAAATAAATCGAGTAGGGCTATTTCGAATACAATGTTGCCTCAGTGCTAATGTCAGACAGCAATATGAAGTTCGTAATGGCAAGGCTTAAACACATAGTAGTTAGATAGCATCTCTATTTGATCAGTACTACTACTACTACTACTACTACTACTACTACTACTACTACTACTACTACTACTACTACTACTACTACTACTACTATTACTATTACTACTACTACTACTATTACTACTACTACTACTACTACTACTACTACTACTACTACTACTACTACTACTACTACTACTACAACTACTACGGATAATAATAATAATAATAATAATAATAATAATAATAATAATAATAATAATAATAATAATAATAATAATAATAATCATAATAATCATAAACAAGGAATCGAATATTGTTAAAATCTCTTGATCCTCGGAGAGCATGCGGATGATAACGTCTTACTAATCATTTTCAAAATAATAAATGCAATTTCGTAATCTAGGTTAAAATATATTTATTACTTTTCTTCAAACGTTTCATTGAACACTTTAAACTTACCAGTTTAGTATTTATTTACTTTTAGGAAAAGTTGTTTGTAGCTCCTGTGGATCTCTCATCTCGATGAACTCTAAATCTTGTCGCATGGGACCAACTTCTCACAAGCATCTTGGCCTACGACGGAATACCTGCTTAAAACCAAGAATTGGATGTTATGGAGTTTTTCTCTGCTTCCTATTAGTGTTAGCAGCTACTTCTACCATTTTGTACTTCTTTGTTGTTATACACAAGGAAGACTTCCAGAAAGACAAACCATTCAAGGATGCGGAAACTCTTTTTGGAGGTTAGTAACTTTTATTTATTTTACGAGTTTACGTCGTATATTTTAGTACGATGTACTTGGCCTTTGAAATTCCTTAGTGTTAGAGTAAAAGAAAGGTAATATGTCGTCAACACATAGAGTGGTTATGATATCTGATTTGCTAAAACCGTAGTTCACTGCCTTCAAGTAGCTTAGCTTTCCAACATAAATGACAATATTGAATCCAGTATGAGTAAACCAGCAACTACTACTGGTAGATATCTTCTCTCCCTGGCTGAGGAAGTAAACTTACGTTGTTACGCATTTCTCGCTCTCATTATTCTGCCATCTTTAAATAAAGAGACAAATATCATGTGTATTATTTTTCTGGTTAATACGTATTCGAACGAGTATAGTTTATCAA
This sequence comes from Thermobia domestica, assembly GCF_964235325.1. Lineage (NCBI taxonomy): Eukaryota > Metazoa > Arthropoda > Insecta > Zygentoma > Lepismatidae > Thermobia > Thermobia domestica. Next base: position 108,866,226 of record NC_137464.1, read on the forward strand.
AACTGTTTATATATTTATCTTCTCCGTCCGTCAGAGAGACAAAATATCTCAAGAACTAGTTGATGGTTCACCACCAAATTTGGTAAGAGTGTAGATGATTGAAAGTTGGGAACCGAGTTTGTTATTGAAGCTGATATTCAAACCGGAAGTACATGAAATCGACCATTTCGGTTTATACGTTGATCACTATTAGAGCAAAAAACATTAATAGATAGAGAGAAGCGGTATTCTGCAATCGATTAAGTGTCTTAAGAATATATATCATATCCATCTTTAACTCTCTACTGAATCCAGAAGTGGTAGAAATCCGCTACAAATGTTTTTCTGGTATCGATATTGATCTACGTAGAATAAAGACGGTAAGAGATAGATACATTTTTTTTATTGCTTTAGAGTTTTAAGAATAGGAAATATATTCAATTTTAACCACGTATTGAAACCGTAAGCGGCAGAAATCAATCACTTTCGCTTTTAACATTGATCGTCATATAATCAAAACATATGTATATACAGAGAAGCGGTTTTCTGTAGTCATTTAAGGGTCACAACAAGAATATATTTTATCTCCAATTTAATCTCTCTATTAAATCTGGAAATGACAGAAAATCAAGCACTTCCAGTTTTAATGGGTATCACTATAGCATAACAATTGTAATAGATAGAGGAAAGTGGTTTTCTACAATCGATTAAATGCCCCAAGAATACATATTATCTCAGACCTTAACTCTGTACTAAAGTCGGAAGTAACAGACATTCTCTACAACTTCCGGTTTCAAATGGTTCTACATAAAACAAAAAGAATAAGAGATAGCAAGAAGCAGTTTTTTGGTATCGATTTAGCATTCTAAGAATAGGAATGATCTCTCTTAACCCGTATTCAAACCTGAAGTAACAAAAAATCAACTACTTCCAGTTTCAACTTTAACAGCTATAGAATAAAACCTGTAATTGATAACGAAAAGTGGTTTTCTGTAATCAATTAGGTTTCTCAAGAATATATTCCATCTTCATTCTGACCTCTCTACTAAAGCCAGATATACCAGAGATCAATCACTTCCGGGCTTAACGTTGATCGTTATAAGTAAAAACAGGAACAGATAGCAAGAAGCGGTTTTCTGCAATTAATTAAGTGTATTCTCTCTCTACTGTAATGTCTCTATTAAAACCGGAAGTGGCAGAAAATCAACGATTTTAATGGTTATTGCTATAGAGTAAATCAATACTAGAGAGCGAGAAGCTATTTTCTGCAATCATTTGAGCGTTCCACGAATGCATTTAATCTCCACTCGATCTCTCTATGAAAATCAGAAATGGAATAAATATACTAGTACTTCCGGTTTCAATATTAATTGAGAAAATATTATATTATACAAACCAAACTTCTTTACGTGGTGAACACATGACACTGCTACTTGTTGATAATGTAAGTACATTCTAAATTTTTTTGTGTGATCTTGTCAAACTAACTACATAGAAAAAATTAGAATTTTACGCTGTTAAATTCATAGATCGCCATTTTAAGTTTTTCATTAATTTTGCATTGGTGATTTATTATCTTACTAGCAGCGTTCACCCCGCTTCGCTGCGGTCACCCCGGAACGCAATAAACTTTGTTACTTAGATAATTTTTACTTTTTCGCTTTCAAGTGATATGATCTTATATATAAAAGAGAACGCAAAATCCTTTGTTACCTCATCACGCTAATACGGCTGAACCAATTTCTTTTATTTTTGGGGGGTTATTAGGATTTGGACCCTAGATGTTTTTTATCATATCACTTTAATTTTTAATTACCAGTGTCTTGAGATAATTGACCATTCAAGTGTCCATAACGTACAAATCCTTTGTTAGTTCATCATAGGTAAAAATAAACGTATTTATATGCAACCCGCATGACCGTGTCACTCGGCGGGTTAACATAAATGACAGGCGATATAATGTTAACATTTACTGCAATCTACTATGGTTTTTATCATATCAGTTGAAAGCGAAAAAGTAAAAATTATCTAAGTAACAAAGTTTATTGCGTTCCGGGGTGACCGCAGCGAAGCGGGGCGGGTTAACATAAATGACAGGCGATATAATGTTAACATTTACTGCAATCTTCTATGGTTTTTATCATATCACTTGAAAGCGAAAAAGTAAAAATTATCTAAGTAACAAAGTTTATTGCGTTCCGGGGTGACCGCAGCGAAGCGGGGTGAACGCTGCTAGTTGATTATAGAATGATTTTGTCTCAGTTGATGACTTCTTTGTTGTCACCTATTCTAAATTCTTTAGATGTATACAATATTAGTACATGAAGTTAATTCACCATTTCTGAAAACAAGATTCATTAGTTTTCTCATTCGGAAAGTTTCAATATGTTTGTACAGGCAATCTACCAAAGAAATCACATCCAAAGTGATTTCGCTCTTTTATTAAGTTTGTCAGGGATTGGCTCAAAAGTGTACCGTACTGAAGCGCACCGACTATAATTATTAAAAAAAGCGTAAGCGAGCTTCTGCTATTTGACATGACATCTTCCAATATATCTGTTTAGTACGCGATAAAATATGTTCAATTTTAATGAATCTTGGGAAGCGCTTTCTTTAAGACTTTCCAAATACGAAGACATATTAATTTGGGTTGAAACCTCGATTAGAAGAAGGACATTAGTGAGACAAGAAATCTTGAAAGCGCGTATGTAACTTCATACAATGTGATAACAACAGTCAACTTTTCACGATAATCTTGGCTAAAAATACGAGGTAATTTGATTTCGAATAAATATGGCATAGTATATTTTGTTTTAGGATTCCCAATAGGCCTATTGTTTGAGATCGAAATCAACCTGACAACAAGGGAAGGAATTCATCCCATACTGAAAGGAGAAAAACATGTTTCAAAATTACTTTCTTAAACATTGTTCGAATCTCTTGAAATATCACGTGTGATTTCTATGAGATTTTCAAATGAAACCTAACCTATTACTTTAGGTTCGAAACAGTCAAGGATAAGGGATTGAATTCACCCAATCTTTTTTTTTTAAAAAAAAAGTCTTTATCAATAACTTTTCTACCATATCTCCACCAAACATTGCATATGAGTAAATAAAATTGCCTCCAATCCTTGAAGCTGAAATCAGTCAAGAGAAAAGGAATTAATTTACCTATTCTTAAAAAAAAAAAAAAAAAAAAAAAAAAAAAAAAAAAAAAAAAAAAAAAAATTTTAAGGTCCCCTAAATGTTACCTAACTTTCATATTGTTATTTCTTTGAGGATTTTCAATGGAGCTTTATGAGCTTGAAATAAGGTAGAGGCAAAGATTAAAATTATAGGTGCGCATGAGAGGATGATTCAAATTAACAAAAAAATGGCTACTTACCAAAGACTCCTCCCTTAGGAAGCCTAAATATTTTCCATACGTTTCGGAACGACAAGCTGGTTCCATCTTCAGTGGCAAGGTAACAAGGGAAAAAAACGGATAGGAGATAAAAGGTGTAAAACAAGGAATAAATACCACTAAATGAATGTAACGTAAAGAATGGATCCTGAAATGTCATGAGCAGAGCAAAGTGCAAAAGAGTAAACTGAGTCGAAGAAAGCGCGGTTTATGTTACGTCACTATTGCCAGATTCAAAATAGGCATCAAAGCTAGGTAACCAAGTTCTATCAATGTTTTCAGTATCCAGATTTATAGCCGATTTATATTTATCTAATATTTATTTTAGTAACAACAGAAGAATGATTTTTTATTCATAAATATAAACTTGATTTAAATCTGGATACTGGAAATATTGATAGAACTTGGTTACCTACATTTGATGCATATTTTGAATCTGGCAATAGTGATGTAACTTAGACATCTCGCTTCGTTCAATTCAGTTCACTCTTTTGCGCTTTGCTCTTCGTGACGTATCTTGACGTTACATTTATTTAGTGGCATATATCTCTTCTTTTACACCTTTTATCTTCTATCCGTTTTTATTCTTGTTACCTTGCCACTGAAAACGGAACCAGCTTGTCGCTCCGAAACGTATGGAAAATATTTAGGCTTCCTAAGGGAGGAGTCCTCCTTTGATAAGTAGACAATCTTTTGTTAATTAGGGGCAAAGATGTTTAGAAAAACAACTTTTCTTGAAATTACTTAACTTTCATGAAACAGTCCTGTGGTTTGAGAATTCCCAGTAGAATTGAAATTGGCAATAAGAGGTGAATTCATCATCTGATCACAATAACTTCGACTGGCTTCCAGTGTCCAAATAAATAAATAAATAAATAAATAAATAAATAAATAAATAAATAAATAAATAAAAAACTAGATTCGTTACTAATACAATAGGTCTAACTCATTCCTTGCTTTTTCTGGGAGAGAGTCACTGGTAAGGTATTCGAACTCAAACCCCACATATTCTGATCTGTCTCATACAGCTTTCGGCGTAGAAAAGGACGTTGAACTAAAACAATATCCGTGTATTTTACGAGTAATGATGCAATATTACCTGCTTTATGCAGTGAACTCTCATAACTGGGAAGAGATAATCCGATAAGGAACTTCATTGATCATTCATTAATCACTCTTTCATTTGCATGTTCTTTGCCTGCCGTCTCCATTAGGAATACTCCGAGATTTGTCAATAATTGATGGTAGTTTATGACAGGGTACGAAATAATAATAGTCGAAATAAGAGGGAGGACAAAAGTGTTAAAAAAAAAAAAAAACTTCACACTGGAATGCTTCGACGTAAGAAGTTAAAATATTCGAACATCCATAATAATAAAACGATATAAGATTGTACAAGATGGTCACAGAGTCTCGTTACCCCTGAAAATTAGTAACATAAACCACTAAACGTATGTAAAACAACTACACGGGAAGAACTGAATGACATGAACAACAATGTTTTCGAGAAGTTTCATTGAGATAAGAAATATTAAGTGTCCAAAGGATCAGTCTGTCGACCGTCATTCTGATGACAAAGGATAATATGCAGTCAGATTCAGTGCGACATTTTGCGGGTCATTGCAGATGTAACTTTCAGCTTTTGTCAGTTCGGCAGTGGTATCGTAATGGTTTTGTGCAACGATGTCCTTTATGAACCCCCATAGCGCATTATCACAGGTGATGAGATCTGGGCTTCGTGGTGGCCAGGCAAGTGGTGCGGGCAGATCCTATAACTGGAAGTATCAGCCATCGCTCACACAATCTGAAACAATGGAAAACTTTACATTAGCATTTATAAAGGGGTAATGGGAAAACTTACATTAGCATTTATAAAGGGGTAATGGGAAAACTTACATTAGCATTTATAAAGGGGTAATGTGGCCACCCTATACACTTGTACTAGTTCAGCCGTTAATTACATAAGAAATGCATGCTAATTTATATACAAACTACCGTAAACTCCTGGCAATAATGTCACCTTATTCACCCCTTAGTAACTTATTAGCGGGGAAATTTTATTCCAAAAATATTAAGCGTGCGGAATTATCATCACCCTCTAGGATTCCTCACCATGGACTTAATATAAGAATATAAAATATTCCTCACCTGGAAGAATATAAAATGTAAAAGAATCCGCAATTCCTTTATAATTTACTTGTTTCTGTTTGGTAGTGACTGTTCTTTTGTTTGTTTCTAGTTTGTTTTTCTTTGTAATTTTCGTCTCCTGAATCCATATGTTTTGTCGACAGAAATTGTAGTATACATTATGTGAAAAAAAGTACCCGAATTTCGTCAGCAAAACACAAAACATTTAATTATGCATCGAAATTTATTTTGTTGGCTTCAGGACATGGCCCATTTGAAGCAATACACATACGCCAACGAATAACTCAATGATCAAAACATTTTTGTAGTTATTTTCGGGAATAACCTTTAGCTCCTTCAGCGTATTTCATTTGATGGATTGAATTGAATTAAAACCCCTCCCGAGAAGTGGTAATTTGAGTTTTCAATCAAGAAATAGTCAGCTGGACCCGTATCACATGAATATGGAGATTGATCAGGAACATTCGTTTAACTTTTCGCCAAGAATTCGGTCACAATAAACGCTTTAGGTGACGGTGTGTTACGGTGGTTCCACAGCTCGGACCTTTTCCGATGGATATTTTCAACTAAACGCACATCTTGACGCTCAAGTAATACTCTTTGTTGACTGTTTCTCCCTTTAGCAGAAGTTCTGAGTGCATAACACTATGGTCCACGGTAATCGAAATAAAAAGTCAGCATTACCTTGATTTTAACGACTTTGATTTTTTTTTATCCCATATTTTTCCCTTTCTATTCAGCAGCTTGTTGACTTGTTTGCATGTCAGACTTCTAAATCGACGTTTCATCTCCCGTAAGAATGCGCTCCATGAATGTATAGGATGGGATCTGGCATACATGTCTTTAGCAACTTATTTCCATATTCTTTTTTGGAGAAAATTAAGCTCTTTGGGGAACAAGTCGAATGGCGACGCGTCTCAAGCTCAATTTATCAATAAGAGTGCTACAAGCAATTTTGTATGAAATATTGAGATCCATAATCATCTCTCTATTTCTTGTATTTTTTTATCGTGATTTTTTTCACGTTGTTGATGTTTTTATGTGTCGAAGACAGGAACAAATCAAATCTTCACACACTTCCCGGCCATTTTTAATGATATTTACCACTCATATGCTTGAGTTATGGATAAATCTGATTCACCATAGTTTTTTGAGAACATGTTTAATTATTACGCACACACAATTTAGTTGACAAAAAAAAGTCTTTGCTGATTATTTTTATTCATTGTAAAGAATCGCAATACACACTTGAGGTCAACTTACAAAACCAGCAGATCTAAACAAACTAGTTGACCGGTCGAGCTCATATTGCACATCATAACTAATTCTTTTATGATCTTGGTTTTTTGGAGTAAATTTTAGACTTTCAGTCAAGCAGGTACTGCTTCATTGCTATTTATCGTAGAATCATGGTTCATACCTAGTTTTTTTCACAATAAAGCAACATTTCCAACGGTTCTACTCCCTTGTCCGTATCGTACACCTGAAACGGAAAAATCAGGAGAAACTGGGAGTTTTTCGAAAATAACGTTTAAAAAAAAAATCACGCCCCTCCGGCACGGGCCTGGTTTGACATAGGAATTTCAAAATCACTGAAAAAATACATAGTTACGTACACATAGTTACGTGTGCAAAATTTTAGTGAGATATCTTGAAAACTAAAGGCGGGAATTTTTTTTAAATCTCAAGGTGACGAATCTTTCTTATACATATATTTATACGACGTGATATAATAATTTCCTAAAATAAGATTACTTGTCCCTGGATTGTGGTTCATATCTCATTCTCTTCAGAATAAATCAATCTTTCAAAGGATACTACTCGCATGCCAATATGATATACTAGAAATGGGAAATTAGGGAAAATCCGGGAAATTTTTACTAAAAATACCCTTTTTGAAAAATTTGAGGCCCTCGGGCGCGAGCCCAGGTTCACGTAGAGATCTCAGAAAAAAAATGATAAATAGTTAGAGGTGTACACAATGCGTATGCAAAATTTCAATATGATATCTTTAAAGCTAAGGGCGGAAACCTTTTCTGAAAATTGCCTCAAAAATAAAATGTGATGCCACGTCTCCCCGCCCTCATTTGACGCCACCAACTTGACCATCTGATTCCATAATGCGTCTGGGGTGTTCTTTGGTCCATGTCTGACGTGACCAATAATAAAACGGCTTAAATGCCTGCTATATGACCTAAACAAGTTATTAAAGATAACACTGCATTATGGTACGATAACGTACCATGGATCGTAAAAGGGCTAGGCATAGTGCTGCTATCTTACATCAGAAAAAGAATTACAGAATATTTTACGGCGGCTTTTTAAATGAGAAATTCTGAATCTTTTTGACAAAATATAGTGTATTTTCCATTTCTGTTCATCATATCGACTCTGCGCTGATCGTACAGTAGAGGACGTAGCTAAGGGATTTCAAAGGGAAATAGCGTTAGTTCTCCTCATGAACGATTCGATGTGGTTCTGAGGAGACTGTACACAACCTTTCTTTTCAAATATTTTTATATAACCTCACTCACATAGGTAATAACATCTTTACTTTGCGGGCCGGTTTAAATTTACCCTTTCGTTAAAAGTCAAAATCAAATGTGAGTCCGACCGAAAATCAACCTATACGGTAGAGAATGTGAAAAAGTAAAGGATTAAGACTCTTCTCGTGCGATATCTTTTAACTCAAGAAAAAATATTGAAGTAGTTATAGGCTTTAACTGTTCTGAGTAGTATTAAGGGCTTTTTCTCTTTTACCATTAACAAAATTATTATCTGAACAGCCAGGCAGGTTTATGATGCACATAGATTGTGAAAGCGTACGCTATTAGTGGAAACGATTATGAATTATGGACAAATGAGGAAGCTACTTAAATCAGAGGGCACTGGACCACTTACATTTCTTGTATGAGTGTCACCGTTAGAAGACAAACAAGAATAGATACAATGTGCTACTTAATAGTGTATAATTGCTGTTAAATATTCATTACATAATCAAATTATCTTTTAGCAGAATCAAACTACCAATTATTATTGGCAAAGAATGATATAGGACTACTTTTAGCACCATTAAATGTTTTTCTTGATTTTCTCGAAAATTACGCATGAGAAATTATCTCAATCATCATACTTTTTGACTATATCTCATCAACCATACTGCGTTCTTGCTAGTATAATAACAAAAAGCTTGAAGAGAGTATACTTCAGCTTAACTTCATCTTAATGTTGCACATTTATCATACAACATCAATATTTAGGTTCACGCATTATAACTTTAAAGGATAACTCATTTATTATTAGTTCAAAATTTTTTAACTTTCTAAGTAAACCTCGTATAAAGGCAGCTCTGAGAAATTTCTCTTCGCAAACAGACAAAAGTGTGTATGTATGTGTGCGTCTTTGCGACGCAGAAAATCCTTTCGCTTCTACAAATATGGTTATAAAATTTACTCCCTCTGCATTCTTAACCACAGTGCTTCATGGTTATTTTTAACGATTACGTTATCCATTGTGTTGTGTTGGTGGTTGGAGCACCTTTGTGAGAAGGCACTGGCAACCGTGAATTTAGTCGGAGATGGACGACGGTGAAATAAGTTTGTAAAAATAATGTGAATGTCTCGATAAAAGAAGTTCTTAAATATATTATTTCTAAAAAGAAAGAAGAAAAAAAAGTGAAACCAAAATATTATTCATCAAATACAATGAGGGTTACAAACAGTGCAGCGTTTCTTACCTGAAAATAGAGGTTGGACACAGACAATTGGAGAGATAAGTATAGCAAGAATAGTGTTTGTTCGTCTAAGAAGATGTTTACTTAATCGTGAATCGCGAAAAAAACAGGGCCTTAGGTAAAGATATAATCGTACGATTAGAATACAAATAATTACACGATGTTTAGTTGAATTATATATATAAATTTCTAGATATGCATGATATTTTTGCGTTTTCTTTAATCTCCTGTATGCATGAAAACGAAGCGTTTTAAGTAAACTAGTAACTCCATGTTCCGTTCATAAGTGTAATTAAATACTTAGTGTTAACGTTGTAAATACAGCTTAATATTGTGCCTTTACACTGGGTTACACGAGCACATTCTAGTATCCGAATTCTGGGTAAGTGGGTTGGAAGTGATGGTTGTGACAGGTTAACTTTGTGGGTGCCAAGGTGTATCTGTGCGCGGGTCCTGTATGCAATAAAGACGGTACTATTGCATGGTGGATTCGGGCGGGGTGTAGCTGGGGGACCCGCAAAGTGAACAATAATGCAAGGCTATTATGATGGTAATGTTCCTAACCACTGAAACAAAAGCACTGTGTTATCACTCACCCACCCACTTATATTCTAACAATAAAGTAGCGGAATGCATCAGTGTGTAATAAACGACGTAATACCGCCACAGCATTAGGTTCACATAAAATTGTTTTTTTCGCGATTGTTTTGGAAAACTAAGAATAAAGGATTTTACATTCACTCATATCATTTCCTTCAGCTGAACGAGATCTATTCATAGGTATACATCTTTTCTATCGACTTCTTTCCGTTATGCGCTAATGCTGTTGCAGAATTTTATGATTCTGAAAGAAAACACTCTCATTTAATTTGGATAAATTTTACGAAAGTGGTCGTGGATAAGGCAAACAGACACATAAATTTATATCGTTGGGAATGATAGAAACTTATCGCAGCGGCATACGCAAAGGAAGACTTTCCGGATTTAATCTTACCATTGAGCAAGATAGTATGGTAAAATGAACATTTACTATATTGAGATCCTATACAAAAATGACGATTGTCCTGCACGGATATGAAATTGAACGTTTGAATCTCTACCTTAATTAAATTCTGCGCACGCCACTGATTTGCGCTTCAATTAATTTTTCGATAAGCAGGAAGAAATATAATAGTAGTGTATCACTACTATCCATGCGAAACAATAATAATAATAATAATAAAAAGGAAGTTTAGCGAAAATGGAGTAAGTCTTAGCTTTGACGTACAAAATTCCAGAAATCATCAGAAATGCTCGTACATTGAAAAGAAATAAATAATTCTACTAATAATGAGTGTACTAGTATTTCCTAATGCATTTTCTTAATTAAACATTCTGATTTCAAATCCTGTGACATTACTGTGTGAAAATTTGGAGTAAGTATGTTCTTGTTTAAATTAAATTAATTTTATATTATTTGTAATGCAACTTTTTCTTTCTTCTTTTTTTTAGACATGGCGGCTGGTTTTGGATATAGGCATATGGCCCTTATGGGCAATAATTTTACAGATGGTCATAATTTTTTGAGACATCATAAAGAAGATAGAAAGTGAAAATATTGTAATGAACTTCTTTTATTATTGTTTATTACTCTATACAAGAAATTGAGTTTTGGACAAGACAAACATTTTTTAAAAAACACTTTACTTACCAATACAATTAGGATCAATATGATCATTGTTTCTTAAAATGTATTTTGTCTATATATATATATATATATATATATATTCAATAAAACTGAAAATTGTTCACGTAAAAAGTTTATTAGCTTACTTGTAAGTTAATTACATTACATTTTCTCTCATGAGTTCGTTTTATTGTAACCGGTAATTCTTCATTCATATTAATGATTATTATTCATTAACGAAAATCATATCTTTGTGGATTTTGTGTGATAAAAAAAAAAAATGAAATCTTTAAGTTTTACGACCCACGGTTATGCCGGCTAGGCTAAAGGAGAGTGATAAAGTGTTAAGAAAAGAATCGTCACATATTTTGGGTGGAATATAGTACTCTAGGGGGCAGAATCATGAACACTACGCAAAATAGATTTAAATCAACTAGAAGATTTCGGAAAGTGAGTATGGCAAAAAATGGAGAAAATTACCTGCGTCAGAAGGAAAACAAACGTGAAAGTGCTACAAACAGGATCAAAGAAGAGAACGATATTGGCTACAATTAAAAAAGTAAACAAGAAACTTCAACCTGCTTCGTTCCTTGACAAGTTATAATGACACAATTTTCGATATGTAAGAGGGAGATCCAGAAAGTAATGCCTCCAGAGTGATAACTTTATTTGTGTTTGACAGATAGCACCAATGCAGGTACCAGTGGAAAGCTTGCAATGTCAACTACAAATGATGGCATCATTTTTCAACATTGTCCCCATTACCTGCAACACACTTGCGCCAACACGAAACAAGGTTTTCCATGCCGTCGGCGAAGAATTGTAGTGGCTGTTGGCGACACCATTACCGAACTGTTGCTTTCACCTCCACGTCACAACTGTACCGTTGGTCCCAGTGCTGTTATTCACCCGATTCGCACCGGTTTGCTAGAACCGGTTTGTTAAACTATTTCGAGCTTGCAGAATCGTTTGTTATACCCAGACGTAACAGTAAATTTTACCCAGTTATTCCCAGGAACAGTAAATTTTAGTTCAACTCTCTTTGTTTATAGAAATTCTTACAGCTATACTTTAAACATATGGTCTCTCAGAACAAGGTATAAGGGTTTATTTCTTAATCTCAAATGCTCAGATATCAAGAATGAGAACTGAAATCACATGAGTGTAGTGGAGAGGCTTATTTATATTTCTCAACATTTGTTGATGCATTGGTGGATTAAGGTCTTTCCAATACCTTTTGACTACCATCTATCTTGGATAGTTCGTTTCCAATACATTCACAGTGCTACCTAGTTTCGTCACACCACTTTGTATTAAGATGCTGTGTACGTCTCTACTTGTCACTTGCGGTATCCAGTAAAAACTGTGGTTTTGCCTACCTTGTATTATTTGTTTCCTATCTATCCTCTCTCTCTCTCTCTCTCTCTCTCTGTGTGTGTGTGTATGTGTGCATATATATATATATATATATATATATATATATATACGGGTTGTTTAAGAATTAGAATAGCACCACTGGTTGGCCATTAAGGTGATCCTTAAGTTTGGGGAAGAGCTAAAAGTCGCAGGACGCAAGATCCGGACTATAGGCAGGATGAGGCAGAATGTCAACGACACTTTGTCAGCAGATGGGACAACTTTGAAGTTTTTGGCGAAGAGAATGTGAGGCGGTACTCCATAGACTGACGTTTCGTTTCCGGGTCGTAATGGTGTATCCACAACTCGTCATCGGTAATGAATGTTTCTGGGCGCATAACCTTCCGCAGGTAGAAATTCAATGACAGCCCACTGTTTCAACCAGACATCACCACTGGGTGTCATGGATTGCTCCATTACTCTGGAACTAGAAGAAATAGGAAGGTAAAACAACAAGTGACATTCTATAGCTTAATCATCAGTGCGTTAATGATAGACAGTTCAGAACGCAGTACTATGGAAAAGTACTGCATTCTGAGATCAAGGAGGCATTACTTTCTGAATCATCTACGTATATATCAGTTAGTTATTGTAATATTCGAGATGGTCAGTGTAAGAATTTTTAAACTGTGTTTATGTAGGCCCTATACTTTAATAAGAAGTGCTTGGGTATTTATCCTGAAATTATGAATATGCCTTTGAGGCAGATATGTAATTGCTCCGTTAAAATTAATGAATTAAAAAGTTTGTTAATTCTAAATTTAATCAATTAAATTTCCCAAGAACTTAATTTTTATTTGATATTCGTTAAAAAAAATTATTCGTAACGATTAAAAAATAAATCGTTATTTTTTTCTCGAAAGCTATGTTAAATGAATATTTTCTGTTATTTCGAAACTTATTTAAAAAATTTCATAGCGATTTTAAAACCGTAATCTGCCTGGGTTACATCAGACCTTTTCCCTAAAGTAAGCATTGTAACCTTAACTTGTTATAAAATCTTGCTCAACGTTCCCTCTCAGACACATTTATCAAGAAAAATCGCTACATACAAAATCATAATAAAACCTATATCAACTGTTAGTGCTAAGTTAGTGCTTGTTGGTGCTACAAACACAATATTAGTGCTCCTGCCTACAGGAAGTTATTAACAAATTAAAGTTGCGGTTCAAGTTTGGCTTCAAGCCAAAGTTGCAACTTTTGCCAATAAGCTTTGCGGGAAAAGTAAAGTGTATCAATCTTTATTTCTACATTAGTGCTGGTTAGTGCTAGAAGCACGACGGTAGTGCACCTACATAGGAAAAATTATTAACAAATTAAAAGAGGCGGTCAAGTCAAAATCACATTTTTTTTACAAATACGCTTTGGAAACGGGAAACGAAAACGGTGTCAACCGTTAGTGCTTCTATATAGGGGGAGTTATTAACAAATTAATATGGCGATTGTAGTTTGACGTCAAGTCAAAATCGCCACTTTTACAAATAAGCGTTGGAGAGAACAAACAAGGTGACCATCGTAAGGGTTACGTTAGTGCCGCTTAATGTTACAAGCAAACCATCAATACTTCTACATACGAAAAATTATTAAATATTAAAGGGTCTGCATCCTAAATATATTTTTTCATGTATTTCTTAACCTGCAACACAAAAATAAACAGGAAATATATACAACCTCCCCTTGAGAATTTATTAATTTTCATACTCTCGGACTTTTGCTCATCAGGTAGTCTAACAAAGAGAAGCAATGACAGTTTAGACCGAATAAAAACTTTTTATTATTATTATTATGTTGTGATTTCCTTATGTTGACAATTTTTGAAGAGTCAATACGACGTAAGTCTATTATTTCTAAGTATTTCTTTGAACAGTCAAGAAACAAAATTGCTGAGTAATCTGGTGGATGCTTTGATGATATTTTTGTTAGGTAGACACATGATGAATATCCGGCAAGAGTACTTAGAAAGAAGTGGCTGGAAATTAATTTCAAATTGTATCTCTTCTCGAAGCTTAGATCAATGATCGCCAAACCGTCCATTGCGAGCTACTAGTAACTCACGGGGACATTTTCGGTAAATCGCATTAACCCTCAAGTTGGCTAAACTTCAAATGTAAGGCAATAAACAAATGTAGGATTTTTAAAAAGAAAAGTTGGTATTTCTTTTGGTTGGTGACTCACAGTAGGATTTAAAACGATCCAGTGAGGAAAATTTTCCGATTCATAAAAACATACTCCACTTATTCCTACATCATTGTTTAGCCGTAATGTGAGGTGGAAAATTTTCTTCTATATTTTTCCGGAAAATTTTCCGTTCTTAACAAATATCAGTGATCAAGTAACAGTTCCTCAGTATTCATAAAATTAATTGAAATCATGTATAGAAATGTTAAAAAGTGAAAGTTCGTTTAAAGAATCTGAAAATTTTCATGGCTCAGACAATTTTCAGTACTATGTAGGAACAAGTTAAACAATTTTTCATGAATCGAAATATTTTCTGTCTTGTTTGGAAAAATTGAAGAACTTTTTATGAATCGGAAAGTTTCCATCATTTTGAAGCAAAAAGCAAAACAACTTTTTGTGAATCGGAAAGTTTTATTGCTTTGTAGAAAGAAGTCAAAGGAATTTTCATGGATCGGAAAATTTTCATAACGATGTAGAAACAAGTGAGATTGGGAAATAATGTTATGACATATCTTGTAGGAAATCCTATCCATCTGTGCCATACACGTGAAGAGTTTTCCTGTCTGACCGAATGACGTTTATCAACATTGTGAAATAGATTTATTTAATAAAAGTACAAAGTTGAAGAATTACTATGATAACCATACTGCACATCCCACTGATATTAATACCAGGCGCTATATTGTTAAATTAGATACCTCTAAAAAATAATTAAAAAAAACATATGTCAGAAGGGTGCTGGTATACTTTTGGCCCACCACATTTTAGAATATTTACAAGTAAAATTTAATACTATGCATTAAAAGACATATTTATAAGGATCAAATTTCTGCAAACAACAGAATTAAATACAAAGTAATACAGCTGTATTTTATGTTTACAATTGTAGGGTTACTAGTGTAAAATCATTATAAATGTTTTTACGACGGATAAAATAGGTAAGAGACATGTTTAGCAGAAAGGGTCCAGCTAATTTTTCTAAGAAATGTTACAATTTCGGTAGTTTCTATTTACATTAGTTTAGTTTAGGCTAGTTCAGGTTAGTTACGGTTATGTTACGTTAGATTATATTAGTACATGGCTCCAGCTAATTTTCAAAAGGTGATAGAATTTCGCATACTTCTATTAATATTAGGTTAGTTTAAGTTAGTTAATTTCATTAGGTTAGATTTGGTGAGATTTTGGTTAGATTGGGTAGATTAGGTTAGATTTTGTGTTAGGTCTAAGTACTTGAACCTTCCATTTCTCCTGTAAATTTTGTATGTTTTGCCTACTTCTGGACCCCTTCTGCGAAACATTTACTTAAGTGAGTGCATATGAAAGATGACCGGTGATACTATTTTCCACCTCCTGTTTATTTCTATATAGTTTACAGAAGCTATAGTTTATGTTTACAAGTGGAGCACTACTACCAAGATACCATGACAATTGCTATTCAAACTCGTATTGCCGAAACCCACTCGTTTTCATTACATTCACTGACGCGCCTGCTTCCTTTGCTCGCACCCCCTGACTGACGCTCGAGCCCCGGCTTCTCCCTACCCTGACTCGGTTAGATAGCATTCGAACTTTCCAGAGGCCACCTCACACAACTTGGTTTGAGTTCCTTGCACTATAGTTTTTATTCTATATATCCGGACCCCGTATTTGTACGCAAATCGTAAAAGAATTGTAGTTTATCAACAATTGCTTTTGATGGTCCCCTTGAGGGATTTTACCTATGCTATGTGAATAATTTTCATGTCGGTCAACGCAAATCATTTAGGAAACAGTAATAAATTATAATTTTTCAACAATTATTTCGAGTGGTACACCTAAAGTAAACCTGCACGATACGAAAATACCTCATCAGTTGTGTTTTCATTTTCTCCCACCTGATGTCACTTAAATCGAAATCTTACGAATTTTCTTTCCGAAATAGAGCGTGCTCTAAACAAGAGAAATCTCACAAAATCGTTCAGAACCCAGGAAATGACATGCGATCTGATGCCATACACGTTGAGATTTTGACTCTAGGACAAATCGTAAGAGATTTCCTAGGATCTATCCTATAGTGTATAGCGCGCCTAAGTGACGAACTTATTCATCCAAAATTCTCTTTAGGACGAATTTAACCTGCAAAATTTCATCGTTTTGGATTGAAGATGTGTTACTCTATTGGTGATGTGATGCCTAACATAATGTTCTAAACTCTGCGTCGTTTTCCCTGAGTTATATCGTATGCAGATTTAAGATGTGACTAGCACTGCTCACTCAATGGGGGTTTTCTTTCCTTAAGTTTCAGTGTTTTGACGATTGTCATAACCGATCATGAAATGTGTGTACCTTCTGGGTACATACATTTCCCCAAAAAATATATATGTTAGATGATTAAACCTCAAAATTTCACGTACTGCTCGCTATTACAATACAAATGAATTCTCTGTTTGTCTAGGCTCAGATTTACTTCAGATTGGATATGATGAGACAAATGTTTACACAAATTTTCGGTTCACATTAATGAAAAGGGTGCCATATACGGATATTGGTAATGGGAGATGTTTGTCAACGGTGAAATATTCGTTTTGTATTCCGAATTCCCATAATGAGAAAACAAAAGTTCAGATTTTTGAGAACATATTTTGTAAATTTTGGCGATTTAATTAGAAAATATAAAATTTAACGGGATGCATTTCAATACGTCCTTAACAAAGGATGTGCAGGCTATATGCTGCATAAAATATATGTTCATGGAAGTGATTTTTAATATGTGTTAGGTTAGGTTAGATAGTTAGGTTTAGGGATTTTAGGTTAAGTACAGTTTACTGAATATTTTCCTTGTGTGTGTATTTTCTCCATGTCGTTATGATTGGTTATGAAGAAAAAAATGTGGACAGGCCTAAGCTTGTATAATTAGAGGTCACCTAATGTGTATAAATCCTCTATGCTGGCCCCACTGGAAGAGCACAACATTAGTACGACCGAGAATAATACAAGAGAAAAAGGGAAAACTTGTATATAGCACACAGGAACGAAATGTGATGTATATGCATACGTAGTATAGGGTATTGATTGTGTGATTAATCTGTCTTCATTGTGAATATCATATAATATACAGAGTTGTCTAACATTCAACAGAAATTGAATACGTGTAAAGTATACTCACGAGATGGGAAAAGGATAGAATGTTATTCTATTCAATTTTGTACTTCAACTTTCTCATTCAGATGTGTTAAAATTTTAATTCCAAATTACCAACCATTCCAACATTTTTTTATTTTCTTGTGTTGGTTTATCTTCTTGTCACGCAGAAATTTAGTACAAATAAAATGTACGAGCCGAACAAAATCTTTTCTTTTCAAGTGCAAAGCTCATTATTTAGTATTAAGTAGTAAATAAAACTCAGTTGTGTATTGTTAGTATGTCATCATCATAGGTATTCTGCCTTTATTAGCAGGTCACTTGCCGCAGCTGAGAAGCTTCCATGCTCCACGGTCTTCCGCTAACCTTTTCGTCTTCGCGTATGATCTTTCTGTTTTAATATCATCCATTAATTGTAGTCTCTTTCGCCCCCTCCCTCTCTTTCCCGCCACCATACCCTCTAGGATTCTCTTCCTAATAATATCTAAAAGTGTTCTTTTCTCACCCACCATTTCTAACACTTTCTCATTCGTTTTCCGCTCGACCCAACTAATTCTTTCCATTCTTCTCCACGCCCACATTTCGAAGGCTTCCAGTCGATTTTCGTCACCTTTACGTAAGGTCCACGTTTCCGCCCCATACAGTACAACACTCCACACGAAGCATTTTATGAGTCTTTTTCTCAACTCTTTGTTCAAGGTCCCACAAAACAGACTTTTCTTTCTTTTAAAGGCTTCTTTCGCCATTCCTATCCTTGCTTTTATTTCACGTTCGCATTTCATGTCATTACTAAGAACACTACCCAGGTATCGAAATCTATTCACTTGTTCTATTTTCTCCCCTCCTACTTTTATATTTGACACAGACCCCTTCGTTCCAATCACCATGGCTTTTGTCTTTCTAACATTTATTTTCATCCCATATTCTTCAAAGCCCTTTCTCATTTTTTCTAACATTTTATTGATTACATTCTAACATGTTAGTATGTAGTATACAAAATTTTGAAACCAGTACGTAAACAGTGTATAAAATCAAAAGTCTTATCGCTTGAAAACATACGAATTGATTTTATTTAGTGTGACCGGGGTTGAAATAACAGACCTGACAGAAATTCATTTCGTTAGAACCAACTAAATTCATTTTAGGCATTTAGTGTACAAAATTCAATTCCGTTGCGCTATTCAGAATTCAGTTCGAGATATTTTTTTTTATCTGGGTTAGTAAATACCAACATTAAGATCTCCGAAGCACTCATTGTCAGTTTCACTCTTGGGTCGATGTCTTGTATGACTGGTTTAATGGTACGCAACTTATCTCGCGATGGGATGCGGCTGGTGAGCTGCAGATCTGGACACCAGGCTGTGAGTGTTGAATGAAGGAGGTTTGGAAATCTTCACATTTTTGGGCCAAATTTGAGTTCGATTTTCCGGAGATGATTGGTTTGGTGGATGGGTCAGTGCGTGTTGACAGCTTGCCAACCTGGGCCCGGTGGGTTCGCGGTCATCAGTCGGTGACACATTCACGTAACCATAGTCTTAAGGAAAGTGAACATCATACAGGAAAATAGTATCATCAATCATTCAAACACAAAACACAATTATTTTTATTTTTTATTTTTAGTTTTATATATATATATATATATATATATATATATATATATATATATATATATATATATATATATATATATATTTGTTTTGTAAAACTCTCATCCACTGTGACCTACTCTAACTAACCAAACTTCATCGTTATCAACTCTGACACATGATCCACGGCCTCTTCTCTACTGACTAAAGAGTTTACACTTGTAATAAAACAATACTGTGAAATTGTCACTAATCGGGGCTTGAATTTCTACGATCAATCCTTCAAGCACCACTCTGTTACAATAACGGTGGATCTGACCTTTACTATATAAAATGGTAAAGTGTATGTCAGTGAGAAAATTGAAGCACTTCGAGGTGGGGGAAAATTAGTGTGTGCCTAAAATATACTTGTACTAAGAGAGTATTCTTGCAAGTGTTAATTTCTCAACGCATTCCAAAAGAAACTTCTATTCACAGGAAAATACCTCTGTACAATATGGAAAAGGTATTTCTCAGTTCGCAGTATTTTTCCTCACAAAATACTTGATAAATCAGTTTTTTATAGCGTATATAAGTGCTCAGGTACCCTCTGTGAGAGCATCTCCATAAAGTATGCTCATAATGGTAATTGTGTAATCACTAAAGCACCACGTTAAATTTAAGTTACAAACATGCGTAATTGCAATTATTATGAATAGTTATTCAAAGTAGTTTACCTTCTATAGAGCGTCTCACTCTTAGATTGCAGTACAGAGCAAACGGAGCGCGCTGTTGCCACATTTCTTCCGCCGTATGTTTTCTTCTGAAGAAAGACAAAAAGAGTGAGAGTCTGTAAATAAAGCTTTCCTTAAATTCATATAGGCCTATTTTGAACTATTTTTTTCATTTCATTCATCCAAATACACTTGGAACGGCTAATTGGAGGTATGAAACAACTGTCTAATAATTGCGTATTAGAAATTTCTTTTTATCATGGTTTATATATCGTTGCAATAAAATTTCGATAAGAGCAATATGAAATCGAAAGAACATATGAAACGAATAGAAAACATATGATTGGAATCAGGGGCGGATCCAGGGGGGCGATCGCGCGATCGCCCCCCACAAGAGGGAACTTCCTTATTTTATATATAAACTAGCAGCGTTCACCCCGCTTCGCTGCGGTCACCCCGGAACGCAATAAACGTTGTTACTTAGATAATTTTTACTTTTTCGCTTTCAAGTGATATGATAAAAACCATAGAAGATTGCAGTAAATGTTAACATTATATCGCCTGTCATTTATGTTAACCCGCCCCGCTTCGCTGCGGTCACCCCGGAACGCAATAAACTTTGTTACTTAGATAATTTTTACTTTTTCGCTTTCAACTGATATGATAAAAACCATAGTAGATTGCAGTAAATGTTAACATTATATCGCCTGTCATTTATGTTAACCCGCCGAGTGACACGGTCATGCGGGTTGCATATAAATACGTTTATTTTTATACCTATGATGAACTAACAAAGGATTTGTACGTTATGGACACTTGAATGGTCAATTATCTCAAGACACTGGTAATTAAAAATTAAAGTGATATGATAAAAACCATCTAGGGTCCAAATCCTAATAACCCCCCAAAAATGAAAGAAATTGGTTCAGCCGTATTAGCGTGATGAGGGAACAAAGGATTTGTGCGTTCTCTTTTATATATATAGATAAAACCCATCTCAGAGCTTGGAGCTCTTAAAAGTAGTATTACAACCCACCGCCCCCCAGAAGTCCGTCCTTTATCCGCCCCTGATTGAAATAAATGACAGACTAAACAGTTTCACACGGAAATTTCCTGGAACAATTGTGCGGCAAACTAAGGAACAGCAATGGGTAAAATACTGCTACTGAAGTTGGATAAGAGTGAAAACTGGAGTAGTATGATAGTGATACGTGTCGAGAAAATATGACGTACGAAAACGCTCATTCGCCTGTATTGCGAAAACGCAAAATATCCGCAAACCCAATTCCGTTTGTCAAATAAAAGTTACATCGTTAAGTATACTGTGAAGATGGCTGCTCCCCACTTCCGATGTTTTAGATCCGATTTTATCCACGGAACAACAGTATGATATTTAACAAATACCAGGAGGTCTTCTAAAAGAACCATCGCACTATAGTAGGAACGACAGGGGGCCTACCTATTAATGAATTATTGCAAAGAAGTTTGGATAGCATAGAGAAGAAGAAAATTTAAAAAAAAAAAAAAAAAAAAACTTATAAGAAGCAAAAATGGCGGAACGTGATTGTTTAGGAAGTGAACAAGGAGACTTAAGGGATTGGATGAAGGCCTAAGCAAATAGAAATTAATTTTTTATATATATCTAACCATGACTATATATATGTCTGTTAAAAGAATTTAAACTTTTTCGTAACAATTACTAAATATATGTGTGTTAAAAGAAGTTTAAAAGAAAAATGTTCAGTATAATGACTATGTCTGTATTTTCATTTATGTTCTATAGTGTCTGAGGAAGGATATGTTAGATATCCGAAACCGTTACATATTATAGTTTAAAATACAGTGGGTTTGAAGCTTTAGTCAGTTTTTTCTTTTTGCTAAAAGAAATTATAAATGAATTTGTGAATATTAACGAAAGATTTGTAAATATAAAATAAAAGGAGAAAAGACGCATCCTAAATACCTTTTGATCACTTTCACTGCTTCCACTTAAACACTTTCGGCACTATTTGACCCTCTCTCCCACGCAGCCTACCAATTGAACGCCTTTTCCGCACTTCACTCTCCATGACGAACAATACAGTAAATACATTGCACACGACACATCAAATATTTTAAGTATTTCAACAATCTACAAATGTAATGGTGAATAGGAACTGAATCGCCCTGGTTTCTATACTCACTTCTGTCGCCTCAGACACATATTATCAAACTGGAAACAGAAGAAGAATGAAAATATACCCTATTATATATGTTCTAAACAAACGCACAAGTTGTGACTTTAAATCACGTTTAGTGACAGCCAACAAGGTACAGATAGTTGGGAGAGGAAACAAAACCACACAGAATAATCAAACACTCCGAAAATATATTTTGTTTCTTTCATGCTTCCTAAAGAAACATAGGGGGAAAAGAACAAAAAGCCTTTTCATTCTGTTTTGTGAGCTCATGAAGATATTTGTTATGAACGCTTTTCTTAAATTATTATTTTCATCTGCGTATCCACAGTAAATGAAACCAACTTTTACTGTCAAAATTTTCAGCATTCGAAAGGACATTAGAGACCACGTGCGAACTGTAAACGAATCAATTACAAAAGCTAATAACTTTTCATCACCAATGAGTGAGGAATTTTATTATTAACAGATATTTCTCTGCCTGGCGTGCTTTTTCCTCTTCCATAGATAGTGATCTTCTGAAGAAACTGTTGGTTCTCTTTGAGTGCCAACTGCATTTTTGTGATTTACGTTATTGCTAACTGAATTACCATCCTGATTCTTGTTCACTGCTTACTATTCACCCGCGATTGAAATTTGTCTTTCTTGGAAGAAAAAAAATAAAAACTATACGTCTGAGTCTTATATATATTTGTAACTTTGTAAGTGAAACATAAGATTGAATGGAGTTGACACAATGTTTCTCGTAGGTGTGGTCCAGGATTCGATTTTGCGATCATGCTTCTGTTAAGCAGTAGATTCGTGCGCATAGTACCAACAGTGAATACTCATCGGTATAGCAAGAAACTCTATATCAGTGACTTTAAAACAAATATTATAAGGAAAATAACATTGGCAAGATTTGTCACTGCCTTTCTTCTAGTGAGATGCGCGCGCTTTGGAAAGTTGACTCTTAACACTAAAAGTCATAAAACCTAAACAAAGAAAGATATCGACCTGCATTTTTTTTTTAGAAAAATAACTTCAATAATTTCTCATCATTTTTCTCGCTTTTCACCCCCATCTAACTTGAAAAATAAAAAAGTTTCTCACTAGTCAATTTTTTACATATTGCATTGCAATAGTGTACGCACTTTCTCTTAAATTTTATTTTTTATTTTAAAATTCGAAAAGTTTTTTTTTTGAATTCAAACTTTTCAACATTGACACCAAATATGGTGTTAATACCTGTTTAAGTTTCAACTTTGTATCTCTTATAGTTCCAAACTTATGACGTGATATATTTAACGCGACGTTAGAATTTGCCATTAGTAAGATTTTACTGTTTCAATTTATTTCAATACTTGAAAATTCCTCTTGATATGGGAAAAACAAATTATTTGATAGAGAATACAATGTTCTACAATAATCTATTCATATCTAGTAAAAAAAACTATTTCTAAAATTCAGGCTAAGTTTGGCAACAATGGGCATAAGGAAAAGCATTGCCATTTACTCCTGTACTGCAATCTAAGGGTGAGACGGTCTATACCAATAATTTTTGCTATACCATAAAAAACTATGATTTCCGCTAACTTCACTACTGGAAGAACTGCTGTCTTCTCCCAATACATTTTCCCACGCTTACTCCATTTACTCCAATTTGGTAGGGAGGGTACCATTGTTACACACCTCTCAATTTTACTGTAGTACGCAGTCTTTTCTATCTTAATTATAAGTGACTTTTAAAAGTGGTATATATATCGGAGAGGCATACTACGAACCTCTTTTAAAATACTAATAATAATTTTTAAATTTGAAGTGTTTTAATGCACGAAGTAGAAATCAAAATTAACATTATGCCAGGATTAATTCTACCAGAATATAAGCAAATGAACAGAATAATAAATAAGTATGTTCCTTACCTACTAGTGATAATGCAACTTCTCAATGAAAATTATTCTCATTATTACATGTACATAACAAAAAATCCTCCAATATTTATTGTACTACATATTTGAAGAATATACGATTATACACTGGAATAACAATATTATTTACTATACGGTTGTACGAACTGTCAAAAAAATATTCAACATTTAAAGTGTTATATTGGTACTATCAATACATCCTTTATGATCTTTTCAGTAATAACTAACTTAAGTGTGGTCATAGATATAATTTGAAATGAATTGTGTTCTCTCTGTGTGTCAACAGCTTTGTTTTCGTATTTCTTTTATTTGATTTAAATGTAAAACTTTTTTAGTATCGAGGCTATATTATATGAATATACGAAATTACTTGAAATCCGAATTAAATGTAGTCCTATCAGTGATGCAAACCTGTGGGATTTTTGACGTTAATTTTTCGAATAGGGATAAGAGGAATTTTCATCAAAATTACCAGAATATAGGAGATTTTTCATATTTATTTCATTGACGACAATAAAATTCTCTACGAGTGAGAAGTAGGGTAATAGCGCTTGAATAAACATGAAATCGATGCTAATTATCCAATTTTGTTGTTGGAAAGTGCATGTTACTGTGAAAGTTATTTATACAGTGACTTTGTGAATCTCAAAAATCAAGCACCAAGGAATTTAAATTGTACTCTGGAGTTTAAAAAAAAATCACGAATGGAAGAAAGTAGATCACCAAACGATAAACAGTCAATTTCTAAAACGTTTTACACGAAATAATACAGAATGAAGTTTGTCTAGTTTTATTACATGTAGAAAAAAAAATCATGGCACAAAAGCGTGGTGGAAATACTAAATTCCGATAACAAAATGTAGCCTACTTGTTTTCATCAACCATTCTAAGCCTCTTTTAATTAAGGAAGATAATTATTAGGAATGTGAAAGGTCGGAATTTGCGAATGATACACTCAACTATTTAAGAAAGTAACTGACTTATAGTAGTTTCAATTTTCATATTTCAAAAATTTTGAAAATTTTCTAATTAGTATAGCACGTGTTAATTTTAAGAGCAAAACAGGAATTTCTGTCTATCGAGCTGGGATTTTATAAGGTATGAATCAAGATTTCCATACCGAAAGTACCTTCTACACTTCAAATAAACAAAATGAAAATACAAACTGTACTTAATTTTTGTTTTTCATTCTGACGTTTTAAAAAATGCAATCAACAACATGTATTGACTCTGCATTTTTTTGCTAGTAATTACATACTTGATTATTATTTACAATAAGATTTAAATTGTGTGTTCTCCGTATTCACTGTAATCGTCAGTATTAAATCCTTAAAATTTTAAAAAAAAATTACATATATTGTTCTTTATTAAATGTTATAATGTAAGCTATAACTGCATAATTTGCGAAACTATAAGAGCTTTTGTGTATTATAATTCCCGTTAAAATTATTGAAAAATAACAAGGTGTCATCTATCATGTAAGAAGAATTTGACAAATTGTTTGTAAACAGTTGTAACAAACATTGACCTGCTGTAATTGGATAAAAGAAACACGAAAACAAAGGGACAAAGGAAATTCCATTTTCGTAAGTATAACATGACACATTCATAAGTACCTCTCTCTCTCTCGATATATATATATATATATGTCTGTGCGTGTGTGTAGACGCAGTTTCATTGCCTCAACAATGATTCATAATGTTTATACTTCTAACTTCCCGCCTGCGCAAAAGCATTACAAGTTCATGTGTTAATGCGCAGGATGTGTAATCAGTAACAACCTTAAATGATAACGTGAGTGACATATACACTTCAGTTGATGTGAAGGCAGACTTCGGATAACACCTATTCTTGTTAGCTGTCATCTGCACATATCAAGACATGGACAGGAAACCAACTAATCGACCATCAATCAAGGTAATATAAATCACATTCATATCTTTAAATTGAAATGAGATTCTTTTCTAGGATCACCAAATGTTAGATTTTGTTATTAGTAGATTATAAGGGTTCCGCCATATTGCCTCAGTATTATCGTCAACACCTTTTTTTTTCTTTCTTTTAATTTTCAATTCTCAAGACTAAAATCCCGAGTTTCCAGGAAACGAATTGTGAAGGTGGGAAGGGGTTTGAAATATTTAGTTTGCCCAATAACGGAAATGAATTATTTAGTCTATTGATTTTAATATACAGATATTTTCTTTCTTTCTTTCTTTCTTTTTTAGCTCTACGTAGTTACATTGGTAATCATATTTTACATATGCATAACAATTTTAAGCTAAAGGGAGGAACCATACCAAGTACTGATCCACAATAGTGATTTAATACTTCTTTTTTAACTTGAAATTAAATGGTTTAAAATGCAAAACTTTAGTAAAAGGAAATAAATGAATCCTGTCAACTATGAAAGTTGAGGGAGAAAAAATGGGAGAGGTTGTTAATTTTCGGCACTTAGAAAGTATTACTACTGAAAATACAAACTACGAAACGGGAAATAAAAGTTATGATATAATTATCGAAAAGAGACATTAGGAGAAAAGAAGAAAGTAAAAAGAGTTTCGTAAGTGATTGAGTCGAGTTTTGTAAAAAGAAGAAAAAAAAGAAAGAAAAAAAGGAAGAAAAAGAAACTGTGTCTTGTACTAAACCGAGCAGTGATGAAAATATTTCAGAAGAGCAATGAAATGGTTTGAGAGTTTAGAGAAGTATGGGGAAAATGGCATAAGCAGTGCCGTGCTGTAGGGGTGGGGCGAGCGGGATGACAAAGTGAGAAGGCTCAAAATTGGGGAGAAAAAAAGAAAAGAAGGAAAGAAAAAAGAGTGGAAAAATAACTTGGAATATTACTAGTATGTACTTAAGTCCTCTTCCTGCTTTAGGAAGTGGTCCTATAATGTTGCTCATGTTAGGAAAATGCATGTGCACATATATAAAATGAAAAGAAAAAAGTAATAAAAAGTGCTCAAAATCAAGGAAAAGCAGGGTTTATTTTTGAAAATTTCATTACGGTTCGCGCCAACCATAGTGCCACTTCGCGGCTGATCTGTCGACCTCACTCATATGTACGGGAGCGTCGTTGAATACACCCGCCTCTGTCGCTGATTTTCCACGGCACGGCATTGGGCTTAAGAGAAACAACGAAGTTTAAGGGGGGAAATCTCCGAGAAAGAACAATGTTGGTGGTAATTAAATGAAAAAAATGACTGATTACGACACTATTTGACAAGAGATAATCATATTAAATGTAGTGGAAGGTTTGGTAGACGGTAAAAGGTTATTATTATTATTATTATTATTATTATTATTATTATTATTATTATTATTATTATTATAACATTTGATGTACTTGTGATACAGGAGCGAATGGCAGTTACAAGTTGGAGGGTAAGCAGGTAGTAAATGAATAAGTTGAACTTAAATGACCTCAAGGAAACCCAAATTGGGCAATTCCTGCCAATTCATCACGTATACCTCTAAGGGTTTATCACCTCTGAAATTTGATAGGAGTAATTATATTTCGTTGGTTTTCTGTGACAGAGAGGAGCTTCTCTGAAATGTTGGATATTAATACAATATTTCTCTTTCATATCTTGTAGATTTACATTTTTGTAATTTATGGTTTATACAGTGGTGGTTCTGAAGGAAATCACGTCGATAAAAAGATAAGCTTTATATCACTAAAAGCTTCATATACTTGTAGCTTCAGAAAGCTGGGGAAGCTTTCTTTCCTTTGCTTGTAGCGATAAAATCAAAATTTTTGCTTGACTTCTTTCTCTTGACAAATCAAAACTTGACTTCTTTCAAGAGCCGCTACTTTGTTTGTGTAACAGATTTAAGACCGTATCTAACGTTTTCAGCGGAGATCATCAATCCCTATATAATGACATGTTGAATTTCTTTCCAAAGTATTATGAAAACTATTTGTCTTATGCAGTTCAAACTTTCTTCAGATGTTAACCTATCCAAATACTACATGTTAACTTTTTTATTTTTAATCTAGCTCTTATAGTTCATTAATATTACTTTTTACAAGGAAATATGACAGCGCTGGAAAGCACATAACCAGGGTTTCTTTTCCTGATTGTGGAGGTGCAGATACCTGATCTATTCACACCATTGTTCCTCACGTATCTTCAAGAAGTTGGTAGGGGAGGGAAACAAGTTGATATGAGATAATATTGTAAATCTAAAAATGCGGAGAATGCATATCTTCGAAGTTATGTTAGTTGACAACCTAATCATATCAGTCGGAAGAAGAAAGGATTGCGGGAGGCAAGACTGGCTGTTGTCAAAAAAATAAGACAACCTTATCTACCTACACATCTTTTTACTTGTATTTTATAACAAGTCTTCTTGTCAAACAGGATGCATTTTCCCTATTTTCCTATTTCAACCATCTTTTTTATCGTAACCATTCTTGTACAGTGGGAAAAGTCAGAGAAAACGCAAAATAAATGCATTATCATCAATATTTTGCTTTCCAAAATAAGGAATGTAACATTAAAACATAAAACTTTAAAATAAACATCTGGGAAGATGAAAGAACAAATCATGGCATTTCATGCGTGTGCGTAACAGTAATATACAAAATAAATAATTATATATTATAACATTTTTGAGAGTCTAGATCATTTGGAACTGATATTGGTATTCCAAGGATAAGCAAGTGAAATGTTTCACTTGATTTTGACAGAAAACCTGATTTACCGAATTTTATATTATATATATTTTGTGTGTGTGTTATATAGTATTTTGACTCAGTTTCCTGATCAGCGTTACGTTACATCTTAGGAATCTATAGTTACGTTACTCTTGAACAAAGAGATGCTTATCCTTGTTTCCCCTACGCAGTTCATAACACTTCATAATTTTAGGGAAAAATATCTGGCATCGTGTATCACTTCTACTCTTCTGATTTATTTAAAGAACCAATTACCGGTTGGTTGCAAACTGGAATTATTATTTTCGGCTAAGAAATCTTATCAAACTCTCAATCAAATTTGGCCGATACCTGAACTTCTCGGAAAGTGGAATGATCACAAGTCGCAAGGAATCAATAAAAATATATTAGTCCATATTCGTGCATATTTCTATTTTGTAGTTGATCATCCATCACAACAGAGTTAATACTTGATCTGTTGATGATTTGCGGGTGAAACATCTCAACCAAAATCTCGCTGCCTACAATCTCGCCTGGCGAAAACTGGATAACGTGTAACTCATGTAACTGAGATGCAGCACTGAAAAGTTTGCTCCATCACCATGATATTCTATGTGAACAATGAATGAACATAAGTATTTAGTAATATTATGAAGGGTAATTTACATTTATGCATTAATAATTATAACAAGTATGTTTTGATTGGTGCCCCATTTAGGAGGCTATCGGGCTCAAGCCTCCCGAAATAATTTTATTATTATTATTATTATTATTGCATTATACGTACAACTCAAATGCTTCTTACTGGTTCCCAAGACCCCCCCCCCCATCTCTACAAGCGCTTTGGCAGTTTATACTGGAAAATATTTTACTATGGCGTAAGAAAAACAAATTTTGGATATTAGTCGATATTCGAGACATATTTAAATTTTAGCAGCTCGAAACGTATATATATATATATATATATATATATATATATATATATATATTATTTCTAGTTCACATAATGATTGGATAAACTTCTAGTTTACGCGCATACCGACCGTTGCTAACTCACCTGCTCCCCACAGACGCGCCCTTGCGCAAGTCCACCAGTTAATCCCATTCTGAACGTTTGTAGGCCACGAGGTTTTTTGGCGCGGTGTATTTTTTTTTTTTTTTTTCAGGAAAAATACAAAACACGTATTTCCTCATTTATGTCTACAATGTTTATGCACAGTTTCATTCACTTCGGTCTACTTCTTCTTGCCTTTTGGGTGTCAACTTTCAAAATTTTCGGTGGAGGCTTTCGCCCCCTAGAACCGTTTTTCCGCATAAAATAAAAAATACGTATTCGTTTATTTCATGTGTAATATCTACCTGTCAATTTTTTTTTTTTCAAAATCGGACTGTTACACTTGGGAAGTGTTACAAGTGAGTGAGATTCAACGGACGGTTTGCCAAGATCTGGACGCCTAAATTCGGATTCTATCCGTCTCATTGTACCTATTGTACACCATTAAATATATAAAAAATAAAGGTTCCTTGGAGTTCTCCAAATTCTCTTCGTACACCTCTTCATGAGAAAGATAGTTTATTAGGGAATGACAACCGAAATGACTTTTTTTTTTTTTTTTTTTTTAAGAAATGATCAAAACTGTTCCGTTTATGTAAATGAAAGTAACTTTTGTAACTTAATAACTTGAACCACCCGACCGATTTCGATCAAATTTTCAACATAGATTAGGTTCAGGCCTGAGGGTGATGTTATTATGTATTTCACTTTGACAGTACAACGTAGAGAAGGGGCAAGAGGATATATATATATAGGCCTAGTAACTTTTGAACAAACTCTCGAACAAATTTTCAAAGTACTTGTGGGGAGGGGAGGAGACAGATATTTAAAAATGATTGAATATGGTCGATGTTAGTGTCGAATCCATGGATTTAGTGATATCTGAGATGAACAGTGACACTTCCGATGCCGTTTAAATCCAAATTCAGCCCCGCAACTTTCGAGAGGAGAAGGGGGTATATATATATATATATATATATATATATATATATATATATATATATATATATATATATATATATATATATATACTCGTATATAAAAGTGATCGAAAATAACCGATATTAGTATTGAATTAATAGGTTTCGGAGTCGCTGAGGAAAACAGTGACACTTCCGATGTCATTTAAATACAACTTCAATCCCCATTGGTATTTTATGTCCTAAATGAAACGTATTTTCCCCATGCGAAGAACGAGTATTCTGCTAACATTTCATAAATGTTGTATTGATGATATTTGCTAATCGTATCTAAGGGATATATATCAAATCACTTGAAGATAAAAAAAATAAAAAATAAAACATCTTGCATACGGGATGCAAAAACTTCTCCAAACATCCAGTGCTCATTGGCATCTTTTTCAATATCTTCAACTGCACTGCTAGATTTTTAACCTGAAGTTCTTTTAATCTCTAAGTTTTTTTTTTTTATATTAACATCCTATAATAATAATTAATTTCTCTTACGAAATTTCAGAAACGGTTGTTTTCAGTGTGTATGTTTTTCTTTCGACAATTGTCTTGAAATGACTTTAATGGTTATCATGATATTTTGTGAATAAATATTTTATTATTAGCTCTATTCAGAGTTCCACCCACAAAGGGTATCCACCGCGTCCGGATCCCCTTGAAACTTCGTAATTATGTTTAATACTTGTGTTTTGTCTGCACAGAGACGCACTCACATGGGGGTCCATCCAATCTGTATCCGGTGCAGAATTAGTAACTGGAGAGACGTAACTATCACTATGATTAGTCTAATGTGGCATTTTTCTTGTATATATATATATATATACACAGGATGGCCCATTTTAATCTTTCCACGAAAATATCTCGAAAACGATTCAACATAAATGAACCAAACAAAACTCAAAAAGGAAATGCTATAGGGCACATCGAATGGTGTTGTCGCGGTGTCTCCCAGGGCCGCCCTTCGAAGGGGGCCCAGGGTCCGACTTTAAAATTTGAAATAGAAACATGGGACGAGTGATACCTCGTTCGATAGATCTTTGAAAGCTAAAAATCTCTGCGGTAAAAGATTTTTTATATTGGTCACAGTATTCAAAATGGCCGCCAAGATATGGTTCCTGTATCAGACAAAACGTCCAGTACCATTAATATGATAAATGAACCGAACAAAAACTCAAATAGGAAAGGTCAATCCATATGAAAAATGTTTTGCCACAACGCTGTTTAGTGTTTAAAGAAATATCACTCGACCCATGTTCACATTTAAAATTTTAAAGTTGGGCCCTAGGCCCCATGAAAGGCAGCCCTGGGGTCACCACAACATCACCATTCTAAGTACCCCATACCATTTTCCTGTTTCCCTTTTTATTCTGTCCATTTATCTCCAACCATTTGCTTACTAATGATACTGGAAGTTTTCTTTGATATAGGCACCATGTCTTGGCCGCCATTTTGAATACGGTGACCGATATGACTTTTTTTTTTTATCCCAACGCTTTGTAGTTTTTAAAGATCTATTGAATGAGGTATCACTCGCCCCATGTTTCCATTTAAAATTTTAAAGTTGGACCCTGGGCCCTCATGAAGGGTGGCTCTGGGGAACACCACAATAACACCATTCGATGTGTTCCATGGCATATCCTATTTGAGTTTTTGTTTGGTTCATTTATGTTGAAAAGTATTCGAGATATTTTCGTGAAAAGTGTAAAAATCATATCTAGTATGGTGTGGGGCCTTGGGGCCTCCATTTGCGTCCGAAACAGCTTGGATCCGACGTGGAATGGACGTATATAGTTCCTGAATTTTGGAATCGTGGTGTGTGGAATTTTGTACCATTGTTCCTCCAAAACGTGCTCCAGTTCCTTGAGGGATGCTGGTGAAGCATAATGAGACCGATCACGCCTTTCTAACTCAGACCTCAATGGCTCAATGATGTTCAGATCTGGTGATTTTTTGACCAGGGGAGGTGTGATAGCTCCTGGTCATGCTCCTCAAACCATGATTTCACCATTTTTGCAGCGTGACAGGGTGCCAAATCATCTTGGTAGATGCGATCACCATCAGGGAACAATATTTGGGCCATGGGTAGAACCTGCCCCCCCCCCCAAAATGGCCTCATACGCCTTAGCATTCATCATTCCATGCAGGGCTATGATGCGACCTGCAGAAAACTACGATGTCACTGCCCATACTGTAACAGAACCACCTCCAAGCTTTACAGTTGGGAGCAGACAGTCTGTATCATAGGCCTGCGACGGTATTCTCCATACGTAAACACGACCGGTTGTTGGAAACAAGGTGAAGGTCGATTCATCGGACTACATTACGTGTTTCCACTGCTCATGAGTCCACGCCTTGTGGTCCTTGCACAACTGAATACGCCTCTTCGCATTTACTGCTGTGACCAGGGGTTTGGCGATAGCGGCCCTGCCATGAATTTTCATTTTATGAAGTTCCCGTCGCACTGTTTTCGATGAAACCGGGTTCTGTAGGCCGGAATTGAGTTCAGACGTAATTTTCATTGCAGTGGTCTTCTTTTTAGCTGCTACAATCCGTTTTAATGCTCTCCGGTTCCTATCTGACAGGATTGTCTTCCGACCACTGTTGTGCTTTGCAGACGTCGTTTGCCCATGAATTGTGTATGCCGTCGTGACATTAGACACAGTACACTTCGATACCCTCACAATGTTCGCCACTGTTGCCACTGAAGCTCCAACCAGACGGGCACCAACGATCATGTCTCTTTGGAAATCTGTCAAGTCGCTCATTTTACCGAACCACTTTCACACCAAGACACTCACAGATGAACGGGTTACTGCTAACAGAAGAGGAAGGTGTACATAACCCCATTGAAAACAAAAACGATCGGCAACCGCAACAGTGGAGGGCCAAACTTACGTGTCCTTTATGAAGTGTTTTTAGAATTTTTGTCCATCCCCCTATATATATATATATATATATATATATATATATATATATATATATATATATATATATATATATATATATATATATATATATTAGGGATGGCCAAAAATTTCCGGAATCCGGATTCCGGAAATTTTGTTTTCCGGAATCGGAAAATTTGCTTTCCGGAATTCGGAAAAATTCCGGATTTCGGAAAAATTCCGGAATTCGGAAAAATTCCGGAATTCAGAAAAATTCCGGGTTTCGGAAAAATTCCGGAATTCAGAAAAAATCCGAAATTCAGAAAAAATCCGGAATGCGGAAAAATTCCGGATTTCGGAAAAATTCCGACATTCGGAAAAAATCCGGAATTTAGAAAAAATCGGAATTTTTCCGAGATCCGGAATTTTTCCGATTTTACTTTCCTACTATTTTACTAAAATCCTTAGCTAGTAGCTGTTAAAAGAGAAACACAATAATGAATAGGCTTAATTTCTTGTAGTTGGATATGTCTTTATTAGGGATGGCCAAAATTTTCCGGAATCCGGATTCCGGAAATTTTGTTTTCCGGAATCGGAAAATTTACTTTCCGGAATTCGGAAAAATTCCGGAATTCGGAAAAATTCCGGATTTCGGAAAAATTCCGGAATTCGGAAAAAATCCGGAATTCGGAAAAATTCCGGATTTCAGAAAAATTCCGGATTTCGGAAAAAATCCGGAATTCGGAAAAATTCCGGAATCCAGAAAAATTCCGGATTTCGGAAAAATTCCGGAATTCGGAAAAATTCCGGAATTCAGAAAAATTCCGGATTTCGGAAAAAATCCGGAATTCGGAAAAATTTTGGAATCCAGAAAAATTCCGGAATTCGGAAAAATTCCGGATTTCGGAAAAATTCCGACATTCGGAAAAAATCCGGAATTTAGAAAAAGATCGGAATTTTTCCGAAATCCGGAATTTTTCCGATTTTACTTTCCGGATTCCGGAAAGTAAAAATTCTGGAATTGGCCATCCCTAGCTAGTAGCTGTTAAAAGGGAAACACAATAATGAATATATATACTGTATTAGTTTCTTGTAGTTGGATATGTCTTTATCACATACGTAGACAATTGCTACTGCAGTTATTTACTGTTTTATAAGGAAGGTCTTATTTTCACACACAAAAAAGTCGCCGGTATGTCTCAAACATTATCGCGTTCCCACCTGCAGCTGCTCCAAAGCACTGCAAACTACTTTTTAACCAGGCGAAAGGCAGTGGAGGAAAAGAAATCTCAACAAATATTCTAATAACATTCGCTTATTGTCAACATACCTACAGTGAGCGCAGAAAGTGTTCGTACACCGTGCATACTTTATATTGAAAAAGAGCTAGCATGAGAACGGGAGGTGGAAAATATATATATAACCAGAATTAAGACTACACATTCATACATTTTATTTCTATATACAAGAGAAAGGCCAAACAAACACAATCACTGTTTTGTTCAGAAGAAAAGAGAGAATTCCTTTTTTGTAAACGCAAAATGTCACCGTACACTTATGCTTGAATTAGTGCTTATAAAGTATATTACGTTATTTGATATTTTGTGGGATTACCCTGTGCGTTAATGATTGTAGTCTTCGTGGCATTGATTTCACCTGTAGTAGTTCGTAGTTCTGTAGCTTCGGGACTGATTATGTCCCATTCTTCTTGAATAGCTTTTCTTAGGCCTTCTTTAGTAGAGACAGGGCCGGCGCGAGAGAGGGCGAGCCGTGCCACCGCCCAGAGCGGCAAGTCTAATGGGCGGCAAAATTTGAAAAAGAAAAGAATACTATCAAAATATAATGCTTCGTAATAGGCTCACATGGAAAAATAAGATTGTGTTAACCTGAGAATGTAATTGAACTTACTTTACTCACATTCAAGAAAATACTCTCTCAGGAAATTCAGAGCATTCCTCCTCGTTTTCAATTATCAAACTACTAGCCACAGGTATCTCGTTCAATATTTCCCTTGCAGCAGTGTAGATAGGATTTTGAGCTAGAGTGCATAAGATTATCACGGTGTCTTTTTATATTTTTTTCTATTCAATAATGTTCTAACGCTCCGCTCCAAGTATGCAAAAGGTATACTCCCACTTGAGACAGGCCGTTCTAGCCTGTAGCATCCAGGGGCGGATCCAGGGCGGACTTCTGGGGGGCGGTGGGTTGTAATACTGCTACTTAGAGCTACTTTTAAGAGCGTCAAAAAATAAACTATATATTTTATTTATATATAAAATTAAAAAGTTTCCTCTTGTGGGGGGGGGGCGATCGCCCGATCGCCCCCCCCTGGATCCGCCCCTGGTAGCATCTAGAGACATTTAGGTTCTAATAGCGAGTTTTTGACCAATTTACAAATTGTTCATTCCGAATATAGTAAATCGTACAGCGTATTATTTCTTGAGAAATGTCTCATTTTTTGTATAGCTAAAAAAAAGTTTATGACTTTTTTTTTTCTGCGTCAGTTCAACGTTAGGCCATACTAAAGGAACATATTAGTAGTCTCACTTTAAAATCATAATCCACCACAAGGTGGGAGAGCCGAATTGATGCTCTGACTCAGTTATCAAATATAGGAAGTTTATGATGCCTTACTTCAAATAAGTAATGACAATAGTACCGATAGAATGGTCGTCCACGATGCTCTGTGTATAGCAAACCAGCTGAGTTACTTTTCTTTCCTTTACTCACTCGTTGTCTGATATGACTTTAAAGCATTGATTCTCATGTGCTGGATGCAGTAGGATTTCTTGAAAATATATCTGGGTACTTTGAGAGGAGCAGAAATTATGCAAAGTTTAAATCTTACTTAGTTGATACGATGGACTTGGCATCAGCATTAGATACGGGTGATCCACTGATACGTAATACAGTGCAAGCTCGAAGTCGAAAGAAGAGACAGTTTCAGTACGAGCCAGAGGATGAAGCTACTGAAAACATCCACAAACAAGATACAAGATCGATTTTTATTACAAAGTTCTAGAAGTGATTGTGTTAGCTTTTAAGAGAAAGATTTGAGCAACTTAAACATCACAGCGAGTATTTCAATTTTCTTTGCGATATAAGTAATCGTAAAGATATAGCCTACCACCTGATTTTTTTGTCTGAAAAGTGTACTAAACTTACCATCATTTTAACACACGAAGAATTGAAAGATATTAACCCCAGTGATTTGAAAGACAAACTGAAAGTGTTATCCACTATAATTAAGCCTGTGAAAGTTAAAAAAAAAAAAAAAAAAATATTAGGAACATGACTTTGCTCCCAATGTTAGTATTGCATGTAGAATTTTGTTAATCTTGCCTGTAACAGTGGCAAGTGGAGAAAGAAGTTTTTGGAAATTTAAGTTTATTAGAAACTATCTACACTCTTCTATGTCTGAAACACGCTTGAGTGGTCTAGCGACGATATCAATAGAACACAAATTGGCTAAAACATTGGACTACGTGATGTGATAAAGGAATTTGCTCATATCAAAGCAAGAAAAGTTTCTTTCAATTAAGGTATGTTAAATTTATGTATGTCTATTGTGTTTTAGTACATTATAAGGCTTAAGCTAATCACTTACATTTACCATAATATCTGATTTACTGTATTATCTTCTTGCTCCATACTCTGTTGAAAACGCCTTTTGATATAAAATAAGCCTAAAAATTAAAATTCTTAGTCATGATTAAAGTATATTTTTAAAATTTTATTTTCTGTATGCGCTGCTCTATATTACAGATATACAGCGAAATCGAGCATACTGAATATTGTGTCAGTATAGAGTCGTTTAAATATTACGTGAACATTCCAGAAAGGTAGTTCTTTTTTTTTTTTTTTTGTTTACTTTTCCATTTTATACATGTTTTTAAATGACACTTGAACGTTATCTGTCAAAATAAGGTTTGCGGATTAAAGGGGCGGCATGTGAAAGCACCGCCCAAGGCGGCAAAATTGCTAGCGCCGGCCCTGAGTAGAGAAGCTGTGCCTTCTGATTGTTGTCTCCAGAACAGACCATAGATATTCTATGGGGTTCATATCTGGGGATTGGGGAGGTGTGCGAAGCTGTTTCAAGGTATTATAGAGTAGCCACAATCGAGTATTTTCCGCTGTATGTTTGGAGTCGTTGTCTTGCTGAACAATAAATTGTTTTCAAGAACCATCTTCTGCGCACTAGTATGGAGATTTTCCTTTAATATGTTAATATACACTTTGTGGATCATCACTCCATCGATAAGGTGGAGACGACCCACTCCTGAAGCACTCATACAACCCCAGACGAGCACGGACCCTCCTCCGTGTCTTACTTTAGGGACGAGATTTTGAGGATTCATCTCTGTATTCACCTTGCGCCATACAATACGCCTCCCATTGGACTCGATAAAGTTAAATTTACTTTCGTCCGAAAATATGACCCTATTCCAGAAAGAAGCCTGATCCCTTATCTTTATACTCTTTTTCAAACTTTAGTCTCTTTATACGATTCGTCTTGTTCACCCAGAACATTTTCCTGGCTATCCGACCATGATACCTTGCAAATATTCCGCACTGTACTGGCTGATACTTTAACACCGCGTGTTTCCAGATCCGTTGCCAATTGCACACCACTATTTTTTGGAACCTTTTTTCTTTCCCTAATAATGTAACGTTTATCTTGTTCACTCAACACTCTTGGTCTTCCAGTTTTTTTTTTTTTTTTCGCACAGTGATAGAAACATTATACATCGCAATTATTGTTTGTACTGTTGAACGAGGCCTGTCTGCAAGGTTTGCTATCTTTCTCAAAGACTTACCCTTCTTATGCAATTTAATAATTACTTTTCTTGTCTCCTCATTTGTTTCTGTTCGGTTGCTTCCCACTTTGACAGCCCACCGTGCAGTTTTTTTCACTTCTATTCACAACTAAACTCATTCTGTTACTCGTCATGCTATACAGAGGTGTATACTCAGGTGAATACTAGTGAACCCCAGTTGTGGTATCTTTGTTTCGTATTCGTACGTCAGGTGTACGATCACTTTTTTGCGTCTACTCTATACACTTTCTACGGAATTTATTTACTTTCTGACCATTAAACTTGTCTTTGTGGTTCTTTATTGATATATTCATAAAGCTTAGTTTTCATTATTCATATTGTGTGTGTTATTACACTTCTTAAATTTTCTGTTTCTTTTTCGCAGGCATTCTCGTTTCAATAGCATAGGTGTACGAACACTTTCTGCGCTCACTGTATGTACAGTAAATACAAATTTATAATTTTTGACTTTACGAAGTGTACAATGTAATTGTTCAATAATTAACATAAGCAGGCATTCATTAATTTATATTAATATAATAATTAATAAAACTAATAAGCGGGTGATTGATGACTCAGTGGTAGAGTTTTCATCTATGGTATTCTAACCCAGGATATGTGGGCTAATTTTGTGTTCGAAAATTTTCCCGGTGGAAGGCCTACCTTTCTTATATTTGTTCCATCATCACTCATTAACGAATTTAGTTTATCAAAACTCTATAGCCATATATTCATTCTGTCCGTCAGTGAAGCAAACAGTCTCAAGAACTATCTGGTGGATTACCAATCAATTTTGGCCATGATGTACAGAGTCAATAGTTAAGAATCGAGTTCCCTGATAAATGTAATATTCAAACCGGAAGCGGTACAAATCAACCATTTCCGGTTTTAACGTTAATCATTATATAGTAAATATGGTAATAGATAGCGAGAAGCGGTTTCCAGTAATCGACATATATATAACATTCATGTAAATAGAATGTTACCCAGTTTGTGCATCTGCTGAAAATAATGAGCTTAGGTATTAAGAGAGCATTTTCCGCTTTAGAAAATGTGTGCTTGGTAAAGAATGTAGAGAATTAGCTGAGTCAGGCATGTAGCTAGAATATGGTAATAGGAAGGGGGGGGGTCTGTCACGAAATACTGTGGTTATTTACCAGGGGCTCAATCATTCTAAACTATTTTATTGGCAACATATATTGGTTCGTTTAGCCAAGATCTCTAATGGGGGGATGATATGAAATACTGTGGTTACACACCAGAGGCTCGATCAATCTAAATATTTTACTGACAACATACCCATATTGATTGGTTAGGACAATAAAATGAGAATATATTAGTAAGTATTTTAATAAGAAGCTATGAAGAAATCTCGAGTAAAAGAATATAAAAAAGTATTGAAAAAGATATAGTTTTCCGAGGTCATTCGAACGGTGTCGAGAATTTTGCGTCTGGGAAATTTGCGCCCTACCTCAAGAACAGGGAAAATTGCGCCTGCGATGTACCTCCACCGGAAAGTTGAGCCCTGCGAAATAAAAGAACCTATTGGAGCTTACGCATTTGCTCGGAGGGGCTGACATTACAGCATAAACAATCCTCCCCCCACAACCATGCCATTTGTGATTTATTTCATTGTGGCTATATAAGGGGAGAATAAACTTCAATATAAGCCAAAAGAACACAACGGATCAACGCAATCACTGCTTCTTCCAGAGATGATTTTGGGGGAACACTGGCCTCCCCAGAGCTCTCAGAGTGCCCCCTCGGAGGAGACCAAAATAATACGTCTATAATATAATAATAAATAGAATAGTACCAGCAGTGACCCCCCTCCGGAATACTAAGTGTGCCCCCCGGAAATTTTTTTTCTGAAAGAACGACTGAACGCAATTGTGTGTTTGAATTCCAGCAAGTAAACACACTGTACATAGTTTTCTTGATAATATTACTGAACTGATTTTACATTCACTTTACATTTTCTTTTCTATATTTTGTGTCCTGA
Organism: Thermobia domestica; assembly: GCF_964235325.1. NCBI lineage: Eukaryota > Metazoa > Arthropoda > Insecta > Zygentoma > Lepismatidae > Thermobia > Thermobia domestica. The sequence goes on from NC_137464.1 coordinate 108,906,640, forward strand.
AAAGCCAAACAACTCGCAAGGATTGTGAACAGAGATATCTGGGTAGAGCCAAACAGCCTTTTGTAGATTAAATTATACCCTTTGATTATATTAATAATTATATATCAGTCATTTATACTTTTTTGTAAATTTTGTAGTATAATGAAAAATTGTATTTGTATGGATTGCCCTTTAGTGAACTAAAATTGTACTTTTTTCATTTGTTCGGAATATTATAACGGATGGAGTAACTCACTGAGACGATGATAGGCAAGCCTAGTTCAAGTGTGAGTGGAAGTTACTTTACACAATACAAAAATAAGTTGAATTGTAGGGCGCTAACATCCCAGTGCAAATATGTAGCCGGCGCATTTTCCCCTCTTTTTGGGGTAGGGCGCAAACATCCCAGTGCAAATATATTGCGAGCGCATTTTTTCCTATTTTTGTGGTAGGGCGCAAATTTCCTGGGCGCAAAATTCTCTCATTCAAGGAAAATATAATGTCCGTGAAGATGACAAGCCACTTATGTCAGACTCCATTTCGACTTTAAACGTCGCTAGTGCTACGTTAGTGTTCGATAGTGACGCAAATCGTTAGTACTTCACAGATAAGGTGTGCTTTTTAAATAATGGATATAGGTCTTCTAACTGCATGCCAACACGCCCACTTCTAAGAATCATCTCAAAAATGAGGTTAACCGTTAGAGCAAGTAAGTGCTCATTAGTGCCATTAACATTAATGCCTCCATCGTACGGCCCTTTGAGTAATGATAATAGCACGCTCTTTGCTAGTCTCAATGCGTCCCTATATTCTCGCGAACATTCTGACGTGCCCAAGTTAGTTACTTTTTTTTTTTTTTTGCAACTATTGTTTATCTGTTATTGTTTATTGCTAGTCTGCAGAGTAGTCCTTACATTAATATGCCATTGTCCTTGATAATCATTGCGTCCTTGATAATAATAATAATAATAACAATAATAATAATAATAATAATAATAATAATAATAATACTATTCCAGCATAAAAGTTATCAATTGCATCACACTGGCAACAAGCGACGCATATTTTAACTTCACAAAAATTAGTTTCTCACGATTTTCTGGAAAACTACGTATGATAACATCTTCATTATGTCAAGTTGTTTATCTCAGTGTGATATATGTCTTACCTCTGGACAATATCACAGTAAAACAAAAATTAAATATTAGGAGTACATCGTACTTTTGGACTACATCTCATTAACCATGGGAAGATTGAGTAGTGTATACTTTAGGATGTAAGTTTCAGCTTAACTTGCATCATACATTCTTAGGATTACAAAAAGGAAATTTGTTCGTTTGCGTTTGAACAAAATTCTTAGGATTACAAAAAGAAAAAATAATTTTTCCGAATTCCGGAATTTTTCCGAAATCCGGATTTTTTCCGAAATCCGGAATTTTTCCGAAATCCGGAATTTTTCCGAATTCCGGAATTTTTCCGAAATCCGGAATTTTTCTAAATTCCGGAATATTTCCGAATTCCGGAATTTTTCCGAAATCCGGAATTTTTCTAAATTCCGGAATTTTTCCGAATTCCGGATTTTTTCCGAATTCCGGAATTTTCCGATTTTACTTTCCGGATTCCGGAAAGTAAAAATTCCGGAATTGGCCATCCCTAATATATATATATATATATATATATATATATATATATATATATATATATATATATATATATATATATATATATATATATATATATATATATATATATATATATATATATATATATAGGGTGTTCATTTATTATGTAGCGAAAACCCACTGGTGAAATCCTCACACCTAAACAATCAGAAAAGTTCATATGGACATAGGGCGAAAGACGCTTTGTTTCAAAGTTATGAGATGCCGAAATCGAGAAAATTGTAAACTTTGAGGCTGCCTAACTCGAAAACTGTGAGTGATATCAACGGTGGCTAAAGAAATATTAGAGGAACTAGTACGCTGTCTATCTTAATAACCATGTTTCAGAGTTGGGTTGTACCGGCGCATATGATTTTAGATAGAAAGGAGGAAGAGCGGAACCTATACCGCAGCTCCGTCTGTAAAATCAGTTGCGCCGATACGTCCTAACTCTGAAACATGGTTATTTAAATAGACAGTGTACTAGTTCCTCTAATATTTGTTTAACCGCCTTTGATATCTCTCATAGTTTTCGAGCTAGGCAGCCTCAAAGTTACAATTTATATAAATCAATTTAGTTTTATCATTTTTTCCACTGAGTATAGGTGGAAGTACCTAAAAATTACTTATCGTTATTTTTCGAGTGTGGAACACCAGTTCAACATTACATAGACGTAGTGTTTTGTAGAATTGGGATCCCTCCAACTTTGGAGAGCTTCGAACAAAAATTTCTAAAATGTATGTTCCTATCAGAGATGAAGTGAGATCAGTGGGTCGTGAGTCAACAGGAGGTGACCCACTGTAACCCACTTTGCCCAACCATGAACCACCGACCCAATCTACTTAGCATCTTCTGAACACTGGTGAATTTGTCTATGTTTTACTTTCAAGGCCTCCATTTTTCTTCCTTTTTCGTTTGTTTCTCAGGGATTTAGGATTTAGATTTCTGGGCTTTCGGCATCTATGGCCATTTAGCCCTTCACGTATGAGGGATGACGTCCCTCGGTGAGCACACAATCCGGGGAAACGGAAGGAAGAAAGGATTGGGGAAGAAAGGAAGCGGCCTGGGACCTATAAGTTAGGTACCACCCCGGCATTTTCCTGGTATGAATGAGGAAAACCCAGGAAAATCTCATTCAGGCGTTTTACATTTTTTCAACCGAGTGCCCCCACCTTGAATCGAACCCGGGACCGCTCGCACCGAAGGCGAGAGCGTTAGCAACTACGCTACGCGGGGCCACCTGAGATGAGCATATCTAAGTGGAAAAAGAACTTTAGGCACCTTTGGATATTGATATTTGTTTTTGTAATAATAGCAATAGGACTTGCAGCGTGGCTTTCGAGACATAGTCGAAGTTTACATTTTTTTTTCCTTTACGTAGGGCTATTAAACTTGATTTGAGACTTCCAAATTTAATCCTCCTTTCCACTGAAAAGTATCTAAGGAAATAATTATATATGATAATTAAATTGAAATTCATCGTAATGTGGTCCATGACAAACACTTTACCATTTTATATTGTAAAGGTCAGATCCAGTAATACGTATTGTGTGTAACAGAGCGGTGCTTGAGCGATTAACCTTAGAAATTCAAACTCCGATTACTGGTAATTTGTTTTATTACAAGTGCAAACTCTTTAGTCAAAGGAGAACAGAGCGTGGATCATGAGTCAAAGTTCACGATGATAGGTTTTGGTGGGTTATGGGTCATAGGTCAAGTTTTCGTTGACCCACGTCATCTCTGGACCCTGGTATAATCCATCTCATTATGGAAATCCCAGAAATAGTGTTCAACTCTAAAAGAAGTTTCCTTCGGACAATGTTTTTCGAAAACACCTATTATAAATAAACATATCAATACCTGTAAGATGACATGATTTTATTTAACAAGTGGGAACCAGTAAATTTTATGTAGTGGATCGCAATAAATCGCATCGCAGTAAAATTGTATAATTTATAATAGTTTTCACTAATTTCTCCAAATATAAATATGTTCAAAATTTCATGGGTCTTTTTTTTTTTTTAACTTGATCAGAAAATATGTTTTATAGGGATAAGACCACAAAACTTTCACTGAAACATTGGAGAGTCTCAGCCCCTTTAACGACAGTATTGGGTGGGGTTGAAGGCTCTGAGCCCTCAGGATTCGCTGCACCCATGTTGGCCCCATATTTTTATCATTATTACTTATTATTTGTATCTGAATTTCCTTACAAATTAGTAGTCTTATTGTATGACCTGGAGATTCTCGCTCCAATACTAGGGCAATTTATAATCCGCAATGCACGTTACAGTGGCGTCATTTGGGTAGGACAAAGGCCAATTTTCTCCCTGAATTTGAGAAACATGTACATTTTAATAAATTGTACACTAATATGTTCCTGAAAACGTGAAAATTTTACATCAGTGGACAATCTTCCCACCCTTTGTCAGTGTCGCTGCTGCCACATTACACTGTAGGTGCATGTCTTACAATAGCTAATACTGCTGCTTGAAAGGGAATGTGAAATTCGAACGAATTTCCTTTATTCCTCTAGTTAGATAAAGTACGAATACATTTTTAGGTACTGTATTGTTTTTTGTCTTGTCATAGAAATTACGTGGGTTTAGAGGAATGTGTTTTATGATAAAACAAGAACGCAGGATTTCATTGCAATTATGTGAGTCATATAAACAATGCGAATGACTATAGGACAGGGTAAGTAACACTGATCACGCTGTTTGTTTCACAAGAATCACGTGATGACATTTAATATATTTTTTTCCTTGCAAGACGTGGTAAGAGAAGATGCAGTCAGTATTTAAACATTAACGGACTTGAACACCCGCGCCATTGTTGTTTTCCACCCAGTGTCTTATATGGGGGAATTCTTTTCCCCCTGAGCTGGAGTTTTATTTCTTGATTTGCGTACTTCTCCTTCAAATCGATTTGAATGTCTCTTACTTTTTGAAAATTAAATTCTCTTACATCTAAATTTAGTCTATATATGTATAATGTATACAGGATGAACGGTAACTATGTCGACAAACAACGGGTGATTCCGGACACCTATACGAGAAAAAAGTCTTTGAAAAATATGCGAGCTGATCAATAGTTTGGGAGATACAGGACGCGGAAAGCGTGGGAAAATTAATTTTAGAGCTCCATAGCTCCACTATCCTAAATGGCAGAGCTAAGGCGGCAAGGTCACGTAAAAAAAAAAAGAAAAAGAAAAAAAACGAACCTGCTCTATCCAATACCTATGCTGAAATCGTAACATTCGTGCAAGGGATTCCCCAAAGGAAGTGAGGATTCCCCCGGAAATTGTATGTCGAAATATGGGTCGAAAGTAGCACGGTTCGAAGGTTATACGAACAGTAAGCAACGATTTGTTGTCGGACATGTCATATCGCCAACATTGTCAATATGGCGCAGGAGTGTACATTTGCTATGTGGGGTTGCATACCTGCAACATCAGGCAGGCGTTACAACAGGGAAGAATGTGCTCTTGAGTTACCATACATGAGAGGGGGAGTCGTTTGCAAAGAATAGAAGTAGCGCATTATGTAAACAATTGCAATACAAAGACATGGGACTTACTCGTAACAAAGATGAAAATAGGGCGCAAGAACTCGAAATATATGGCATATGAAAGACTACTAAATAAGACAAACATGCACGTGTATTGTACGAGTGGACCAAGTAAACGAAACTAATAGGTCAGTCTTGTCTCGTTGTCTCGTCTCGACGGTACGTCTCGGTTTTGAAATGAGACGAGACAGAAAAAGTTCTCGTCTCCTAGCAACACTAGCAAGAACTCGAAAAAGTTTGAAAGATTTCATTGATAGGGTCATTCAACAAAACATGTTCCTCATCCATCCTGAAAATCTTCTGCTCGCTTTAATATCCGACCAAAACTCAGAAATAAGAAATCTTGGTTTACGAGAAACCAAGAAAGCTAGAGGATTGAAAAAGACAAAAAACTTGGCACTTTCGTTTTACTATCAATTTCAATGCAGAACAATACTATGACATGTATAATTCGGCTTCTTCCTCCCTCCACGATAGAGGTTTGCACGGGCTCGGACCTACAAAGCCTATATAACTTCGGGCCCGGCCCGTATATTTTTAAATATACAACCATATTTATCGGGTCTTTTCGGGCCTCACTTTGTAAATATACTGTACAACGATATATATTGCACCGTTCTTTCTGAAGAACTTTTAAAGTACAAGTGCAAAATTAAACCTCTAATTGCTGTCAATAAAAATACAATTTTGCGTTGATTATTAAGTTTCTGCAATTCGGGCTTATTTCGGGCTCATTTGATTATCACGCTAGCTCGGGCCGGGCTCGGGCCTAAATGCTAAAACGTATTTCGAACTGGGGTCGGGCCTCACATTGTATGTAAATTCACGGGCCGGGCCGGGCTCGGGCTAAAAATTCTGGCCCGTGCAGACCTCTACTCAACGAAAGTCCGTTGACCAATAATATTACAAATGAACAAGTAGATGACTTTATTATTTTTTTAAAAAGTGCAAATTCTAAACTTGCCCTGTTACATCCAAGGAGTAGAAGGACTTGAAAATCATCATAGAGGGTACTTCTTCCGCTTTCGGCGTCAGTGCACGTGATGGCTACTTGAAAGCAAAATTGGAATCTAGAGTTCGTAATCTGACTTAACGAACAAAAAGTGACTATAAAGTCCAAGAAGAAAACTAGAAGAAAATCTTGGCCTGCCCCTTAATAAAATCATGTTTCCCAACATAATTTGAAGTGAGTGGATTTCGCAGTCCAGCCACCTCCTGGTGGTGAGATCTGGGTTGTTTTCAAAGCAGAATAAGCTATGAAAATAAGCGAGGCGCTGTACAATAATTAATTAACTGTTAGTAAATACAAAGCTAGTTCTTTTATTTAGTCTTTTATATCGCAAAACTTTCCAATAAAAGTGTCAAAACTAATTGGAAAACATAAATAGAAAAGAGGTATTTTAGTCTAAAATTGAAAATTTTTGACCAAAAGCTAAGTAAACCGAATAGAAAACCACTTCTGAGACACAAAATTAATATATTTCTGATAAACAAAACAATAAACGACCATAATGCAGAAAAAAATACATAAAATAGAAAAATAATGACATTTTTGTGAAATTGTTGTGCGTGTTACATACCCAAATCACTATCAAAATTTCAAGGTCGATGCGCGCCACCTAAACGACCTCCAAAAAATCTCTTTAAAAAATCAGGCGTCTTTTTGGTCACAAATGGTCACTTTTCTGCACTACTCACCTTAACATTTTTTTTTAAAAGAATCTTTTCGCTACACCCTATTATGCAACTCCAAGATAGAGCAAAATATTTTATTTTTGTGAAAGATGTATTACACAATTTCCTTTATTCTTTTATCAGAATTTGAAAGTAAATGTACTAAAACATTGTTTGGGCTTGAAAACGCTAAATGCCAAGGAACAGGTAAACATTATTTTTTATTTTGTTCTCTACGTGAAACAAGTACCATATACGAGCTTTTAACGCGCCTTTAGCCTCGTAGACCCTACACGAGCCTTTAACACTTTTTTTTTTTTTTTTAAAGGTTTACGAATGTATTTCCTCTCTTGTATGATTTGAAAGACATGTTTTTCTTGCTTGACTGTACAGTAGTCCTGATCGCTTGATTGTAGTATTTAGAAATGCTTATATATATATATATATATATATATATATATATATATATATATATATATATATATATATATATATATATATATATATATATATATATATATATATCGGGTGTTGCAAAATAAGTGTGACTCCTGGAAGGTGACTCCTGCCACTGAGACAAGAAAAAGTTCTCTTGAACATTCGGCTATCAGACATAGTTTTGGATCTATAAGGTGCCGAAAGCGTGGGATAATGACTTTCGGACGCCAATAGTTCGGAAGCTATCCAATGTAAAGAGGGCGAGTAAAAAATTCACTGAAGAAGCCATACCTGCTGTACTGAATTTTGCATGTTTCACAGTCCTACCATGCACGCGCAAGGGATTCCCCAAAGGAACGTAGGCAGTCCCGGATAATCTGCTAAATGAAAATTGGTCTAAATGGATATGAATTGATAGGATTTCTATCAGGTAACAATAATTCGTTTGTATTAAGTCGATATCTGGAACAAATACAAAATGGTGGACACCTTCATTAACGTTGAGTGTGGTTGCATAATCGCCAGGTACGGATGCTGGCCAACAGTGACGTTCTGAGCATTAAGTGTAGCGAATTTGTACTCAAATGCACTAGAAGGACATCTGGAGTGTAGGTAGAGCACAACAGATGAAGGAGGGTGATTCACATGTGTGAAAACACTTAACGAAAAATGCCCAGAAATGCACTCATACTCAGTAAACATGAGTTCAAAGCGTCGGAAATGTAAAGATTAGCGTCAAGAACATGAAAGCCATTGCCAATTCACAAATAATATTCCATCAATCCGATGCAATATGATCTGCACAGTTGCATACCAATAAGGGTGCAACAACTGAGGCCAATTTGAAATTGTGCAAGGGGACTCTCTAAGAAACTGGGTAAACTAAATGAATGTCACTAGTGGAATCGCATGATCGATATTGAAATGTGTCCAATGTGTGTGTTGATATCGACATGTAGCTAAGTTTTGTATAATTTGAGTTTATTTTTTCGTGTCCCTTTGGATTTCGAATTAAAAAGAAGAGTTCGGCATAAATTCATTGTTCGTCGTACGTTATGCCTCAGACTAGTCAAGACTAGTGTTGTAAAATTTCCGGAAATTTTGAACAGGCTGGTAAAAAGCCGTTTTTTCCGGTTTCTTTCCAGAAAAATTGGAAAAATTGGGAAAATAACAAAAATCTTTTTATTAGGTTAGTTTTTCTAGTGACGGAACCGTTTTTTTTTCGAACGCGTGAAAAATGTAAATTGAGAAATTTCAATATTGTGAATATTTGAAAAAGAAGCATTCGGAAATTGAACTGTTGTAATTATTCTTGAAAATTAATAATCGGAACTTACTTCCTTTATGTGCCTTTTAGTCGTTTACTCCGGTTGTGCATTAATTACAGAACTTTTTACAATTGCATACACATCTACCATAATGAAACGTTACTGTTGCATCAAATAGAGCTCTTGAATGAAACTGAGTTCTTAATGTGCTTTTTGATCTGTTGAAATTTTCTTAATTTTAACTAAATTACTTAAAAGAGAGAGCAGTAGGATAACCTCACTAATACTCATGCACTAAACATATAATTACTATTGTTTAATATTCTAATATACACTTTTATATAAACTTTATGTACAAAATTTTATGTAAATGATTACCTGCTTTCTAGTGCGACAAATTATTTACAAGTGACTATATTTGTAACTTAACAACTATTGAACCACCAGACTTGATCTCGATAAAAATTTTCAACGTAGATGAGGTTCGGGCCTGGGATGGATTTTACCATTTCACTTTGAAAGTGCAACTTGGAGGAAGGAAGTTCAGAGATATATATTGAAAATTACCGAACTCATAATGTCGAACTCATAATTTTCGGAGTTGCTGAAATGAACAGTGATAATTTCCGATGAAGCTTAAATTGAAATTCAGTACTGCAACTTGGGAGAGGGGGAGGGGAGATACATAAAATGGTCAAAAATGATCGATATTAGTGTGAAATCCATAGTTTTCGTGGTTGCTGAGATGAACAGTAACTCTTCGGATGCTGTTTAAATAAAAATCAGGAGAGGAAAGGGGGAAGGGGAGATATATAATTATGATTGAAAATAGCCGATATCAGTGTCGAATCCTTAGTTTTTGGGGTCGCTGAAGTGAACAGTGACACTTTCAATGACGTTTAAATCCAAATTTATCTGGAAGAAGAGGGATATATATATATATATATATATATATATATATATATATATCGTAGAGCGTCGATTATCCGAACGTCGGTCAACCGAACGACCGCTTAACCGAACTGTGTACTCGCTCGCACCTCTGTTACTCTCCCACCCTACCGTCCATCATCCCCCTCACTCCCAAACCAAGTTTCCCACAGTAGTCGCCGCACTGAGCCACCGCTGGCGGAACATTGCTTCTAATGGGGCCTTCATAAGGCGCTGCTGACCGGCCAAGCCGCCAGTCGCTGTGTTTCAACAATCAGCACACTTCTGTCGGTTTGGCACTGGCTGTAGAAGTAGCGGCAGTATCAAAGCTGTTCACAGCAACAGCTGCGTCCGCTTAGAGTTGAGGCGTGCCGCGCATGGCAAATAAACATGTACAGTTCGATTATCCGAACACCATGTCCCCCAAATCGACGCTCTACTGTATATATATATATATATATATATATATATATATATATATATATATATATATATATATATATATATATATATATATATATAAATAAATTATGCAAAATGATGGATATTAGTGTGAATCCGTAGTGATATCAGTGTCGAATCCAAAGTTTTTGGGATTGCTGTGATGAACAGCAACACTTCCGATGCCATTTAAATCCAAATTCAGAACCGCAACTTTGGTCGGAAGAGATATATAAAAATGACTGAAAGTGGCCGATATTAGTGTCAAATCCATAGTTTTCGGAGTCGCTGCGATGAGCAGTGACATTTCCGATACTGTTTAAATCCAACTTCATCCACGCAATTTGGAGGCAGGGAGATATATAAATATAATCGAAAATGACCTATACTAATGTCGAATACATAGTTTTTGGGTCGCTGAAGTGAATAGTAACACTTCCGGTGCCGTTTAAATCAAAATTCATGCTCGTAAGTTGGGGGAGGGAGAGACGGGAAATATATATAAAAATGATCAAAAATGACCGATATTAGTGTCGAATCCATGTTTTTTTTTTAGGGTCCTGAGATGAACATTAACTTTTTTGATATTGTTTAAATCCAAATTCAGCACACAACTTGGGAGAAGAGAAGGGGTGGATATATAAAAATGATCGAAAATGGTCGATATACTGTCGAATCCGTAGTTTTCGGAGTAGCTGAGATGAACAGTGACACTTCCGATGCCGTTTAAATCCAAATTCAGCACCCATTAGTTACTCCTAAAGGGGAGAGTAACATGTAAAAGTGACAGATACTAGTGTCGAATTCATAGTTTTTGGGGTCACTAAGTTCATTGGTAACAGTTTTCGTGCCCTTTATACCCAAAATGAAATTTATTCTTCCCCTGCGAAGAACGGGTATTCTGCTTGTCTTTAATAAAAACGAACGGAAATTTCACATGTTAAATTCTTTAATATATTTGTCACTGTTCAAATTTACACACTTGTGCGGTGTATGTGCGTATATGTAAATAATAAAGAGTTTTTTTTTTATTAGAAATCAAAAAAACTAAAAAGTAAAATTAAAAGCTGTTGCTTTAAGTATTTTTTCCTGCTAGCGAAATACGTTGTATATATGCTGCAGACACGTTACAGCAAATAAGATTGGTATCAGGCGAAGAAATAGTTTTTAAATTATATTTTTCGGCTTTTGTCAATATTTTGGAACAAAAGATTTTTTCTAATGGCTTCAAAATTTCCGGAAATTTTATACAGTACAAGGAGGATACGTATCTCCATAAAATATATATTTGATTTTAATATAGTGGTATGAACTAAAATGATTCTGGCCCTGTTATTTTAACACTTCCTTGCTATAAAACGCTAACTTTATAAGATTAATTAAGATAATTTAAATGCGTCTATATTAATTAAGCTAACTAGGATTATATTTTTGTATCTTTTGTAGCCATAACTCCATTCTATCACGATGCTTACTTTAAAGGAGTGGTGCAAATTTATTTATTGCCACAAAATTTCCCTATTCTAATACAAGAAACATAACTACTCAATGATATTAACTGTAAACTAGTAAATATAAAATAGTTTTCATTTTAAAAGCATAATGTAGTAAAATATTCGAAAATTTCAATTTTTCCCAATTTTTCCGTTTTTTCCAAGCTCGGGAAAAACGGTAAAAAAAACTTTTTTTTTAACCCAAAATTTCCGTTTTTTTTTTCCAGGCCTTTACAACACTAGTCAAGACTTAAAAGAAACGAGTAGTTTCAACTCAAATCATAGTGTCACTTGATACTAGTCGTATACCCAGTGGCGTAATTACAATTTTGTTTCGGGGGGGGGGGGAGCTTGGCTAACTTTGTTCCTGGAAATGTGAAAATTCTGCAAGATATTTCATTTACTTTAATATAGTAAATACAATTTCGGGTGAACGCTTAAGCCCGGAAGCCCCCCCTAAATACACCACTACATATACTAATGAAATTATGAAAAGTTTCGAAACTTAATAACAATTAAGTACTACTTCTAGGAACAATGTTTTAAAGTCGTATTTTCTGTAATGGTGCTTTCCTCTTCTCTACTGTATATGGACATGGACATGGAAAACTACCGCTCGCCTTGCCCTAGAAAATATATGAAGGAGCTATTAAGCTATTACTCTCGAATTTCTTTTAAATGCCATGAAATGTAGTACGGGAAGAAATTGATATGTTTGAAGACGTTTCAATCCTTGCATGTACTGTTTTGCTGTTGAATGTCTATTAATGGAAATTGCGTTCCACCATTAAAAAAAAAAAAAAAAATGATGTAAACTAAGACGTTATGTTTCTTTTGACAAAAAGTAATGACCAGGGCCCGGATCTTGTTGACAAATCAACTTTTTTCTGTTACGCGTAGGACAAGGCAACTTCAAATAAAAACGTTATCCGTCAACTCAAGGTTCTAAAAGTATATTGTTTTAGGGTCAACTTTTGGTCACTTTTTGCCGTTTTGAAGTTTCAGGCCATTTTTTAATATTTTAAGGTAATTTTCAGGTCACTTGTGGTCTTTTTAGTCTTTTTCTTCTACATAAAGAAATCTTAAAATGAGCACTGTTCACGGATTTGACAAATACGAAGTTATCTCTTTTCCTGGTTCCTGATTATTGGGGTGGAAAACTGCATTTCTAAGAAGCTAATGAACACTAAGTTGTAGCTGGTCGACTAGAGGTAGGGGTTGGTCGGTGGCCAAACAGATGGTTTTAGATCATTGACCACAAAGGATGTGATCACGTGAATAACTAACAATGGGTTAGAAGACGTACAAAGATTTTAAACGGGGATTTTATCTATTATTCTCATGTATACAGTCTCCATTTGCAAACTTTTATACGCTGGTGAAGTAAACGTCATTTCCGCCTCCTGTTCAGCTAGTTGGTTACAAACAAACCAGCTTTGAGCGGGTTATATGAAGAAGTTTACATGGTACTCGCCTATGAAAATGGTTTGTTTCGTTTTCGGATATAACCATAACAGTTTAAGAGGTTCATGCAATTTTTTTTCAAGAACGAAATTAGAAATATTGTACTATATAACATATTAAAGAGAAATAAAAACAAAGCCACACTGTACAACAAGTGATATAGTGATTAATTACTTATTGGGCGAACATATATATCTCAATGTTTTTGAAGAGCACTTTCTCTCCTTGCATATTCTGCGAGAAAGAAATTAATACACATATTTTTACCAAAGCTCCCTTGCTCTATCTTTTTTTGTTTGTTTGTTTGTGACATTTCTAGGATAACTTCGCTGTTTAATATATATTTATACTCAGAACACTTAGTAAACCGATAATTGAATCACACGTTTAAACGCATACTATAATCTTCGAACAGTGCCTGCCCCAGCATGGAGTGTGATACTTTCCTGCCTACGCTCTTTCCGATCCTGACCAGCGTAAGTTCGATAACAGTTTTACCTTTGTGATTACATATATGCAGGGGTGTAGCCAAGGGGGGGCCCATCGGGGCCCGGCCCCCCCAAATGACCAACTCTTAAAACATCATCGTAAGATTACCTCGTTTCAGTCACTTTAAAATAACAAAGTTTACATATAATTAATAATTTACTGTAAAATAGTATGGAAAAATACTATTTTACCATACCAATCGAAAAATAGTATGATATATCTTCCTTACACCGATCGGAAAATAGTATGGTATACTTTTTCTTTTCACAGCAGATTACACAATTTACTGCGATTTATATTTGACAGTTTGAAAACAAATGTTTTAACAAGGTACTATAAATACTACCATACAACAATGGTACTAAACTGATTTGTAAGTAGGCCGGCATTACCTTTCTTGTATGCTGTAACTAATGTTAAAAAAAAAAAAAAAACATACTTAAATCAGATGGAAAATTAGGTGAAAACGACGTTATTCGGTTTTTCCGTTTGGATTCCAATTAATCGGTAATTTTCAATTATTTTTACGTCACCATCCCGCTTAGGAGTACTAATGGGGACTAAAATTTGATTTAAATGGCATCGAAAGTGTCATTGTTCATATCAGCCACCCCGAAAATTATGGATTCGACATTAATTCGAGGATTCGATGCCAGAAACTCATCTATGTTGAAAATTTGATCGTGATCGGTCGGGTGGTTCAAGAGTTAACTTACAAATGTAGTCACTTTCATTATATAATATAGATAGATAGATAGATTTTTCCATTATTTTGGAAAGTTGTGAACTATAGCCTATATAAATTGAATCATACAGTAGGGATTCCAAGATGCACTAGACACCAGCATGAATGGTGAGGAACTCTGTGTGTCTTGCAATACAACAAAACTCCGTTTTGTGGCTATCGCAGCATTGCATTTACGACACACGCTTTTCTAGAGTTAGTTGTTAAGAGATAGTAACCACCGCTTTAAAATTCCTTCGTGTTCCCACTCGTATTGCTATTTTTGAGAATATTATTTAAAACTTTTGATTCGAATCGTTACAAACTCTTTTCTTCTCAGAGGTTTCGCATGTGAAACAGAAGAAACTCTTTTTCGTGAAATAATGTTTTCCGCGACGAAACGATCCACGATTTGCAGACCAAAAGATATTAAAAACCGAAAGATATTATAATTCGTCAGATATTAATATCGTACTATTTTTTTTTTTTCAATTTTTGAATTTATTCGCATTCTCGCACTGTTTTAGGACAAGAAGAATTTGTAAAGTGGTAAACTGAAGTCCAAAGTCCAAAGAAGAAGCTCGAAAAATTGTTCACAAACGTGATGTCCCTGCTCCTTCACGTTTGCAGCCACTTCTAATCTGTGGTCGACGAGGAACAGAACTTTGCGTCGTTGACACTGGCGAACTTCAAATGCAGGAAGCATCCTGGATCTCGGAAGAAGAGGTCGATGTTATTTCTTTAGATTCTGTTCTAACTGCATCTTCCGCAGTACTTTCTTCTTGCCAATCACCAGTGACCTAAAATGATGGGTGCGATTCCCTTAGGCAAACTACATTAGTTTTGAAGAATTAGGATTGGTTAATTAAACAACCTTATAGGGTTAAAATATTACGGGTCTACCATTTTTTAATATTTTGATTTTTTGGCGAAAAACGCTACAAATATATTCACAATAATATAAGCATTTTGTAATAAAAAGTTTTACCATTAAAAATAGTTGTGTATTGTAATAAAATAATCAAAATAATGAAAAAACAAAAATCAAAAAGTGTTACGTAACAAAGTTGAAGAGGTTCGGCCTTGCGTTACGAAGTGTGACAAGGAGGAGAACGGGGTAAAAATTGGTCAAAAATAGCGTTACGAAATATGTGGAGTGCCCCTAAAACAGTAAATGAGATATAGCTTTTAATATTTTTTTTTAAGTGACGAATAATAAATAAATATTTTAGTCAGGAAATTTTAAAGAAGTTAAGTGAAATTTCAAAGAAAATCACTCTTATGAAGATACAAGGGCTTAAACTAAAATAGTTATGCAGAAAGGTATAACGTTTGGCGGGGACAGTACTTATTGGTTAAACATAATAAAAACTACCTGGAATATAATTTATGGATAAAAAACGAATAATAATAATAATAATAATAATAATAATAATAATAATAATAATAATAATAATAATAATAATAATAATAATAATAATAATCTAAAAACCAGCTTTTTAGTTTTCCGGAAGGAAACTAAAATTTTCCGTTTTTTTCCAGGCCTCAAGAGCACTAGCTGCAGCACAATTTCTTTGGCTTTGTACATTGTAGCTGGCCCCCCCTAAAAAACGACGGGCCCCTCCTACATAAAACTGCTGGCTACACCCCTGCATATATGTGTATAAATTTGAAACTCTTGATACAATTGAGATTTGCAGGCAATGGATTTTGGTAAGAGTATAGTACGGGCAATATAGTAAAGTTTAAACCGGACTTGTTAATTTCTCTCATCCCGTTTGACATAAAATATAATTGCTCCATCCTATCGATCTACGCTAAGTACGCATGAAAAACACGGGATCACTATTTGAAAATTTATGTATAAAATTTGTCTAATCTACGAAAATACTTCTGTGTAAAAAAAATTATTTATGTAGAGGGAGAACGTAGAAACAGCGTTAAAAATGTGCCATGGTTACTAAGAAATTGAAATGCAAATCCACTTGTAGTGATTACTAGCCCTGGCTAGTGTACGCTTTCCGTACCTGTCTTTCTTTCACGCATACCCAACTTCACTTATCCGCCTGCTCCCTACAGATGCATCCTACATGCGCTCGAACTTCAAGCTGCAATTAATCATCATAGATGTAGTGTTACGTGAAGTGACCACCCAGCGTAAGTTGGTACGTGTTCTACTTATGAATTTTAATACATGTATATGCTGGCATGTTACAAATCTGTACGTCGTTTGTAGTAGACGCAAAGAAAATAATTCAGATAACATTAGGACATTATATAGGATAGTGAGAGAGTTATTATTTATTATTTAATTATTTCTGGGTCGCATTTCAACTTCACCAGTGCCAAGCAAAGAATGGACACTCGCTAACAAAAGAATGAGGAATAAATTAAGAAATTATTTCCACGAAGATGCTGTTTCTGAGATTGTGCATTCGTAATTGTATGCTTTAAAATGCATTGGTTATTCTAGCGCTGTACTCCTTCGTTCCGAATATCTTATCACTAATTTTATAAACAAATGTCTTCCATATTAAATATTTTCACTGAAGCTAAACAAACAATATGACAGAAGTATATAGCATAACAATTTTCAATAATTTTAATTAAACTCAATTTAAAATTATTATTAAGGGACACTCATGTACATGCTTGGGATTCTTGCTCACTTGTTGTCCAGCAAGTTATTGGTGATTGAAGGAATTAAAATGTAGAGTAATTTTATTTCATATTATGATAAATGTAGCCTTCCTATAAGTATAAAGTAAATATATTCACTGCTATTCGTGAACATATAGACTTTTTTTTTTTTTTTTTTTTTCGTAATTTTAAGTTCGTCTTTTACAAGACTTACAGCTGCCACATACAACGCCATTGAAACTGCCTTAACAACCACCTTAGCAACAGATTGTTTGTAACCAATATGGCTGCGCCCAGTAAATTTCACAGCAGACGACTTCAGCAGCGTATTGTTTAAGTGTGTTTCCTAGTTTCAAATCGGGAGTGAATTGACGCTTTCAGTACGTACAATGCCGTACAATGGACTGATCCATAGGCTGCAACTAACTGAAACAAAACTTTTGAGAATGAGTCAGAAATGGTAATTAAAATCTAATAGATATTCAAAAATGACAATGTTTAACGAAATAAAAGTTTAAAAAACAAATTTTAGGGTCAATTTTTGTGAATTTTAGGGTCATTTTAGAGGAATTTTAGTGTCATTTTATAGGTCACTTTTTAGAAAATTTTAGGTCAAGAAGATCCGGGCCCTGGTAATGACTGTTAGAATTTTGAGTAATACCGTACTAACCATTTTGAAATTAATTTTAAATGTCTCAACCGATATATTTAGCCTACGTAATGTGAATTTAATATCTATTATTTTTTTCATTGCAGGAAAAGTTGATTATGTTTAGATTAACCAGATTCCAACGCCCAGTACGGAACACAACAGCCAACAACGCTACAAATATGGAAGAGAGAGGAACAGTTGGGCGTCAGAGAGGAGCAGCAGAGAGTCGTCGTGGCTCTGCCATTCCTGTTATAGCTGTTCCTGCCACTCCTGTTGTTGCTGTTCCCGCCATTCCCTACAGCACTACTATTGTCACTACTGCGGTGATTAACCGTACTGTTGGCACTACAGCAGTTACTACAGTTAACTATAGCTTTGGTTATGGCCGCGTTATAGCCATTCCTGTTATCGCAGCTGCTCCGGCATATACCAATATTGCCTATGGTGTTCCTATGGCTACAATTTTACCTCCAGTTACCAGAGTAGTTTGTGCTACTCCAGCCATTGTTGTTGTGATTGAAGCTGCTAACATACGTTGTACTACAGGTTATGTCGTTAGGTCCGACAATACTTACGCCGTACCTGCCGCTCTGTCTCGCATTGCTGCAGTTCGAGTAGCTGAAGTTCCAGTCAATGCAGGTTTAAGGGGCGGCTACACTGCTACTTTACCAGAAACTGATTCCGTAAGGGCTGTATCTGTGTCAGGTGGTGAACAAGTTCCGACAACTCCACCTGCTGCTCCTGCTACACCTTCAGCCCCAACTCGTAAGAACTGAGATCGCAACCACAACATTGTTTGCGGTAAGTCACTATGTTAATTCTAATATTCAAAATGATATATATTCACAACATAAGTGAATGAAGTTACTGTTTGAAATGGGGGCTGATTATCGACACGTTAAAGTAAAAGACAGTAACTGCATTAACTTATGTTGTGGCTCCAGGTAAATGGCAACGTTGCGTTTTCATTTAATATTGGGCGTATAAAGAGTGTACAGAACAAACGGCTACCTTCATTTTAGATTGAAAACATCATATTTGGGGACGGTTTTGGCTACGTATATGCAAAGTGAATCATAATGCCTATGAGGTAGAAGAAACTATCATTATTGTAATGTCCGGGTTGCATACCTTCTAGATCTTCTGATTTTTGTACTGCTCGTAGTTATATCCATTTCACGCATTTCTTTACTTTAAAATATTTTGCATTACTGATATTTTCTCCCGTGCGAAGACCGTGCACTTCTGCTATTCTTTAATAATAAAATAATATTAAAAAATCATCAAAAATCTTTGTACATAGATATATCTTTATCAGACGTAATTGTCTATGAAGTTTATTTTTGGCTTGGAGGTGTAGATTTGCGAGTGGTCAAAATATGAGCGAAAATGCATCCACGTTACTCGCAGTTTTTAAGAACGCCTTGTCTTTATGCAACCAACATTACATAATCCTTATGCAAGCTTGCATAACAGTTTAGGGTAAATACCCGGACAATGGAATAAGGATAATCTTGCTGTCTTTTTTATCCAGGTTCTGAATTAAGAGCCGGCAACGGTAGTTGCTTATATAATAATGCTTGTATATAATAATGTGTGTGTGTATGTATGTGTGTGTGGGGGGGTGTCAAAATATTCATGTTTCAGGAGGTTTCTAAAAACGATTTCCTATATGAAACCACCACTTCATATTTGTTATGTAGTCTTACATACTATGCGAGGATAAAGGTATTGCTCTTCGTTATTTATTTATTTCACTTATTTCTTTACTTTCATATGTTTTGCATCAACTTTATTTCCCTCGTGAGAATAACGAACATATTAGCTTGTATATACAAGGCTAAGTCATAAGTCTTGCAATATTCTGGTGCAAAACATGCTTGATTTTATTGCAGTGCTATACGTAAAAGCATGTTAGCATTCAAAATATAGCCCCTAGTGTTGGACTGTATGCAGCTACCTTTCTGCCAGTTGCTCGATTCCACAGCGGTACCATATATTGTCCACAAAGACAAAGAAGTCAGTCACTGCTGTTTAAACCTCCTGCTAGTTAGAGAAGCACCGTGATTTCAGAAAATCCACCATGAACTGAAACAAGTAGTAATCCGAAGGGCACACTATATGTCTAGTGTGGCATCAGTTCGATGCCATCAAGTTTCTAATGTTTTTTGTAGCGTTTTTAGAGCCGACTGTGATTGTGCATTATCATATTGCAGCAGGGCTCGCTTTCGGGTTTACCAATACAGAATATTTTTGACGTAGAGCAGCATACACCCACTCCAACCATTCGGAATAAAGATAGGCATTAAAGGTATGATCGTTAGGAACGAACTCGAAGTGTTTATCTTCTCATAGTTCCACCATACACAGAGCATGACTTTATGCTCGAAACGCCCAGATATGACGACTACTTATGGAAGTTGGCTCTTATGTTGATTTTGAAAAAAAAAAAAAATCGCCTCGCATGTGGCAATTCGTTTTAGGAGGCGCACATCACGCGAATTTCGCAGCAGTTGTCAGCATACATCTACTCTCCTCTGGAACGGAGCTGGAATCGACTCATGCGGCACAATGCAGCAGTTTCTTTTCCCCTGATGATTTTTCCGAGTTCGTGAAGGTGGTGCACTACAGCAGACGGAAACATACCGAGTTGGTTTGATAATCGTCGTGTGTTGATAAATATTTTTTTCTCTCTCTCTCTCAATGGCATGTCGTATGATCTCAGAATCTATTATTTTAGGCTGGCCGGACCTTGGTTGATGTTCGACATTTTTACAACCTGGACAACTTTTGTGGAACCAACGTTTTGCTGTATTGTGGTTCACTGGACCTTTTCCTTTTGCGTAACAATGTTTGGGTTGCTGCCGCAGCCTTATGTCGAACCCATACAATAACAGTTCGCGTATCAGACATTGTTCAGCATTTATCGTCATTGCTAGTAGAAACTATCTGAAGATACCGACGGAGTGAAGGCCTGTATGTTAAAAGTCTGCTTGTCACACAATCTCTTTGGCCAGTTCGATTTTTTACTTACGATCGATCACGACATATACACGCGCTTACACTGAACTTCTTGACATATTTCAAAAATATATCTTTTTCTAATGTTACGTAAAAAAAAAAAAGTTAATCACATACTCTTAGAACTATCTCTATCGCACTTAGGAATATATGTGTTACTGCTAGGAATATTGCGTAGCTGTTAGCAGGAATCAAACTAAAATAGATAGAGTTTGGATACCTAACAGTATGTTCTTTTTACGTATAATACAAAAATAGATGAATAATCTGTTCAGCAGAGTGAAAAGTATTAGGCCTAACTCACCAGATTTGAAACGAATGACATACTTATTAATGCCTTTTTTGATTTCCTGAAAAATCATGCATGAGAATTTATCTTCAGGCATGTTATCAGGTCCGTAACTTGTAGGGGGCAGGGGGATCAACTCCCCCCCCCCCGAGAAGCTCTCCGCCGTTCGAGGGGGGCCCATTTTAAGACAAAATTTTCTTACTCCATGTACGATACGAACATGAAATTATAATTGAAGTATTAAACAGGTTCACTACATTACATAAACAAAACAGCACACAAAAGGTACAATAAAACAAAAATGAGTCGTGGGTTCATTTCAGTAAAACATGTCTACTAGAATGGGCCCTAGAGATAATATTTAATCGTATGGCTTTAAAATTTGTCAATATTGTCCCCTTAATTAATTTGTCATGTATGGAACTGGCCCAGGTGCGTAACGAACGGCCCCGCAGACCTTGCCTTACGGGAGGGCCCACAGGCTCCGGGAGGCCATAAAGAGTAAGAGAAAAAAATTGAAAGAGGGGGCCCAAGAATTAGAAAAATAACTTTTCTAGGGGTCCCAAATACGCGTATTAATGGTTCCCCCCGAAAAAGATCTAAATTACGGCGCTTCGTGCCATTTTGTTCCGCTCACTTTAATCTATCGATCGATATATGTCTTATGTTTGGACGATATTATAGTTAAACATTAATTTAAAAGATTTAACCCTTAAGGGATCCGGGGTTTTTGGGGTATTTTTGAGACTTTCAGTCAAGCAGTTACTGCATCGTCACTATTTATCCTAGGATCATGGTTCATACCTCATTCTCTTCAGAATGAAGCTGGTTTTCAAATAGTATCACTTTCATGCCCATATCATATACCAGAAGAGGGAAAATTGATGTCAAAGGAAAAATTTCAGAGGTTTTTTTTTCACACTATGGACCCCTCTGGAGTGGGCCTGTGTGAACGTAGAGATCTCAAAAAAAAAAAAAAAAAATCTGATAAATAGTATTTGGTAGACTAAATGTGTGTGCCAAATTTCAAGTTTCTATCTTGAATACTAAGGGCGGGAGAAATTTTATCAAGAATCTCCACAAGACCCAAATTACCGCAAAACACAATGATCTCAGGTAAAAAATTTCCTGAGACATCCCTAATTACCCTAGGGTCATGTTTCACCCATCATTCTCTTCAGAATAGAACTGCCTTTCAGATGGTATGACTCACGTGTCTCCATCATGTATCTAAGGCGGGAAGATCCCGAAGAAAGGATTTTTTTGGTCTAAATATCCCTTTTTTCAACTTTTTGCCCCTCTTGACTCCCCTGTTTTAACGCAGAGATCTGAAAAAATCTGATAAATAGTACTAGGTGGGATGAATGTTTATGCACAATTTCAATCTTCTAGGTGCAAAAGTAAGCCCACCAAAAAAAAGATATACCGACAATGTCCCATATTCCCGTATACAGAAGTATATTTTGATAAAAATTCGTCGAGACATCCCTAATTACCCTAGGGTCATGTTTCGCCCATCATTCTCTTCAGAATAGAACTGCCTTTAAGACGGTATGACTCACGTGTCTCCATCGTGTATCTAAGGCGGAACACCCCGAAGAAGGGGATTTTTTTGGTAAAAATATCCCTTTTTTCAACTCATTGCCCCTCTGGATTCCCCCCCCCCCCTGTTTCAACACAGAAATCTGAAAAAAATCTGGTAAATACTACTCGGTGGACTGAATGTTTGTACAAAATTTCAATCTTCTACGTGCAAAAATAAGCCCGCCAAAAAATAATGAACATAGGCTTAATAAGAGAAAATATATATTTTAAAATTATGACATCACCTCCTATGTCTGGACGCAGGAAGGTGTGAAACCATACGTTTTAAGTCTTCTACAATGCCTCTGAACTTGATAATAATAATAATAAAAAAACGGACGAAAAAGCTCAAATAGAAGAGTTATAACGCAATGTACCATGAAACACCCATATGGTACAAATTGTATCATCGGATCCCTTAATGGTTAATCATAATTTCGGGCTATAATTCATTAATCATACTTAAAAAAAAAAGAAAGCTTTTAACAAGTGTTTCCTACAGGAATCAAGGTCTTTAGATGAATTGCAACTCTACACAGAGCACAAATAAGTTATTCCCCTTCAAACTACACCCACCCACGGGTAGGTTGGCCATAGAAGGCAATACTTTCTCTGTGGCCAGAAATATTGTCAAGCAGGTGATCCGCTGGTAGATAAAGACGGAACTTCGTCTACGAGCTCATGTACAGTTTTTTTTTTTTTTGTTTGTTTGTTTGTTTTTAAGCCACCTCCACAACCCACAATATACAACACTAATGGTGGCTGAGGACAATCACGGCATTTTCTTCGAATTATATGTTTCTTTTTTCTCATTATTATTAAGTATTCTGCCTTTCTGCAGGACCTGGGACTAATGACTTTTCTTTTTTTTCTTTCTTTTTTTTCTTTTTTTTTTTTTTTAAATTAGATTTGGACTTGGAAATGTTTCTTCTATATTTCTCAATCTTCAACTTCCTCTTTTATCTCCCAATATTTTCTTCTATTTTTCAAATCATCGATCACTTGTGTTCTTTTTCGTCCTATTCCTCCTATGGCGGTATGAAGAAGACAATTTCTTTGCAAGATGTGTCCAATCCAGTTGGCCTTCTTACGAAGGATGTTGGCTAGAAGCATCCTCTTCTCCCCTATCCGTTTTAAAACATTTTCGTTTGTAACTCTCTCTGTCCATTTTATCTTCTCTATCTTCCTCCAACACCACATTTCGAAGCTCTCTAAATATTTCATTTCTAACTTTCGTAATGCCCAAGTCTCTGAACCATACACTCCAATACTCAATATAGGACTTGACCAACTTCTTCCTTACTCCATTGTTGAATGGTTCTTTGGCTATGGCTATTGTTGACGAGCTCTTTGATGCAGTAAACGTCTCTCGTCAAAATACTTCCCAGGTACTTGAAAGATTGACCTCTTTAAGTTCTCTTTGTTCTACTCTGACCCATAAAGCCATGTTTCCACGGGATATTCTCATGACGACTTTCGATTTTTCGATGTTGGTTTCCATTCCATATAATTTCCCAGTGTCAACTATTTCGTCAATAATCTTCTGTAGTCCTTCGGTTCTGGCTATAATTGTTTCTTCTTAAGGATCATTATTTCATGTGACGTCTTCTTCTATAAGTGACTTTTACATAAAAGTAATTAATTAAATGCAATCGAAGTGAATATTGAATTACAGTATTTATTAATTTAACTTATAATTATTATTTTATATTGAACTAAAAACTCTCCATATATATCATTCTATTTTATGGAAAGTATTTATACCTATGATTAATGAGATATCCACTAAGGATTTTCTAAAACATTACAAGCCTAGTATATTATTTTTTTTAATTTTTTTTTTAAAGAAAACATGTGTGATTATTATAGTCCAGAAGATATAACGTCGTTAGCTTCCCGCGCTTAGACCTGCTAGGGGTGAGGTAAGGGGGTAGCGAATCACCACCAACCGTCTACTGCGCTCAGCGAGCCACGAGTAACCAAGCTGGGTACTCCCCACAAACGTCACTACAAATTTTCGCGTAAAGCCAACGACGTTATACCTTCCATACTATATATATATATATATATATATATATATATATATATATATATATATATATATATATATATATATATATATATATATATATATATATATATATATATATATAAGGGTGTTTTTTTTTAAAAAAAAGAACAAAACATGTGTTTGAAGCATGAAAATTTTAAACATATATTTCAAAATCGGGTAATAACTTATTTGTTAAGATTTCTTGCGCTTTACTACACGAAACACTTTGCATCGCAAAGCCTAATACTATTTATACATATCCTGACAAGTATTTATATCAGGGTTTGTTGCCAAACAGAGCAAACAAGTTCAAGGGTATAAAAAAGCTTGCGGAAAAATACATCCCCGGATGTTATCAGATGTATTATAACAATATTCAGTCACGTAGATCTACAGAAGACGATGATGAATCAGGTTAGGTCTAAGGGATGACGTTCCTCGTTATGTTTGTTACGAATATTTTCAGCTCATTTCTATTTCTGCTTTTTCTCTGCATTGCATCCAATGTTCACAATGCAACAGTCATTTTATAGTGCACGCACGAGCAAACATAAACAACAATAATTCACTGTATTAATCAGGAGAATCCGTGTTTTTAGCGGAGAATTCTCTAATTTCCATATGCACTTTACCTCGACTCTCCTAACGGGGGCGCGGTGGCTCAGTGATAGAGCATTCACCTCCGGTGCTTGGGGTCCCTGGTTCGATCCCAGCTCGCGCCGTGTGTCCTTGACGGGGGCACGGGGGCTCAGTGGTAGAGCGTTCACCTCCGGTGCTTGGGGTCCCTGGTTCGATTCCAGCTCGCGCCGTGTGGACTTTGTGGTGGACAAACACCGTGCTCGTGGGTTTTCTCGGGGTTCTCCCACTTTCTTCGTCCCACCATTTCACTCATTTCTAATCATCACCGTCTCCTTTACCCTAACCGGTATAACCGTGGGACGTAAAACTTAAAGATTTCATTTCATTTTCGACTCTCCTGACAAATTCCGGTGAATTATTGGCATTTTCCATTTTCTGTGAATGCACCGTAAAATGGCCGCTACATTTTAACAGTCTAACCACCTCTTGATTATATCGTTCATTACTTAGGAAGAAACTTTAGAAGGACATTTATCGCATGCTTTTCATGTTGCATAAACATATACATATTTTTGAAATGTACAATATAATGTTAAATATTTTGATGATCAAATCATTCCAGTCCCCCGTATTTACACCTGTTTTGTGGGCATAACAATATTAGCCGGGAATGTCATGCCTACATGAAAGGTCCCTGTAATCAACATACAATTGAGTAACAGAATCACGTTGGTATCCATATGTATTTCCTTGGGACGTTGTTTGTTTCTCCAGTTTCCTATCTCCTCCCAGATTTCGCTTTTTGAATAACACCGATTTATTCATCAAGCTATTTAATTTTACTGCGTTCAATATCTGTTTCGTCATATTGTACCCACGTAACAGAAAAACCTCATGTTTCCCCACAGAAACAACAAACCCGCGTTTTTCCTAATTTCCGGTCAGCTGTACTTAGGAATATCATTGTTTCTCTAGCGCCGAGCTTTATTAAATATCGCGTCAATTTTATTCAGCTGCTGGAAGGTTTGCCCTGCCTTAATCTATTTTTTCTTAGGCATTAGTTGCATAGTTTTGACGTTTTTATGTTTTGCAAACATTTTATGTAGTTCTATCTTTTCTTTGACAGATATTGCATGACTAGCAATTTAGGGAAACTTTTTTCATTCAAAGTAAGCATTTATCCCTTATCTAAAAATCCTCTTCTCTTCCACACACAAAACAAATGTTAAGTGTTTTTATGTTGTCTCTACGTTACTCTACGTTTGAAATGATGAAATACTCACTTTCTTAATTTGATATTTGTGTCAACGTTTCAGATCTATAGTACTGGCCATAGACTTTTCGATCAATTTTGTGTTTGCATGTTAACTCTCCATTCTATTGCACAGGTGTAGACAGTCGAGACTTCCTTCGGCTTCTTTCACTTTACAGCAACTCTTAAACGATACCCCTCTTGTTATTTGAAAACTATGAGAAGGACTCGTCTGAGGCTCTAGAACATATTTTTTATATATCTTAATACATTGTGTATTTTTAAAATGATGAAACACTTGTTTTGCTGTTTCACATCTGTCTCACTATTTCACATTTACAAAGGTGGCCATAGGTTTTTCAATACAGATTGTGTTTCCATTTTGATCCGCCGTAATTTTGCACAGGGCTATAGTAAAGAGTTGAGATTCTTTACATCTTCTTCTATTTAACAACAACTTTCATTCGATATGCTACACGACCACCATTCCATTTGAAAATTTTGCGTTAGACTCCGCCTAAGACCCTGCGGGGAATCCTGAGGCCAAAAATATTATTTCAAAACGTGTGTCGACAAACATAATGGAGTACGTGGTAGCCGATTTTTCCATCTACGACATGGTTTCCGACAAAATGGTCAGGAGTCACATTTTGTGGACGCCTGCGTTAGTCTCGGTAAATGTGTCACTTCGAAGGGGGACATTGCCCACTGCAACCCTTCTCTTGCAGAAACGACAAAACACGTATTTCCTACTTTGAAGTCATCTTTGCATCGGCAGAGTTTCGTTTCTTTAATGTGGCCCTATTAATCAAGGGGCCCTTTTCTGAAAAGGAGCCGTTTGCCCCCTTAAACAAAAAATTGGTGTCGATTTATTTTCCATCTAGTACATATGTGCCAAGTTTGAAAGAAATGGGATGGCAAGAAACCCTTGTGAAGGTACCTCTTTTACACGTTCACTTTTTGGATTTGAAGGGTTTTTGCCCCAAAGTCTTCAATTGTGATTACATTCACTTACTAGTATAAGATGTACCGAAATAGAAATTGAAAATTCTCGAGATTGTAATATAGTTTATCACATTCGATGGAAGGTATTATTATTATTATATTTACTGCTCCACAGAATTTAAGCAACTTTGGGTTATCATGGTGTGTAGCTTCCTTCACAAGGGTAGCACACATATATTGGGCGAGTATGAATTACCACTGTTACTTCAAGTAATCTAAAAAAAATTCCACTTCTAAGAAAATTCGTTAATATTTTAATTTAATTTCCTATTCATTCAAGGGGAACAGAGTCGGTGCCCCGAATTGGGAAGGTCTCGGCGTGTGAAGTTGTGATACAGGCGTTTGTTGCTCAGCTGAGCTTGTCCCTGGCCAAAAACTCGGCTACCAAATATAACGATGTTTATTACTTAGACTATCCGCTACTCGTCCACTACATTTTGTTTAGATCCGGCCAGTACATACCGAGGAATAAAGTACCATACACAAGCTGAGCAAAGCCTGTATCTGGCCAAACTCAGCCATTAGGTATAGCGGTCTTTAGTCCTTAGACAATGGACTACTAGACTCAATTTCATTCAAATAAATCCAGTAGTTACCGAGAAATAAAGTATCACCGAGACTGTCTCTAGCCGAGCACAAGATCCAAATATACAATGTATTCCTTAAATTAGTGGTTGCCAATTACTTCAGAGTTGCGGAATCCCTTTATACTTTTCAGATAAGATAAGGAACACACAAGTTTATTTTTTCGTATCTGTGTAATAGTAGTAGTTAGGAGGTAGGAAGTCAGCCATATTAACAAAAATTAAATTACAAACCTTTATATATGTTATGTACTGTATATTGAATTATTATAACATACAATATACATACAACACATACATGCAGTTGTCCATGGCCTTGTTTATATATTTTTATACACTATGAGATGTAAATAGTCCCATGAATCCTCTAAATATGTTTCACGGACCCCTAGGGGTTCGCGAACACACTGTCACCTAAGATGGGCTACTTGCCCGCCAAATTTTGTTCAGAATCGGTTAGTAATTACCAAGAAATAAAGTACCACATACAAACTGAGCCTATCCCTCGTCGAGTTCGGCCATTAAATATTACTATTATTAAGTATGTTACCTTTTGGCAGGTCCTGGGACTAATGAGGTTTCCTTTATTATTATGATTTTAGATTTTGGTGTGGAAATGTTTCTTCCACGTTTCTTGATCTTCCCCTTTCCCTTTTAACTCCCAATATTTTCTTCTATTTTTCAAATCATCGATCAGTACTATTCTTTTTCCTATTTCTCGCTTTCCTTTCATCTTTCCTTCTATGGCGGTATGAAGAAGACAATTTCTTCGCAAGATGTGTCCAACCCAAGTGGCCTTCTTACGAAAGATGCTGGCCAAAAGTGTCCTCCTCTCCTATTCGTTTCAAAAAGAATTTTTGGTTTGTTAGTCTCTCTTTCTCTCGTCCATTTTATATTTTTCAACTTCCTCCAACACCACGTTTCGAAACTTTCTAAATATTTCTTCTGTAACTTCCATAATGTCCAAGTCTCTGAACCATACACTCCAATGCTCCATCTATAGCACTTGACCAACTTCTTCTTAAGTCCAATATTGAGCCTGCTAGTTAAGAGTGATTTTTCTTGTTGAATGCTTCTTTGACTATGAAAATTCTTGACCTGATCTCTTTGGTGCAATAAGCGTGTCTCGTCAAAATACTTCCTAGACACTTGAAATTATCGACCTCTTCAGTATTTCTTTATTCTACTCTAACCCGTAAGGATACGTTTCTATCGGATACTCACATGATTTTCGATTTTTTAGATATTTTTATTCTTTAAACGATGGGCTACTTGCACACCAAATTTCGCTTGGCCCGGCTAGTAGCTACCGAGAAATAAAGTACCACACCCACGCACTCAAACCTTGAAGTAAACCTATAAGCTTTCGTATCTTACGTCAGGAGCTAAAAGTGACGAACGTAAGGAAAGGGCTGAAACGTTTTAAAAATGGTTCTGGAGATGAGATTTTTTTCATTGAGACATGGTATTTTATAATTTTATTTTCGAATCAACTAAGCATCCTAAGAGGCGGAGATGGTTTAAATATACATTTCAAACATTCAACATAAACCTCTCTTTCCTACACAAAGAACGAATATTTCAATAGCACTCTCTATTTATGTATTTATCAGTCACCTATAACAGAGCTCTTACTCCTTTAATAATACGCATTAAAACAAATTAATTTGAAATATACTATTATTATAATTAATTGAATAATTTACGATTATTTATAATTTTAACTTATTCATTAAAACAATAATACAAGTAAGAAGAGGTGAGAAACGTTGGAAAGATTTTTAGTGTGCAATTTATTTTATAATCACAACCCTGTATGCATTGCAATGATACATAGCAATATTATTTTTTTTTTTCCTTCATTTCTTATCTGGACGAGTGATACGACTAATCCAGATGCATTTTTGTTTCTCCGTGTTTCTTTTTTTATTCTGGGGGTTTGACGTTTGTTCCTATTCTGTATGTGTGTTTAGTGCTTTTTTTTTTTTCGCGTTTTCCTCCTCGATTTGTCTTCAATTCCGATTGACCAAATATTTTTTTTTCATGAGTTATGGGTCACAGATATCCAATATTACTATTACTATTACTATCACTGTTTTTTATGTTTTGGACTACATTGAGAAAAACCCATTATGCGGACAGCGGTATATTGTACAAATATACAGAATCCTTATATTTACTAGGGATGGCCAGAACCGGTTCTGTTGGAACCGGGTTTCGGGTCTGAACGGATCCGGTTCTAGAATATCCGGTTCCGGAACCGGTTTTACGGATCTAGGTCTGGAACCGTTTTTTCGGATCCAGGTCTGGAACCGGTTTTTCGGATCCAGGCCTGGAACCGGTTCTTCAGATCCAGGTGTAGAACCGGTTCTTCGTATCTAGATCTGGAACCGGTTCTTCGGATCCAGGTCTAGAACCGGTTCTTCGGATCCAGATCTGGAACCGGTTCTCAAGATCCGGTTCTGGAACCGGGTTTTCGGATCCAGGTCTGGAACCGAAACTTTGTGACGATCCCTACGCTAAACCCGAGCTGCTGGAAGGCTGTGAACACTGTGCTAGATGAAATGGTGGAAGCGACAGGCAGGTGCCCAGGCGGTGGCCGCTTGTCTCATTTGGCTAAATAAGCTGGGTAACTGGCAAACTCAATGGTTAAACAGGCAAACTGGCCAACTCATTTGGCTAAACACCCACTGGTGGACCAAAATAAAAACAAACAAAAAAAAAAAAAAACACTGGTGGTCCAAAATTTTTTTCTGGGGGCACAAGAGAATCTGGGCGGGTAGGGCACAAGCGCATGGTCCTCTTTGCAGTGTTTGAAGGTGAAATTTGTGCCTCCTTTACGGGTCTTTGGGGGCTTTCGGATCCAGGTCTGGAACCGGTTCCTAAGATCCGGTTCTGGAACCGGGTTTTCGGATCCAGGTCTGGAACCGGTTCCTAAGATCCGGTTCTGGAACCGGGTTTTCGGATCCAGGTCCGGAACCGGTTCCAAAACCGGTTCTGAAAACCGGATCTCCGAGAACCGATTCCTCGCGGAACCGGTACCGCCGGAACCGGAACTTTGTGGCCATCCCTAATATTTACTACGGACATCTGTATGGAGCATACGTTATCCGTATGCCACTTACGTACTGCTCTTTTCCCGCTTAGATGTTACATCATGCCCCTGCAGGATGTCTGCATCTAACAGTTTTTCGTATATTACATACGTCAGCTATATGTTATATACCAGCGTTTCCCAACCTTTTTCAACTTGCGGCACACTACCGGTGTTACTTGGATTCTCGCGGCACACTTATAGATATTATTATTTGCAAATATGAAACACAGTGCTATTTTTTCTGTGATTATTGATCTCCTTCTCACAGAAAAGAGAACTCTATCGCTGGTTTTTCCCCCGTGGTAAATCGTTATGCTTATTTTTCATTCTAATTTAAAAATAGAAAATTGCAATGAAATATTGGACTCAGGTTTTTAAAAATACCCTTTCTTTTTGAAAACTGGATCAAACCTACTACTAAGAAGGAAGATCACTAAATTACGAACGAACAAACAAATCTCTTTTACTTTTAAAACACAAATGTAGGTAATTTGTCGAAAGGATTGAATGATATTTTAAATTTTCAAGTTACGAAATAGTCTGCAACAATAAAGAAACAATCATGGTCAGAACAATGATAACAAATCCTTTTTTCAACTTAAAATTGTAGATTCATAGTAGACTTTCATAGTAATGTGAAACACAAATATTCATTTTTCCCTACGTTTTACAATTGGATTGCTATAAAATTAATAATTTTGTTTCGATTCCTCGCGGCACACCAGCGGCCCATTCACGGCACACCAGTGTGCCGCGGCACACCGGTTGGGAAACGCTGTTATATACGTTCATCTGTATGTGAGATCCTGACTGCCTACATGCAGTTCTTTCTTTCGTACAGAAAGTACGTTTGTTGGAAACACTTATACGGAAACTATACTACAAAATATAGGTCTACGTTTTCAGTTATACTTTTGAAGCAGGATGTTAGATGTTGTTGTACGTTAAGTCCAAAAACTGCAGGATTTACGCATGTAATCTACGTTTTTACGTATGCCACATACGTTTCTTTTCTCAGTGTACACTATTTTTCTCTTTTGTGATTCCTGAAAGTTTGTTTTGTTTCGTGTTCTGATATTTACTGTGTATACTTCTACTTTTTCTTTGTTTATTAGTGTGACGTAAGTCCTGTTCAGATGAACTCCCTCTTTGATTACTGTTCATACTCTCATTTGTGATATTATTCATTTCTAGGAGTAAAGAAGCATTAGCGACGCATGGAGATGTGAGGCAGGAAAAAAAGAAGAAGAAGTTACCAATAAAATGGAATTCTGGAACAAAAGCTTTAAAAAAAAATGTTTCTAGTATTTTTGTACTTTTCTTTTCTTTCTTTCTTTCTTTTCTTTTTCACAGAATGTGTACGTTATTTTCCAATAAATAAAGTGCATTTACCATATTACTTTATTATGATTTGATAGATATGAATATTTCTCCTTACATAAAATATTAAATACAGTAGCGACTACATCATATATAATTTAAAAATTCCGACGCTTTTAGCATAGATTCAACGGTCAGCTGACAACTGATGTTTGAACTAATCAACTGCGACTTATTTTCTCTGAAGTTTGTTAAACTAACGCCATTTCATGCGCAAAAGACTCAATACCGTACTTTGAGACTACATTAATAGACTTTTGGAAGATAGTAGCTACCCATTTCAACCTAGATAATTTAATCATACTAATTTGACTAAAGGCATATTCTGTGGAAATAGAGTTTTCAATATTTATGCTAAAAGTAAAAGTATCTTCTGTATTTTTATTACTAAACTTTCTTTGAAATAAATATTCTAAAGGGGAGGGGATTCAGATATTTCCGATAAACATAGTCTAACACTGCCAAGAACCAGTATTTCAGCTAGTATTATTATATAATTCATTGTATAAGTCTTTAATATTTAAAAGATTAGGAGTAGATTTAGAACTCCATTGGATTGCCTTTGTGAAGTCAATACAGTTAACGAATCAAAACACATACAAACTGTAATGATGATGTTCTTTGTTGTACTATATAAGTTAATACATGAGAAATAGCAAAGGCTTCATAGATAGAGTCGCATGTTGATAATTTGAATTTCAATATTGTTTTGTTTTTCGGAATGTAAATACTTACTCCTACATTCTTGTTTTCATATTTAGATGCATTCCTATATATTAATTTTATATTGACCACTAATTTTTGAATATACGATTCCCATAGGACATTATACAGTATATTTGAATTCTTAATAATTTGTTCTCCATCTTTACATAATTAGCTATATCAGTTGTTAAAGTTGTTTCATAACACCAAACAAAACACGGTGGCGCTAGAAGTTTGTGTGTAAAAGGTTTTAAATTTTGAAGGTTAAAAAATACGTTTAAAATCCAAGGCATATCAGAGTTTTAACGAGTTGTTCTTTTGTTAAGGAACATAAGTAAGTGTTTTAATTTTGGAATAGTTATAGAAGACTTCTACTCCTTTGAGATAATTATTTCCTGTAATTATCTTCATTATGATTACAAGAGAAAAAATACGTTTATGCCAAAATAACATCTTAGAACAAAAATTCGGCTGAGAAAAAAGTATAGTTTTTTTTAGGTTTCACATAGGATATTTTCCACTTTTTAATAAAAGTATTTTGTTAGATGAATAGAATATTCTTCCATACATATTTTTTGATGTAACATATTGATTATTTAATTGCATCAGTTTTATACAATTTACTCGTTTTTTGTAGCTAAACTATAAGGCAAATTATTATATTTCGTGACTTCACTATTTAAACAATTTAAACGAGATTTCAAACGTAATTTACTATCCATATTTAAGCCAAAATATCTTATATGATTCTCATTAAATATTTTTTTCATTGCCAACTTGAAGAAGTATCTCAGGAATAATTTTTTCCTTGGGTTAATTACGGATTTTTTTTTCAGTTAATGACCAGCCCGCTTTTATAGACCAAGTTCTTACATATGTTAAGGCTTTTATATATTTTTAATGAATTTATGTCCCTTTAATGAATTTATCAAATGTATATATATAGGGCTGATATAGTAAAATAGGACTGGTTTTGCTGCCTTGTAGAAGGTCTAATGAAGTGTTACGTAATTTATTGTAATAATGCTTTATCTTAATCCTACTTTCCTGTTAAGAAGTGAGCTATGAATAAAGCTAATAATTTTACTTAAAACTTAATTTGGAACATTTCTTTTTTTTTGAACAAGTAAATCTGAATCATATATTTTAGTAACATCTATACAAGTAACAAATAGATACCTTCTTGTAGTAAAATAGTTTGTCCTAAAGCATCATATGTCAAAAGCAGAGATGGTCAACCTCCCTCATTTTGCAATCACGAGGGCCGCCCTCACCCTCATTTTAGTAGTTGAGGGTGAGGGCGTTGGAGGGTGAGGGCGATAAAGTAATTGAGGGTGAGTGTGAGGGCTTCAATGGAGGATGAGTGTGAGGGAGGGTGAGGTGAGGGCGTCAATGGAGGGTGAGTGTGAGGGCGTCAATGGGGGGTGAGTGTGAGGACGTCAATGGAGGATGAGTGTGATGGAGGGTGAGGGGCGTCAATTGAGGGTGAGGGAGGGTTAGGAAAAATGACCATCTCTGGTCAAAAGCATTTTTTTCTAAATCCAGTAATTTGCGGTTAAAAAGTTGCCGATTTTATGAGTATCATATTAACCTATTTCATTTTAAATTTTCTAGAACTTTATAGGCCCAAGGAACGAGTGAATTTGATCGTGAATTCACAGCTGCACCATTTTTTTCTCTTTCAGGATAGGAATATGACGAAATTAACTTGTTCACCAGATTTTATTATAATACTGTAGATGTCAGCACTGCGTCCGGAAGATTTTAAAGTAATTATATCTCATTCCATCTATTCTGGAGAGGTGTCTTTAAAAAAACTTAAGAATTTTTGAAGATAAGTTCTATTATTATTTACAGAAGCAGGGATGATACTCTGACGAAATTTGTCAACCCAATGTAAAGCTGTATAATATACTCGATATATTTTCATCTATTGCTTTTTTTTAATACTTAACTAGTGTGGTACGGGTCAGATCTCTGTAATGAGTAAGACTTTGGATGTATATTTTTTTATTGTTCACGCTAGATGGTTGAACCAAGCAGTAGCTGAATTCTTTGAGTTGTTCTCTGAAAAACAGTTGTCGCTGAAAGCGTAAATCATCCAGTTGGGTAGTTATAGCGCTCTCGGGTCTTGAAGACCCATGCCACACGGTTACTGTTACAAATTTTGTTCCAACGTATCCTATCGTTTGATAAATTTTCGAACACTGTCTTTTTATTAACCATTTTATTTTGACTAAGGTGTGTGCCCAGTATTGTATATGATTCTGTATATTACATTTTATAAATATGGCATGCAGTTCACGTCAAAATTTAGTGCTAAGTAACGAACAAAAGACAGTTGGATGAAACTTATTCGAATATCAGTGAATTCAAAAGTTATGTTTCTGAGGCTGAAGATAATCAGGAAGAGAGTGAACACGATACCGACAGTGAACAATCAAATCATGTAAGAAGTGCAAACAACCAATTTGTGGAAACTGCACAGTTGGAGTTTGTGTAAAATGTCATGTAAAATGAGGTATGCCGTACAGACAAGAACTAAACAGTGAATTAGTTTTCTTCTGTATTGAAGACATGTTTAGAACATAATTAAAGAGTAAAATCACTTTTATTATAAATAATACTTTTCGAATAACAAAACAAATACGATGCTAAAATTTGCTATTGTGAAAGTGTAAACGCAGTTTAGTGCAGTTTCCTAAAATTTGTATTGTAATTTGCTATTGAATAAATATACACAAATGGCGCGAAAGGTGGGAATAAATATAAGCAAAAGTTTTCACATTGTTCATCTTTTATATTTAGCTTTTTTAAAAAAGGGTCATTTTGACCCTTACCACACCAGTTGCGTAGCGGATATCCACCATACTAGTTAAGGGTTAACGTAATGTTAACAACATTTCTAGATTTTGTATTTCAGTGCGCCTTCTGATAATTTTTACAAAATATTTCCAAGTTGTTTCTTTTATTTTTTAAATAATTACTCTAGATTTGACTTTAGTATGTTGACAATTAAAAAAAACTCGTTTTATTTTCAAAAAAAAATCTAAAAGTTTGGTTGACAAAGATTAACACACGCTTGACATTCGGTGTTCCACCAGACTGGTTTCTTAGTTTCCTTATTTTTATATTTCTAATATGACTGTCCTTTTAATTTTGTATATTTCTCTTACTTTTTTATATCTGAAATAGTATCTCTCATTAATTGAGTAAGATTTATTTAATTGAATTTAACTTAATTAAAATTTGTTGACTTCAACTTTATTTCCAAATCATTTCAATATTAAAACCAATCTGTGTTAATAGAAAATTTTCAAGAGTTGTAATATTAATTTTGAAAATTTCGTTTTCGTTTTGTTTTCTATAAATATAGCGACGATTGTTAGTAACTTTTAAAATGTCAATAATGAAGCTTAAATCTATTCATGCAGCTAGCTCTTGGAGACAAAACTAAAATTAATCAATAGTATTTTATTGTCGCCATATCATCGATGGTAGCCTTAGGACAGACAAAATCGAAACCTCTGTTTGAAAGGTAAGATTATGTGATTCAACTAATAATTTTCTATTAAGCTGTTCACATTTCTGTTTTCAAGACATTTGTTTTCAATATCCAATCCTGGTAAAATTTTACACAATATTTACATACTGCGAGTCCTGATCATTTATCAATACGTCTTGTTGTCATAAAATGTTTATTATTTACTTGTTATAACTTCTGTACATTTGAGAATTTTGCATGCGCCTTCGATGCAATGTAATCCTAGGTTCGATTTCCGGTATAAGAGAAATATTGAATGCATTACTGTGGTTTGGATTCCACCTTAAACTGTAGGTTCACGTCTCATATAACCTCGATTCTGGAAAGGCACGCAAAACTTCAATAAACCACTTTTGAGAATTTTCAATTATGCATTATATGTAAAACTAAAGTTTGTTTGTGTAGTGAAGAGTATAATTTTGATAAAACCTTTTTAAAACGCCTTTGGAGTAACCTAGATCTATTTATTTATACATACGTATTTCTGACCATTATCGGCACCTATGGCCTTAAGCTCGTCACGCAGGAGGAATGACGTCCCTTTGCGATCACACTACCCGGGGAATTAAGGAATAAATGGTAAAGGAGGCAAGTGGCCTGATACTTGTACGAGTTGCCTAGTGTGAATAATAGTGATGTGATAAATCAGTCTCTTTGTTGGAGCTAGTTCCTTCGCTCCTGCTCCGATACGGGAGTCGTTCAAAGGTGTCAGTTCAGTTTTGAAGTGGTGATCGAATCCGGTGTTGGAGCAGCACTCACATTTACGACAGCGTTGCTATCATGAGAAAGAAATTTTGTTCAATAAGTTCCTACTTTCTAATAGATGACATAGGGTCATATTCATAGATGGGTCTTAATGCAAATGTATCTCAAAATCTTGTCTTGAGAGCAGAACCCATTTAGGAAATATTTTAAGATATAGATTTCTGTAAGAGAGTGTTGATGAAAATTATATTTCGACCATATTTATAATATTTCTCAAGACAAGTTTTCGATCTCGCTAATTCATAGTTATAACCAGTGTGCTGACCAAGATGCATTTTAGCTGAGGAATTCCCAATATTGATCTACAGAGAGGAAAAACGATAACGGATAGCCAGAAATGTTCTTGGAATCGAGAATAGGTATCACCCTCTATTGAAACCAGAAATGTCCGAATTTAACTACCTATAGTTTTAACATTCATCGCCATAGAATAAAAACCATAATAGATACCGAGAAACAGTTTCCTATATTCAGTTAAGTATCTCAAAAATATATTCCATTTCCACTTTAATCTTTGTACTGAAGCCGGAAGTGACAGAAATCAACAACTTCTGGTTTTGATGTTGACGTTACAGAGTGAAAACGGTAACAAAGAGCGATAAGTGATTTTCAAGAATCAATTGTGCATCCCAAAAACATACACCTTATCTACTCTAATCTCTCTATCAAATCCGGAAGTAATAGAAATTAACCACTTTCAGTTTTAACGGTGATCGCTGCAGAATAATAACAGTAATAGATTGAGAAACTAGGTTTCCTGAAATCGATTAAGCTTCCTAAATATACATTTCATTTCCATCCTTAACTCTCTACTAAAAGTGGAAATGGTAGAAATCTGCTACGACTTCCGGTTTCAGTATGGATCTACATAGAGTAAAAGCGCTAAGAGATAGCGAGAAGCGGTTTTGTGGATTCGAAAAATGAAATGAAATCTTTAAGTTTTTGGTCCCCCGTATATACCGGTTAGGCTAAAGGAGACAGTGATTGTGACGAATGAATGAAATGGTGGAATGAAGAAAGTGGGAGGAAACGGAAGAACCCCGAGAAAACCCACACACACGGTGTTTGTCCACCACAAAGCTCACTTGGCGCAGGGTAGATCGAACCAAGGCCCTCATGGACCACAGGTGAACGCTCTACCGCTAAGCGACCGCCGCCCCTGATGGAAATGATTTAGAGTTCTAAGAATAGAATTCTCTCTTACTTAATCCCATATTCAAACCAGAAATGATATTAATATACTTCCAGTTCCGATCTCAATAAAAATAGACCTGAACTTCAGCGCATTACATGGTATTTGGACAAGTGACAATTTGAATTCTGGTCTGTACCCGATGATGTTTAAAATTAAAATCTAAGAAAGCTTTTACCGAATAGTTATTTAAAAAAAAAACAACAACAACAACAACAGGATTGATTTCTAAAATGGTTTACAGTTTGTTAAATAGGGGCAGCATAAGTTTGTGTGTGATCGGTGATTTAGTTAAGAAATATGAGGATATAAATTAATCAAAGCCTTGTATAGACATTTACCTAATGCAAAATCCAACTGTAACAGTATTTTATGGTTAACTGCATTTGAAATAATTGATATGTAATGTGCATGTGGATTTGGAGATCGATATGTATTGAGCTGAGGAAATAGTACCGGTATTAATATTGTTTTTTTGTCTCTGATACAGTTCAAGAAGATAGGTGAGAAATAATAGATTATGATTTTAATTATGACTGTATCGAAACGTGTAATACTAGCTTTGAAACAGCTAGTCTATGAAATCTGCAGAATCGGATTGACAATTCATGTAATTTTCAAGCACAGCTTTATCACCTATTCGAAAGTTATCTGCATGCATGTTGCAATGGTATAACCCTCTATTTCACTGTGGGAGTTTCTCATCAGTGCATCAAACCTCCAATCTTTTAAAGAAGGAACAATTACCAGTGTGTGAGTAGATGCATTTCAACCAGCCCATATAAACCAAACTCATTCACGTAATGTACACAACACACTGCTACTTGTTCTAGTTTTCTGAAGTCAATAAATATTCAAATTGAATGAAATTTCACTTTCATAAACTTAATTTCGTAGGTGCCATTTTCACACAACCCACAATGTTACTTATTCTCCTACCTCTTAAATCACGTACTTTCCTATAGAATGAACAGTCAATTCCAAGGAAGACCACACACAAACTATGCAATTAGCTAATAACATAGCTAGCTCCATTTGTTGTTTCGCTCTGCAGTAAACTTGACTACAGAAGGTGTTGCTATCTAACAACGGTTATGAAATTTAATGTTTCAGCTTTTTGCTTGACAATTTGAAATTTCAAACATTTTCTCAACATTAAATTATTCCATCAAACCATACGACACGGTATATCAAAAGACAGTTTCGAACACCGAAAAAATCTCATATTGGAAGCGCGTCGCAAACCGCGCGGATACCATGTCGTAGACAGTCACACACACACAATGATACCAACAGAGATCGATCCATTAGTCTACAGTCAAACAAGACCAAAATTGCCGTGCTGATCGTGTGTACAGTGCTAGAAAAAGTATTCAAATGGATTTCTGGTGGTGATTGCAGTCGGAAAAAGCTGCCACTCGTCGAAGTGCCTTCTAACACCAAAGTAAACTCAGCTTAATTCCATGAGAACGCTATTGACTCTCTGTATAATAGACACATCTCCATCTGTACAAAGGATAGGCCTATTGCAGTCGGGAAAAGCTACCATTTGTTGAAATGCCTTTTAACAGCAAAGTTAGCGCAGCTTAGTTCCATAAGAACATCATGGACCCCCTGTATAACAGACACCTCTCCACCTGTACGATGACGAAATATCAGATGTATGGATCCACATGGACAAGTCTTCCAGCCATAGCACTCTATCATCCCAGATGTTTTAGTTAAGGAAGGTAGAAGAAACAGGAATATCAATGATTCCATCTAAGTCCATCTCAATGAAATCCTGGGATGCTACATTAATTGGCTACTGTGGGTTTAGACTCTTCAAACAGGCACTTGCACGACACTGTCCCCGTACCTTGGGTCTTCGAACAGTTACCAAAGCGGTATAGCGAGACATCCCCATTCCATTCTGTGCATCGCAGCCATCATCACTTGCAAATTAAATACATACCTTTTGTATGAATTTTTATAAATTCACACGTGAATAATATGTCTGAAAACAGAGCATTTTACTTTAAAAAAAATTATTAAAATAAATATGATAAAAGATGAAATAAAATGCTGATACTGTGTTTTGTATGATGTTCCCTTTCTTTGAGACTACAGGCTATGCTGAATGTATCACTGACTAGTGAAACCGAACCTACTGGGCCCGTATGGGCTCGTCATCAACAGTCACTGATACACTCACCAAGCCAATCATCTACGGAAAATAGAACTCAAATCTTGCCCAAAAATGTAAAGATTCCAAAGTCTCCTCCATCTCAACTCACAGTCCGGTATCCAGGCCTGCAGTTCATTATCCACATCCCATCCGGAAATAGGTTGTGAACCACGACTACAGACACAGGACATCGACCTACGAGTGGAGCTGGCAATGAGCACAATGAAAATCTTGATGTTGTGCTTGGGGATCACTCTTGCGCTGCCCCTCCATTACATCCAATTGTGTATTAATGGAATCTACGATTAAAGATAATGGACACTTTACAGACTTCAATCCGACATCTCAAGTTGTGGTTGTTTTTGCATTTTACGAAAAAAAAAAAATCAGGTGGCATAGCACCAACAGGAAGCATTTCTACACTCTGGTTAATCTATATACTTTTCCCCTTATCTCAGTGTTAGGATTCTCATAATCACCGTCTCCTTTAGCCTAACCGGCATAACCGTGGGACGTTAAACTCAAAGATTTCATTTCATTTTTTTTTTCAGTGTTAGGATTCACCTCCCGGCTTTTGTTATCAAGTTCAACCTATATATACGCTTATCCTGAAAGGATTTAAGACTGAGTGCTTGAACCTCCGTGATTAAATTCTGTGTACGTTCCCCAGAGTGCGCCACTGTCAATTTTAATAGGCCACATAGGCCTATGCTGTACTATATACATTTAATAAAGATTTGCGAAAGTCCTTCCCCATTCTGTTTAGCATTTTGGGTATAATATTCTTAGTATAGAAAATACTGGACTGCGGTGGCTCACTTCTGGTGTGTGATGTTCCTGGTTCGATCCCAACTCTTGCCAAGTGAAATTTGTGGTTGACAAACACCGTGTACGTGGGTTTTCTTAGGATTTCCCATTTTCTTCCCACTTCCTTCATTCCACCACCATCATCATTATCTATCTTATTATAACGTTCTCACTGAGTCTCGATGCATAACGTTGGACGTTAATCTAGAAAAAGAAAGAAAAAAATGAAAATTTAAATAAGTTGTACTGGTTGGTGTCAGACTATTGTGTGAACAATAGAAAGCAAAATAGAAGTTCGTTTAAATTATAAAATTTTGAACTTATTTGTTGTAATAATTTAAAAATTGTTGCCATGCCTACACGCATGATTAAATTAATTGTAGAAGAAATAGAAGATTGACGTAAGGTGAGTTGATAATTTCTTATTTTAATGTTTTGGTTAATTCACTTGTAAAATTTGCCATAGTGTTCAGATTCTTGAAGGAATATATATATTTTGGAATAAAAGGTGCACATTGATTGTACTGATCGCTTTTGTTTCAAAGTATTAATATGTAATGCCTTGTGCAATGTTGACCAATGATAAAGGGCGAATCCTGTCAATATTATTTGTCATATATATTTCGGATTACGGTGTCATGATATGGAAAAAGTTTTTAGTTATTAAGAATATCACGAGGGCAGTTCATTTATTTGATATGATAACATGCTACGTAGTAGCTACTTGTATTTAACATTGTTAACATACCTTTTTGCAGCGGCGTAGCGAGCATTACAAGATTGGGGAGTGGATGAAACTTGAAACTGCCAAGTTTTGATTAAAAAAAAAATGCCAAGTGTTTCGAAAATCTTAATCTCACTTTTACCAACCCTGTGGAAAATCACAACAACCTTAATTTCATATTCGTTCCATTCTATGCCCCGTCTGAGATACAATACGAACAGCCATTGTTCCGCTATCGAGTCCAATTTTACATCTCAACTCAGGATCATTATCATCACCCACGATGTACAACTGATAATATGACAACTTATGGCGGTGTTAGGTAATCTCCTCACAAGAACCTCTAAAGCTACAATCTGTTGAAGAAATGCATTAAAAAACTAGAATAAGATAGGCTATATTTACTGCTTGTGATGTAGGGATCTAATTTACATAAACTTCAATTGAGGGGTTCAGTGAGAGATCAGGCTAACCTGCACACCTTAGCTCATCTACTTCATATTTTAAGGACGTTTGGTAAAACGCCGGAGCTTGTTGAGTAAGGTGCGGAACAAGGCTCTGACAGAGAAGAGGGAGAAAACCTGAGAGAATGTTTTTGTAGAATAATTTTCTACCAAAATGAGTAATACATATGGTTAGAGAAGAGAAAAATGCATACCAGGTACATATTTTAATGTATAAGAGTTTATTCTACATTAAATTCATTATTTATTATCGAATTGAAATAGTGAAATTTATGATGAAAAGCAGGTTGCGAAATCCTTGGGGAACGGGGAAATTCCTCATTAAACATTTTTTTGACAAAATTCCCCCACTAAAACCTTGCTGGGGGATAATACAGTGAAATAATGTCAGAAGCTTGCAAAATAATTCCTCCCACTTCGATTTCATGATTTCGCATTCTGATGAAATGTATTAA
This sequence comes from Thermobia domestica, assembly GCF_964235325.1. Taxonomy (NCBI): domain Eukaryota; kingdom Metazoa; phylum Arthropoda; class Insecta; order Zygentoma; family Lepismatidae; genus Thermobia; species Thermobia domestica. The sequence continues at coordinate 108,949,731 of NC_137464.1, forward strand.
ATACCGGCAGGAAAAATACTAATATCTAACCTCCCTTTTATGCGCCCCTCCAGCCATGCGCTCGGGGCACTGTCTCGTTTGCTGCCCCGAAGTTGCGGCCCTGTGAGCTACATAAGTAAAATACAATGGTTACGCAATGCTTTGACTTACAAATACTATAAAGAAAGGAAGAATTGCAATTTTTGTTTAACTTTCCGAAAGAAGCAACAAGGGATTAAAAATAAAGTAGGAAAGGCAACACAATTGTATGAAAATGAAGCGAAACACACACCGGTCTATGCTTTCACCTAGCAGACGTATTGTTAGCCCCCCAAAAATGTAACTTTTGGAATCTTGTACTTACGTTCATAGCAGAAGCGACAAAATGACTTAACTCCAGTGCCGTGCCGTAGTAATTCAGCGCCTGGGGCGACAGTATAGGACGGCGACCCTGTACATATGAGTGAGTTCGACAAACCAGCCGCGAAGCGTCACCATAGTTGGTGCGAAACGTAAGAAAATTTTCAAAATTAAAGAATGGTTTTCCTTGATTTTGAGCAATTTTAATTACTTTTTACCTTCCATTTTGTACATGTGCACATGCATTTTTCTCTCGAATTTTGACCCCTTACATCCGCGACCGGGGCCGTTGCCCCGCTCTCCTCCCACATCATGGCACTGCTTCACTCATCCATTGTAACTCCCACCGAACGCTCTCAGAAACTTACTGTGATACCATTTCCAAAACACATTTTGTTCAGTTGTCCCTACTCGAAAAGCCCTGTAAATAGAAAGTCTTACTGCAAAACAGAATTGAAATCAGCTATTGCTTTCTTCTGTATTAATATAATCACCTTTTGTTTTAAAGCGAATGGTCTATTCACACACAAAGCAGACACGATTACACAATATATTCACTCTGGTATCAAAATCTACTTCCCTATGACATTTTACTATTAGAAACCAATTCTTAATTTGTGAAATTTACATACTATACAGTATGCACAGTACAGTAAAAAATTTTTACTGACCAGTCACTGACTTGCCCTTATTTTATTAATACGATCTCTATTAATTCTTATTATTCTCTCATTAATTATTCTCTTTTTATTATCTCATTAATATCTCGTATTAATTCTTATTAATCTCCACAATCTATATGAGATCACAAGTGAAGTGTGATCACTTCCAACAAGTAACTAAGCTTTAAAGGAATATATCAATTTATTTCAAGATAGGAAACTACATAAAATTTATGTCAAGTCTATAAAAGAACTTATAATAATTTACAGCAACTGGATACCTAAGAAAATGTTACACCAATTAACCCTTTAATTGGCAAGCATTGATAGCATTACCATTAAAATATTTAGTTTGCTTTTATGGTTGAACCGTGTCTTCCTGATCATAATTTTGTAATTTTCAAAGTATTTTTGTACTTTGGTTACAAAATACAGGATGTTTATTTCAAAGCAATATTGCCATAAAATAAGTCTTATGTGTTGCTACTGAGCAGCATTGCCCTATTATGGTCAAGTATCAAGAATATTTTCAGTAATTAGCAGCAGTTTCATCGCAATATCTTCCTACAGAGCAAGTAACCACAAATAAAAAAAAAAGTAAAACAAAAGAAATTTCGCGGAACGTAGGAGATAAAGTTTCTTGATGAGGAAATAGAAATATCTAAACAAGCGACCCGCAAATCATGTATATGAATATTGTATGAAAGCAATAATGCCAATTAAATGATCACTGAAGTTATAATTCGTGCAGATAACACAATAGAATGCGTTGTTGCTTGAGAGCAACACTGCCAAATAAAGGGTTAAGTCAATTGAACAAAACGGTGTTCTGCAAATTGCCAACTTGTTAAGAAATCGGTAACCTTGGGGGGAAGCTCCTCTCTTACCCCCCTTAACGACGCTCTGCCTTCTTGACATGCACCCATTTTTTAATTTTTTTTTTTAATTGAGAGTGAATGGTTGATCAGTGGTTTTACTCAGTTCTGTTGTCAAGTGTTCCTTGGTTGATCACAGGCCAATTGGGTTATAAAATACCGTATGATTTACAAAAGAAGACTGATTTGTGGTTAAAAACATGGTTTGTATGAATTTTCTCAGGGTTTTCCCCGTCTTCTACTATTTTATTTCATCATTCCCTGGGCGACCTCAGAGGAGGGCAAGGGAGGGTATTTGGCCCCCTCTGACTTTTGGAACCTAAATGTGATTTTTGACATATCTGACAAACAATATCTGTCAATGAAGAACGGCATTAATATGAAGGGCTCGGGGGGAAAAACACGATAACTGACAAAATCATGTTTGCCACCTTCTTGCTGCCATCTTTGCTATTTACCGTAATTTACTCGCAGGAAATCGAAAGAGTAAACACTTTTAACGCGTATTACTCTGCCAGCTAATGGAGGATTGACGAATTTTCGCCACCAATCGACTGTTCGTATGATGAAGAACACAGAGATCTAAAATTTCAAAATATCCAAAATGTCAGTTATCGTGTCTTCCCCCGAGCCCTTCATATATTAGTCGAATCAACTTTCTTCACACATTTAAGGACTTTTTAAATATATCGAAATTATTAATCGACTTCTTTGCGTTTCGCATATAAACTTGCATACAGGGTGTGTCAACCGGCAGTACCTAAGGTTATTTTCTTCAAACTTTGTTTCATTTGTTGCTCTAAAGGTATATGGAAGAATATATAAAGATATTGTAAGATGGAGACATTCTCAAATTAATTTGTTTGCATTCTTATCTCATTATGTAAAATACATTTCCTTCCCGATTTCCTGACTTTATTGTTCTTTGGAGACCACGCACGTTCACCTAATAGGCACCTGTGAGTTCCCATACAATACACCACTAACAGAGCTCAAACTAATATAGACAAACACTACGTTTGCAGTAAAGATTACAGGAATGGTTGGGGTTTAGTCCCGTGCAAGGCATCCACTAAATATAACCCTTGCAAATATGAGTGTACTGTGAAACATAACACAAACAGTTGTCCTCCCCATGAAAAAAATTCTGCGGACGCCCATGCACCATTTATTAATTTCCTACAAGGTTCACCGAATGTTAAAGTAAATATCGGCGTTTCATTTAATTTTTGTCTAGTAGTAATACAGAATGGCTCAGAGCATAAGTCAAGTTAAAAGCCTGCATCAGGTAGAAACATCCGGTTAATTCTTTTTTGCAGATGAATGTCTTTCAAGTTCCGAACTATGCTATGTAAACTACGAAGATTCATATCTGTTAAGAAAAGACTTTATCTGTGCCCGACTTTTATCTAGAAACACCAACAATGAGTACAGTATTAGTTTTGGTCCAACAGTTATTTACCAAAGACACCATCTATTCTTAGCACGTACACTGTGCTGTGCTGTAAAAGAGAAGTTACCTCTGCTGATTGAGATTTGTATAGCATACAGTGTAAAGTACTGTACATCAATAGAAAAACATTTTCCGGTTTTTAAGGGGGCAGACTACTAAATATTTTTCAAAAGCTAACAATTTTTCTTTTGCCCGTTTTTGATAAGTGAAAAGAGATAATGAAATGTAGCTTACCACAATAATATATAATGTTATTCTACACCGAAAATACGAATCGGAAGAATTTTCAGTGTCGCCATGCGTAAAAATTACAGTGTGACCAGAATTTGAATTACCCAAAAATCTAGGTTAAGGCAGCGACTAGAAAAATGAACTCAGCGGTAATCGATGACTTATTATGCTGTCTTTGTTCCTTGTTAACTACTTTTTAAATAATATTTGTATTTATTTTCTAATAACTTATTTATTTTATATTAACTTATGTAAGTTATTACAAAATAAATGCAAATATTATTTAAAAAGTAGTTAACAAGGAACAAAGACAGTTCATTTTTCTAGTCGCTGCCTTAACCTAGATTTTTGGGTAATTCAAACTCTGGTCACACTGTAACTTCTACGGATGGCAACACTGAAAATTCTTCCGATTCGTATTTTCGGGTGTAGAATTGCATGATCTATTATTGTGGTAAGCTACATTTCATTATCTCTTTTCACTTACGAAAAAGGGGCAAAAGAAAAATTGTTAGCTTTTGAAAAATAATTAATAGTCTGCCCCGTTAAGTAAATTCTCGTTCAACCGTAGCACCATCAGCCCCATCAAATTCGGTTAAACAGGGCTCTAGTGTAGTTTCAGAATGTGAAATGAAACTGAATTATTTCATTAATATTAGGAATTTTCTCTTATAAAGTTCTAATGCTACAATTTGTATATTGAATTAAAATGTGTTACAATAGGCTTTTTAAATCTATTTTATATCACGATCCCATGGACATAGGTGATTTTCGGGTTATAATAAACTTCTTGACGATGGTTATTTATCACTTGCAGTTATATGTGTATGTAAGGTTTACATACTATCGAACTCCGTAAAGAATAACAAACGATCTAAAACGAAACCAATACCGTATCTTTCCAGTTGTCGGCGAAAGCATTTCTCCATTGTTGATAATATCAACAAATACAGCACAGCTAAGTACATTTATCTGTTTCACTTAATTCGTGACTTCCTAATAACTACACGAGAGGGATGCAAGAGGGCGGACGCCCCCCGACACGTTCTATTGTAAGGTAGCTCAGGTGATATAAAGCTTACAGTATTTTCGGTCCACAAAAAATACCCTTTAGCAAGACACTGGGGGATAGTTGGCAGAGCTCAAGCGACGAAATCTAGCGGATATTCAACCAAATTACACTTATACTGCTAATGATACGAAGACGTATGTAAACACTTGACAAACACAAAAAGAACAGGCCGATTTAAATTTTCGGAAAAATTCGGCAAACTAGGTTGGGGTTCGCTGTCATAGTACTGCTTTCTGGTCGAAAATGGCTAACCGCACAGTATTCGGTTTCGATTCGAATACGAAATCGAGCCTTTGTGGTGTACAAATATCATGTGCGTGGGTTTTCTAGGGTTTCTCCTATTTCCTCCCACTTTCTTCAAAATTTCATTCATTTCTCATCATCATCGTCTCCTTTAGCCTACCCGGCAAAACCAATTCATTTCATTTTTACGAAATCGAGCCACTCACAGCAGTCCAAGTACCAAAACTGATCCGAATGTTCTTACACATTCGACCGGTTCTGCAGTCATTGTAGATGGAGGACCGAAAGCACATGGCGGCATTTGCTAATGAGGTAGCTATCCTTCCGCAGAAAAAAAGTATGTCCGTGCACTTGTGTCTCTCAAGAAATTAAACCTGGCGTCGTCACTCTGAACTCCATGTATTCCTCTCACGACCCTAGGATTCCGACCCATAGGCTGAGAACCCCCGTGTTAGAGCAATTTGGTAAGGAAGTTCAAAGAAGTTTATGTTGCTCTTAAAACGTTCCTTTTAAAAAAGAAATGTCTGTTCCTTGCGCCAAACTCTACGTATATTACAGAATCATGATAACATTTAACTTTTGTAGATATTAAAAAAGTGGACCTACCTGCCAGTGGACAACATACTAATTTTTTATTTTTTAAAAAATTCTTTGGCTGGTGAAGGGACATTAACTTATTGCGGAAATACTGTTGCTAGCAAATTACCCTTAACTATTCTTTTGTTATCAACATTCGACAGAATGTAGTACAATTGTATTTACATATAGAAGTCATCATTCTTGCAATTTATCATAAATTGATTCAAATTGGTTCCCTTTCACCAGCGTGTGCATGAATTTGTGTCATATGTGCTAATCGGTAATTTAACGTCCAGTTAGAACACCGAGATTATATAACTCGGGAATTTAGTTTAATGGAGATTTGAGCTCCGTGAGCTTATACCTGAAAGCGAACCCGCGACTCCTGTACACAGTTTGAGATTTGAAACCTATTTTAATATAGTGAAAAGTAGCTAGAAAGAAAAACATACATTTGTGATACAAAGTCGCCAAGTTTTATTGGAAGCAGTTATACCATAGCTCAGTATAGCTCCACTGAGCTCCCTGTGTTATATGGAGAGTGTTCATCTTGTATTTAGGCTCACCCTACGTCTTCTGGGGTATCTGAGGGATTACAGAAATAATGTAGTATTCTCAATACTGTCCTTCAGTTCTTGTAGATCTAGCACTTCGCTAAAAACAGTGTGTCTTTGATGTACTCCAAAAGGAAGAAGTCCAAAGTGGTAATGTGGATATTGATTTTCATTGTTTACGCGTGAAACAGACCATTATGGACTATTGAGGTTCATCTCACACTCGGAATTAACCATATGATAATGCTTCACCTCACTTCCTGTCGATAAAAATATTCCCGTCCGTGTCTTGATAGTACTACATGACGAAAAATCCTTGTGCAATACATGGTGAAAATTTCACTGGATTTTCACAGCGATGTACTACCACACACATTGCGCGCTTTCCTGAATCAAAGCATTTTTTAAAGCTGCACTAGTACCGCCAGCACCAAATTCACTACGGCTTTTACAATACTTAGCTAACCAAAAGATTCGAGTTTTTAAATGTGTAATGACTATTTAAAAACTGTCAAAAAATCGAACATGTGTTATTCTGAATTTTTATAATAGTAATTAAATTGCTTTGAATTGCATGTCAGTTATTATTAATTTATTTTATTTTCAGGTTATGCTTAGCTGAAACATTTAAGGAATGTAATTCCTTCAACTGGCGAAAGAATCTGTCTTGACCCGAGTGGGCCACGTGCACTGCTTAGGCAGCTTTGGTAAGTTTCTTATTAAATAGAATAAAATAAGTGTGTTTCTTCTATTGACCTCTTGATTAAAGGGCCTTATTTGCAGGTTCATATAACAGTGACGATGTCATTAGAGAAAATATGTTGAAGACATCTTGTCCGCATTAGCATATCGAAAACATGAATACAAAATTCCAATTGATTATCCAGAGAGGAATTTACATTTTTTTTTTTAGTTTAATGTCTCATTGAGCATTGAGTCTATAAATCATGTAAAGAGCTCGATGGGGCTCGAATCAATGCAGAGGTCCGTGGTTATACGGTTAGTGTACGCGCTTTCGGTGCAGAAGATTTGATCCTAGACTGCGAAGGAGTTAAATATTTCCATCCACTCCAAATTTTACAAATCTTACAAGACCTAGACGTGTATTGGCAAAATTCGCGCCAAATTGTCACATAGAACCAGGACATTCATGTCAACATTAGCAATCGTCACCCAAGAAAACAATCGCCAATAATTAAACAAGTCTAGCCAGTATCAACACAAGGATGAATCATGGGTTTACGGTACGGAAAACCGAGATAATCCCAAAAAATGAAATGAAATCTTTGAGTTTTACGTCCCAAGCTTATGCCGGTTAGGCTAAAGGAGACGGTGATGATGAGTAATGAATGAAATGGTGGAATGAAGAAAGTGGGAGGAAACGGGAGAACCCCGAGAAAACCCACGCACACGATGTTTGTCCACCACAAAGTCCACTTGGCGGGGGCTGGGATCGAACCCGTGACCCAAGCATCAGAGGTGAATGCTCTACCACTGAGCCACCGCGGCCCCTAATGTCATCCCATTGGAATTGACTTGGATCAGGCCAGACAAGACCGATCTCATTGTCAGTGAAAATGCTACTGTATTCTTTTTTTTTTTTTTTCATGTTCGGGATCGTACGGTACATTACAAATTTCTTCCATGTGGCAAACTGTCAATAAGGAGGTCTACGCAACTGTGTTACAATAGTTACGCGATTCCGGCTGGACAATTGGGCATCTGAATAGTGGTATTAACATCATGACAATATTCTGTGTCACACTTAAGCAATTGTGTTCTACTTCTTGCGCAAATACACCGTCCCCGTCGAACACCATTGCAGCTACTCACCGGATCTAGCTCCGTGTGACGTTTTCCTTCTCCCTGCATTGAAATTCGCATTTAAAAGGAAACCATTTGGCATCATTCACTACATACAGGACAATATAAGGGAATTCCAGCACATTCCACGGTTTTATCAAATCATTGGCTGAAAGAACTTGTGATGGATATGCAATTAGGCATCTTAGTTTCAAAACTAGATATATTTGTAAGATCATTACAGCAAATAGTGATCATTAGATTCAAAGTATTGTCCCTTCGTACATCAAAACGAATGTCACTTGGTACAAACGTCGCCCTATTCACATGCAAAATCCAATTCTACAAGAGAAATGCAAAATAAATTATAATGATCTAAATATAGAAACAGCGGATGGACGTCTTAAATTAGACTTGCAGCTAGGGACGACTGTAGCAGGCACTGTTCACTCTAAATTATTTTTTACTCGCTTTGAAATAGAACTTCTACAGAACTTTTTAAAAATTACTTAACATAATTATGTAATCCTTGCAATTTTATTTACCAACTTAAATTCTATTTAGGGCATTTTACTTACTTCTGGTAAAAATGGTATGCTTTTTGCTAGATTAACAAATGTCTCACAGCAACCATCGTAGTCTTGGAGTTTTATACCATAATATTTGTCACCACAGTATATCCTTAGTAAAAGGAGTTACAGCTCTCTTAGAGATTTTATAAATAATAACTAAATAGTTTTGTTGTGTTCATTGCACGGTTGCCAACCATGCGATAATTTATCGTGATATACGATAATTTAAACCTTAATACGATAATGCCCTTGCTATAATAGGTGAATATACAATAATTTTACGACGCACACTGTTTTACAGTTTTTGAATCTGCAAATAAATTGTAGATGTGAATTAAATAATTATAAAACACACACGGAGGTTTTTAACAGTAATTCTCGCTAGAATAAATCAATAACGATTGGAGAATTGGCAAAAGGCAACTCCCTGCAGCCATTCTTTAAATTCAATTACAATATATTTACATGGAGGCGGAAATATAATTATTGCTCATGTCGGATAGAATGCTTTATTATTCGCGTGTGTGAGTGAGCTCCTTTAGATGCAAAAAGAAGAAGAAGAAGAAGCTAGAATTGGTGAGGATCTGGTGGCGTGTTGTTTGCCACGACTATATTTTTGTGTTGTTTGCCACGATTTTGCCACAGTTTTTGCATTCCGATCTTATCAGATTTGATTATCGTGAAGATAAACACACACTTGGATTGAAAGGAACGGTTGCCAGGCAATTTTGTTTCTGATTCCCTGAGACAAATGGTAAGTGTTCTCGCCTTTGGAACGAGAGAGGTCTCATCAGACACGTTGCTGGAAGAGAACATTAAGCTCCAAACAAATTAACACAAAGAATGATGATAATGAGAATGAATAAAAACTAGTGTATTGAAGAAAGTGGGAGGAAACAGAAGAACCCCGAGAAAACTCACGCACACGGTGTTTGCCAACCACAAAGCCCACAACTGTGAGCTGGAATCTAACCAGAGACCCCAAGCACCAGAGATGAATGCTTTACCACTGAGCCATTTTTGCCCCTGCTTAGGAAATATATATGTTCAGGCGGTGTTAAGAATAGGAAAAGTTACAAAATGTCAACTGTAAAACAAATGTGTAAACTTACGAAGCTTAAAGTTGATGTCATGTAGCCCTTCTGCTATTTCTTACTCATTTCTGATATCCTGCAGCAGGCTTTCTGTAGAAATAGCATATTATAGAGTACAATTAAATCGGTGAGTGGAAAAACAGTACCCGCCAAGTGAACTTTGTGGTGGACAAACACCGTGTGCCTGTGTTTCCTCGGGGTTCTCCCGTTTCCTCCCACTTTCTTCATTCCACCATTTCATACATTTCTCATCATCACCGTCTCCTTTAGCCTAACCGGCATAAGCGTGAGACGTAAAACTCAAAGATGTCACGTCACGTCATGTCACGTATAATCGGGCTTTCAGATGGTGCTAGGAGGGCAGAGCTTCCGGTTGAAAACTAAATCTTTGTATGTGTTGATACTTACTCCGTCACTTGCGCAAACTGTTATCGTTTCTCTTGTGAATGAGATGTGTTATTACATTGATGGTTTAAAAGTTATGAACAATGAGTGACAGGATCGGTGAGTCGTCGAGAGAAGTTGATGAAGTAAGTGCCTAACGAAACATTACTATTCTACAATGGAATATCTACTTGGAAAACCACCGAGGAAGATGAAGACGTCTAATTTTGTAACATGTTGTGTTTATTGATTGCTTCACATTTTTCAAGTGTTTGGGTGCCCCGATATTGATTTTTTTTTAACTAAATACTGTTTCTTTTGCTTTGTTTAACCACTTCCCGGTCCACTTAATCCGAAGTAATCAGGTCCTGGCGAAGCAACCCGAGTTATTAAGATTATCCGCATTTGTTTCAATTTGGACTAGGACGAGTAAATTCGCACTTTGTTTCGTCGACCGTTCTTTCGTGATTTATTGTGAGATATTTCGTGTACAACATAGCCACGCTTGGGAAGAAAATTCGACCAGAACTGACCTACTTAGTAAAACGAAATAACTCTGGTTAATCCGGGAAGCGGTTAATAATGCTGTTTTCAATGCATGAACGTATATAAAATATTAAAAATATTATTAAAACATAAGTATACTTCCAAAGATTAAAAAAAGTTCTTATTTCACGAAGACCATTTATTTAACTCAGGTTTATTGATATCATATCTTAAAATATTTCCTGATAGTATGAAACAACAGCAAGTAAATATAATAGAAAACCCCAATAAAACAAATGTAAGCGGAAGATCACACTTCAAACTGATGAAATAGAGATATTAATATTTCCTGCCATGACTATAAATGCGTAACAGTATCCTTCTAAATTGTTTTCAACTATGCTTAAATATAAATATATCTCAATAGAATCAGCCTATACAAACTCATTAAAACATAAATTAATAAGCAATCGAGTGCTGTCTAATGTCAAACGACCGAAAATATAAATCCATTAAAATAGCTTACGGTCAAAGTCAGAAATAGAAAATTCAGATATAATTTAAATTTTGAGAATAAACTAAAACACTCCTAAAGTCCCTTTGGAGAGAAATGCTTAATGAATACTCAGAACTAGGATAAGGGGATTTGAGACCGTTTGTATTGTATATATCCTGTTTATAAATGTAATAGATTTAATTGTTATAATATAGTCATCTGGCAACTCTCAACTTATGAGTCGATTTTGTATAAATCTTCACGATTATGATATAAGATAAATCAGAGAGAAAAATACCGTGGCAAACAACACCAAAATCCAGTCGTGACAAACTACACCGTGGCAAACAACACGTAATCGTGGATCTAGTTGTGGAAAGTGAAATTACGTACAGTGTAATTTATAAAGGTACGAGATGAGTTGAAACTTAAACACTTAAAACAAAAATTCAGGAAAGAGTGGCTAACAGATGCTGTGTTCATGGAGTGGTTAGAACCTGTAAGTGATAACGTGTATAAAACCCCGGGGAACGTTTGCAGAACCGAATTTACTGCTGAGTTGACTGTAGTAAAATTCATACTGAAGGATAAAAAACATGTAAGTTTAGTGAAACGAGTAAGGTTTGCCTAAAGAAAACGTAATTTTTCATCATCCACGTCTACTTCTTACACCTGGAAGACACAAGGTAAGCGAGCTGAAGTAATGCTTTTTTTTTCTTCTTTTTTAGCCGAACTTACTTTTTCTATGAACATGGCAGCTCATTTAACAGATGTAATTAAAAGCTCGTTCCCTGATTCTAAAATTTCTAAAAAAGATTCGATTAGGTAGAACTAAGACAACAGGTGTGATAAAAGGTGTCACATTAGTACATGCATTTGAAGGAATTGAATGATATGTTACAGAAACAGAATTCAGTTCCACGTCTACAGATATTTCGACTACCAAAAAAATGTGTATTTATATGTGATGTTTTGATCAAAATAGTAGGGAAATAAATACAAACAAAATTTCGGCAGTTATTGCAAACTTATTGTGATGAAAAATGTGGAAGCTGCACATGAAGGTGAAACTGCAAATCGTCTCTATGAGTTCCTCTATAATGCTTTTACAAATAGTAATATCCCATTCGAAAATATAATAGACTTCACATCTGATGGGTGCAACATAATGATAGGAAAAGATAATTCTGTTACAAGTAGGCTAGGTAAGAACTTAACTTTATACAAAAGTGTATATGTCATATACATTGCATCTGTGTGCAAGCAAGGCTTGCAAACACCGATTTGGAGTTCGAAACTGGAGATTACTAGTTCTGGAAACACCGATTTGGAGAAAACTGGAGAAGTTTATTATATTTTATTGCTATTATTAGCAGTATTATACTCGTGTCTACAATTGTCACGGTCATAACGAATATACCATAATATTTTGTAATATACGATCATTTTAAACGCAAAAATCGATAATTTTGTTTTCCGAGATTGGCAACAGTGGTTCCTTGATATCTTTGTCATTGTCCCCTTCAGAGTTCACTTCTGCCACCTCGAAGAAATCGGACTGGCTCTAGATAGTCTTAAATATCTAGATGTTTGCTTGTTACCTTCATTATTGTGCGGCAAGAAAAAAAAAGTTCCAAATGACGAATACAGAAATTACTCTTAGGTACAAAAGACCTAAATGACCTGCCCGTTAACTTATTTTGTTGCTGTACACAATTATTTCATAGTACGCAAACCACTTTTGGGAAAATGACTTCACTGGAAGATGAAAGAATTGTCTAGGTATTTCAGTAGAACTGGAGATGCAGCATCTTCTGATACATATTGTCCCTGGAATGAGCAACTTCCCCGAAACATTGTTTCATCTGAGTCTAATCTGGGAATATCAATAACGTTTTCATTGTATTATTTTATTATTTCCTTCTCTCGGTGCCTTACGTTCCAATTACATTGTCAAACTCCTTTTGGAAAACTAAAACAAAATGGCAAATCATAAGCAAAAAGGTCTGTTGCAACTTGACGTTCAAGATTTGTTCACTAATGACAACCTTCCATAATCGAATTCTCGGCTTAGATTTCGTTCCGACTTGGAAATCAACATATTTGTCTTTAGTATGTAGTACAAAATTGTTAGGGAACGGAGATGTATATAGAAGATAAGAGTATCTGCAGGATTCTTTCCAAGGGGGAGGCAGGAGACTGACACAAGCGAAGTCTCCAATATAAACACTTTGATGCATATGTTAACTCATGTTATTATTGACGCATTACATAGCTTTATTAACTGGAGTAAATATATTAAATACTGAACTGCAGTAAATATATTTTGACATGTATTACGAAGAACCGAACCCTTTTCTAAAATCCAGAGAGGACAATTGCCTCCCCCCCTCCACTGAGGGCACCTAAGCCGACAGAAGGAATACGCTTAGTTTTCTATTTTTTCCGTACTGCGTACTATAGCCCAACTACAACATTGGGTGTCGTAAATAAAAGAGACTTTTTCTGACAAACAAAGGTTTTAGTCTCCTTTTAAAATTATGACACTAATATTTGGTTACAATTAGTTAATGTACTTGGGTTATTTAAAATATACTTTCAACCAACTACCATATTTGAATGCAAAAGACGGTATTTAAGAATTGGTAAGACTTCGATATTATTTGATTTGAGATTATGGGTGTAGTGCGTTCATTATGGGAGATTCTCTCTTGCTATCAGAGATTTCGCACAATATTAACTGTTAAATGTAAATTATTGCTGTTGTTCGTTTTTATTAGATTCTTAGGTTGAAATTATGAATATACAAAATAATTAATCCAAATGTTAATAAATTTTAAGAACTTCCATTTATGAAGACTTGCTTAAGGGATACGGACAAAATCTCGCGGCCGAAACATCGCCGCCCAAAATCTCGCCGGCCAAAACCTCGCGGGACAAAATCTCGCCGGGCCAAAACCTCGCGTGGCCAAAACCTCGCCGCCCGAAACCTCGCGGGACAAAATCTCGCCGGGCCAAAACCTCGCGTGGCCAAAACCTCGCCGCCCAAAACCTCGCGGGGCAAAATCTCGCCGGGCCAAAACCTCGTCACCCAAAACATCGCGTGGCCAAAACCTCGCCGCGAATGAACCTTTTCTTTAAAATTTACCCAATGAGTTTCTTAATATGCAATTCCACATTACAAATAATAATAATAATAATAATAATAATAATAATAATAATAATAATAATAATAATAATAATAATAATAATAATAATAATAATAAGAAGAAGAAGAAGAAGAAGAAGAAGATATAAAACATCGTGTGCGTGGCTTTCTCGGGTTATTCCCGTTTCATCCCACTTTCTTTATTCGATCATTTTCTTCATCCTTGTCATCTACGTCTCCTTTAACCTACAGGACATAATCAAGAGACGTCGTAAAAACTCATATATTATTTCATACTTTCATAAATATAATTAATTTTTGCTAAAATTTTATGTTTTTGGATGTTCTAAAGTTCACGAAACTAACCCCGTTAGTTATTATTACTTTCATTATGCAAACTTTCTTTCCCTATAACCAGTTTAAAAACATCCTGTCGCCCTACCTTCACATTGAAATCCTCTAATACAGAAATAGAATTTTCATATGGTATCGCGGGACTTGGTCAAATACCCGTGATACTTCTTCTGAAACAGCGTCTTTTATACCGTCATCCTTATCATCTGTTGGAACATTTACATTTTGGTCAGGCGAGTTTTTGGGTATGGCGATATTTTGGGGCGCGAGGTTTTGGAAGGCGTGGTTTTGGCAAGGCGAGGTTTTGGCCCGCGACGTTTTGGCCCGGCGAGGTTTTGGCCAGGCGGGGTTTTGGCCCGGCGAGATTTTGTCCCGCGAGGTTTTGGGCGGCGAGGTTTTGTCCAGGCGAGGTTTCGGCCCGGCGAGATTTTGGGCCGCGAGGTTTTGGGAGGCGAGGTTTTGGCCAGGCGAGGTTTTGGTCCGCGAGGTTGTCGCCGCGAGGTTCTGGCCGCGAGGTTTTGTACCCAAACCCTTGCTTAAATATTAGCAGCAAGTGTGTTGTCTTGTCAAGAGATATTCTTGACTAGCAAAGTTGCATAGTCATCGATAAAACCGAGTTGATATATTTTATTTATTGGTGAGCCATGTAGTCTTAAGTATAATCATGGAAAAAACAATCCCCAGCTAGTAATTCAGTTCCATTACCATTAAATGATACCATTAATGATACCATAGCAGTGATGGTACCATTAATTGATAGACAATATAACTGAAATATCTATTTTAAGACGTGTAGGTTCTTTAAAGCGTTCTGTCTTTCCAGGCAGATTCTCATTCGTCAGATCTACCAATCAAAGGTCTTTGTTTGGATCCAGAAACAAATGTAAAATCCTTAAGGAATCAAGACGGATGGAAGAAGAAGTTGCATGTGTTTTTATTAAGTAATGAATCTAAACTTACCTTTGTTACATTTTTGATATTATGCAATGGAAAAAAATAATATTCTTTGTGCTATGAGGACCAAACCATCGGAAGTGACTTGTGATGCAGAGGTAAACTGTGTACGTATAGTTCTTAATGTCTTCAACAAATGCTTCGGTTGGATGATTAAGGGATTAATACACAGCCTAACTTCAAGTTATTGGAAGAATTTATTATGAAGCATTGAAAAATATAGTTTGATAAAGGAGATAGCTTCTACATGATCATGAATAATACACTATACATATCTGTGAAGTAGATGCAATAATTTCTTGCTTCTAGAATATAGTGATCTTATGCACTTCTAATGTTTCTTTTAAATCTTAGTTCACTTTAAGACGAAATTTATAACTTGTGTGTTTCGTTAATCAGAAGATTACAATTGAACTTAATTTTGCAGAAGAAACATTTATTATAAAAGTATTATTCGCAAAAGTGGTTGTACTTCTATTTTCAAAGAAATTTATCAGGTTTTAAGCTTCAAAGACTTTGTAAATTGATTCTATCACACCTAAGACAAATTTTGGCGCAAACAAGTTTGTCAATAAATGTCTGTGTAAAGTGAAAAAAAAAATTGTGTAAACGACCAGAAGAATACAGAAAATATGAAATTGAAAAAAATACACGATTGATACATTCTTCGTCAACCAAATATTTTACTTGGTTCTTCTAGGGTCATACGTTGTTGATGGTGACAAATTATAAATCCCATGTACAGCGTGGAACAAATTTCGAGATATGATCACAATACTTGGAAAAAGTTCAGAACGCACTCACGCCAAGTCACAACATTTTGTGCAAAATATTTTATGACTAGTTAAATGTGATCTGTACACGAAGAGTCAAAAGTTATTGAGTTTTAAATTGAGAAGAAACAACAAGATTCAACTTTTACCTAACAATCAGTGTTCTTCCAAAGAAGAGTCTACAGTTCGTTTCTTATTCAATGTCTAGAGGGATCGAACTACTCCAATTATTTGAAGTAAGAAGCTGTAAGGTTTCAGGGTTTATGATCGATTGTTCAACGCTGTTTAACTTCTTCAAGACTTTGTTACTCTTTATAGTGCACCTGAGATTATTACACTCAATATTACTGTGAATTAAGAAACATATACTAAATCTTCAACGAGCTCAAACATCCAATTGTTGATGTTATGTATTGGTTGTCGACTTTGCACCTAGCTTCTACTTCGGAGCCGCTGTCTACGACTGCAATCTTGGAGTTACTGATTGTCGATTTTGTACCCACCTTCTACATGTTGGAAATTCTGTTCATGTCTGTTTTAAATCCAATGGAGGTTAGTATGTTTAATGTTAGATCTAAACATTAATATGCTGTAGTATATTTTCTTTCTTTCAGAACAACAAACAAGCGCTTTCAAGAGTTGAACATTGTATATAAAGGTAACCAAGAAAGTTCCGTCGCTTTTGTGGAAGTATGTGTTCAATTGACCCTCACATAGTCAGCTGAATGCGAATGGAGATAGAGCGAAGGTCAGTTGTCCAACATACTACCTGGTTGTGGCAGTTACACCGTGAACTCGCGTAAGGACAGAGTGGACATGGGACATCAACAGAGCGTCATAAGAACCTATATGCTGTACGAGTTCAAACTGGGGTCAAACGCCACTGCAGCGGGGCGGAGTATATATCAGGCCTTTCGTCAGGGTGTCGTGATTACTCGGACAGTGCAGCGGTGGTTTATCATGCTTAAAGACGGTGACGAAACACTCGGAGACGCACCATATGCCGGAAGACAAACACATGTACAAAATGAAGATCTTCAAGCAACAATTGAAACGAACAGTGGCTAGACATATGAGGAACTAGGACTACAACTCAGTGTGAATGGAGAAACCATTCGGCAGCACCTCCATCAAATTGGGAAGCACTACAAGTTGGGTTGATGGATCCCATATGATTTGACTCCGGGCCAGAAGACAACACGAGAAGACACCTGTGTTTCTTTGCTGTATCGTCTGAGGAAGAGCCATTTCTGTACAGGGTATTGACATATGATAAGAAGTGATTCCTGTACGAAACTCCATGGCGCCATCATCATTGGTTAGCATCCAATGAACCAGTTCCAAAACAGCCGAAACCAGCACTGCACCGAAAGAAGGTCCTTCTATGTATTTGGTGGACTGCTCGGGACATCATGCATCGGAAACTGCTCCCAGCTGGTCAATGTAACTGTGTACTTTTAGCAGTTGAGTCGTGTTCAAGATGAACCCAAAACTCTGGAGCCAGCATTTCTGAATTTCAAAGGGTTCCTCCTGTTACAGGACAACGCTAAGCCCCACGTGGCTAGGATGACCTGGGATACCATTCTACGCTTTGGATGGAAAACTATTACATACGCCATACTCCCTAGACATTGCATCGTCCTATTATCAATTGGTCCATTCCTATTACTATTGGTCCATTCCTTGTACAATCACCTTAGAGCTCGACAGTTCAATTCTCTAGTAGAGGTGCAAAATGCACTTGATATTTTCTTCGTTTCACGGCCCATCAAGTTCTACTGCAATGGAATCCATGGCCTTCCAGAACGTTGGCAGAAGGTCGTCGAAGCTGATGGGGACTATTTTGATCTTCCAGGTACGTCTTAGGTGACATATCAATGTTCGAAGGAAAAAGCGACAGAACTTTCTTGGTTAAATTTATATAACTATTTGACTTGTGGTTCAGGAAACTTGCTCAGTCAAGTTCAAATTTACCGCAGTTCCCAATTCTTACCAAATTCATCCAAAATGACTTTTCCAGAAGTTAAGATTTGTTAAATCTGTTTGTCTTTATGAATTCATCCTATTTGGTGGAAACTGTCAGGCAACCAAACAAAGAATTTAGAAGAAACGAATTAAAAGTTATTACTGTATACCTATCTTGCATTCACCAGTAAAAGTTTCCGTAAAATGTGTACACAATAGCACAGACCAACTTCTCTCCTTTACTGATTTCAGTGTGATCATCCCTAGACTTAGCCAGTATTTAAATGAGATGGATGGGGAAGCAAGTAGTATTCGCAATGTTGCTTTTACTTAGCATTTACCCTCCACTGAGGGGGGTTCATAGTCCTGGTACAGTTTCTCACGATAGACACAATGCTAGTACTTCTCAGTGTAAATGAGGGCATTGATTTTGACTTTTGTTTCGACCTTCACCCTATAGTAATGAAAGTAACAATCAAAAAAACCTTTCGAGAAACTTTATTCGCATTGACGCACTAAGTTACATTGGTATTTCTAACGAACTCCTCGGTAGAGGATAGCCAACCCCTTTTACAGTCCTTTAGGTAAATCTATGCTTCCTGCATGCCACCACAAACTTCCAGCGGTACCAGATAGGTGGCGCTCCAACAGCATTCTGCCCTTATTCTTTCGCTCAATAATGTAAATTGCATTCACACTGGCCTTGCGGGGAGTTTGCAGTTTCAATTTATGATGGACCATACAACTCAGTCTGATTGGGCCACATGTAATCATCGTTTGACCGTAACATGCTAAGGTAATGAATTCTTACAGTAGCCATATTCTTGGTCTTCTTTAGCACAGATCTTGTGAGTTCCACTGATGTCCTTAGATGAAATTTCATTGACAATGTGAGTTGTTAGAAAGTATGCTGTATATAACGTTTAATTAAATCACTGACAGTGGCTTGTCTCATTACAAAGTCATTGTTCTCTTATTATACTGTTCTATTATGAGGGAAAAGCTAAAGTTTCGATGGTAAGGAGTCACGACATACTCTTCTCAAAAGCGATTTTTCCCATCAGCATTTTGCCCATTGCAATACCTTCATTTTGCTGTACAAGTGAGAGACTGATACACGTGTCCGTACAGTTTTGTTGTTCTGTAAAACCCAGTTTGACAAATATTTCTGTCTTCAAGTTGTTTGAATAGAAAAAGGATCAGCTTCTCTACTAGAGTGGAAGGAGAACTCAGTTCAAGGAAAGAAGCAACAACAATTATGGGATTTGCATATGATGATGACACATTCCCTAACTTGACGACGTTTAGTCAGCTCAAACTCTTCGGGACTTCGTGAAATAGTTATGTTTAAAGTTAAAGACATAAGTGTACAAAGTAGCTCATAAATGTACAGAGTAGCCCATAATTATATATATGATATTTCAAAAACTGCGATAAAGAAACTATCTACATAACATGAACATAAATTTGCACATACACACATTACTCTCATACCTTTCCTTCCAAGAAGTTTAACCTGTGTTCTCCATAGTATAGTCCACCAATGCACCATCCAACTCGATACATGCCTAGAGACAAATAGCAACATTGTCACAAGCAGCTTAACAGATCCGTACTAGTATCCTGTGGAAAACTTCTGTGATAGCGCCCCACAGCTTGGCGAAATTTTTTATGTAATATTAACACATTTGTCCTTTAAAACACTACATAAGAAAAAGTCAGGTAGTGCCAAAACAAGAGATCGAGCTCGCCACGTCGATCGATGCAGCTGTTCAAGAATGTTTCGTTCAGCTACTCTCGCACTGATATGACATAGAGAGGGTTCTATGTCCAGTGACCGTCATTGCAACTCTCAGACTACACAGTGTTGCCATATCGAAACTTTTAGTCCAGAATTACAAATACTACAGTCAGTCAAATGTCACTTACATTATTAAGGGCCACCCTGTATATATACATATATTGTCGTTTACGCGTATATAACATTATAGGCATATATTAAATAAGAGTGGAAGTTATTACTGTAGATAATATCGCACTGTTATTTGAAATCTACAGTACTTAAATTCTCAATTTTACAAGTGAATGCAACAGATTTTCCAAAATTCATTTCAACTTATATTGTACACCTGAGTCTAAGCTAACTACACATATTTTGTTATTTGGAGTTTGCCTATTAATTATTTTTACGGTTTACAACTATTTGTTATTATCCTTCATTCCTTTCAGGTTTTAGAAATCTTCGATGTCACTAACTACGGTTAAATCATCTTAATCTTGACGATTACTTTGAAATTCAACATAAAGAAGAGCAAGATGTAACTCTTCCCTCTCAAGAAAGTAAGTTTTTTCTTTATCTTTGCTTAATTGTAGAGATTCCTTCTAGTCCCGTTAAATGTCAAGTTTTGATTTGGATTACAAGAGGTACAATTTTGCGTATGTTTTCGAAATTATATTTTCAAGGATCTCAGTGCTATATAAATATATTTCTATTAACAATTTGGTAATTTGTCATGTTCACTTCTAACCAAAGGGCCATCTTGCATGTCTTTCATAAAATGTGGCCTCGGTTTCAACTTCTGAAATGCATACAATTCTGGTGTTCGCCCACCATTGTGAAGCAGTTGAGGTCATTGGATTAAGAGGTAACGAACTCCATTCTATACAGAAGTACACAATGACCAAGAGATGCGAACAGCTAACCATACACCAACTAAAATCCGACCATTGTATCGGAATTTGGCGTTTCTGCCAGCATCGAGGCTATATGAGACGTGGACCTACAACTTCACTTGGGATCAGAACTCCATGAGCTCCCGCCGGGAATCCCCAGATCTCTCGCGCCGAAGACGCGTATGCTAACCATATAGCCATGAGGGATCTCAGCCACATTATTAACATTACTGATTATACATAGTATGTCTATAGGAGTTTGCAAATAATTTAGACAATTATCAAGAAAGACAGGAAACACTTAAGAAAAAGAGTGCATACATACAAAAAGTGTTAAATATTTGATTGCTACGATCGGAATGTCGGTTTTTATGTTAGATTACAGACTCTCTGTAATCTAACCAATGAATTACCCAGACTGAAATACGCAATCAATTATATGGAAATGTGTTGAACAGGGTCGCGTGAAGTAAATCATAGATAAAACACAATTACAAGTGCTTATCCATTCAGAGTTTAAACATTCTATCCATCTAGCCGCGGAGAAACATCAACAGTGAATTTTCGTGCCGGTGACTCAGCAATGAAAAATGAGCCCTACGCCACCCACCAACGAGATGTTCTGATGAGTTCCTCAGCAATATCGTGAAAGTGGGCTCTCAAAAAAGTATTAGTGCCAGTGCAGACGAATTCGACATACTCCCTGCCACTGTCATTCGTCAGCTTCCAGCAACCGGTAAGGTGAAAAGGTTGGACTCATGGGTGCCATATGAGGATCGTCATCTGGAGGTGTGCAGTACTCTGAGTGTACTGAATAACTGGGAAGGTTTCCTGCATCGGATTGTTGATTGGATGAAAAATGAATCTGCTACGACAATCATACAGGGTAAGAGGGTTGGATCATGGCCAACGTCCAAATTGACTTATTCAAACGCAGATTTTGTCGATGGAATGATGATCTGTGATAAGTATGATCCATCATGTCTTTCTCTGCTGGAATGACGGTCTATAGTAAGCTGTATATTGTTTTTCTCTATCGAGAAGAGACCATCATTTCAGAATGTTACAGCGAACTCCATGAAATGCATCCGCAAGCATCCAGCAATGGCTGACAGACATATCCTCTTGTTTCACAAAAATGAACTTCCATATGCCACTCGAAGGACGGTGCAGACTCTCCATAAGCTGCAGTGTGAAGCCATTCCACACCAACCATATTCTACTGACGTTTCTCCTACCAATCAGCACCTCTTCCAGCATCTCGATCGCTTCTTGGCAAGGAACATTTCCTGATCACCGACAGTGCAACGTGCATTGCACACTCCAGACTTGTTTCATCATGAATGTGTTGCTGTAGCTGAAAACAGCTCTAACAAGGTATCATTTCTTCATCTTTGAAAGTTACACATTATTCGAATGTTTCTTTCGCACCAACCCACTACAAATATGTATATGTATGTAAGTATGTATATGTCTCTTATGACATCTAGCAAGAATGAAGTATTTACATGGTGTGTTGTTTCCATATTTAAGTGGTTAAATATGATTTATAACATTGCAAAGGACTAACCTTGTTCGAAATTTATTGGTTAATCGTAAAATAGGTTTCCATGTCTTAACAGATTTATGGTTTAAGCTATGGAGAAACAAAAGAAATATTATGCATTTTTTCGTTTTAGTCGGTAATTAATTTTGCTTTATATTTTAAGTTCTAGTTTCTTTTATATAATTGTAAGGGTAGTATCTTGGTCGTATAGTGCTCTTTTCTGATTGGAAGCGTAGCACTTCATGTGTGTGCACGTTGATGACATTATGAGAGTGAATTCTCACATTTTCTTCTACTTTCTCACCATCTCTTTCCGAACTTATTCACTTGCATCTATCAACAAAACATTTTTATTCCATTTTCTTTCTGAAATACAGCTCATTTCATGGAGAACATCTTGGGGAATCATTACATTTCGGTATCCAATCAAATGATTGGTGTCAACTAATCCATGATTCACATTCGTCTACAAGTATCTACAATGTTTGCTGGCTATCGCAACTGGCATCCTCCATTATCTAGTGTATATACTGTAACCTCGGTCTTCTTCTAGCATTCTTTCCCTGTTTAAGTTGGTCTAGCAACTTTTCAATTAGTCCATCATGGCGTAAGATATTTTCACTCCAGAACTCTACTTTTTTTCACAACACTTTTAACAGGACTCATCCATTCTTCTTAGTATTTCTTGGTTTGTAAGTATGACCATCTTTGGAATTTTCAAAACACGTTTCTACCATTAGATTTCAAAGGCAGTTATGCGTTTCTTATTCGTTTCGCCAGGCATCCAGTTCTCGCTTCTAGACAAAGGTAGTTAGCAAGCGCTTGCGAATCCTCGTATCAATATTATAGGAATAAGTATATTCCATTTGCTGTTGAAGGTGGCATTAGCTTGGTTTATTCGATAGCAATCTCTCCTTAAATCTTCCATGCAGTGTTATCTTACAACCAAGGTACGTGAAAGTAGATACACAGCGCAGCTTCCATCTCTTGCTCAGCTTTAGCTAACTCTTCCTCTTCTGAATCTGAATTGATCATATGTAAGAATAGATTCTACTTTTTCTTCGATTTTCCGTAGAACGATTGCCTGAATTACTGAGATCGGAATTCTATATGTTCAAATTAGATGGTTGACTTTTTCCTTTTGCGTAACATACTTCTTAAAGTCATCCAGAAGTTGTGCTATCTTATACACCCCTTTCACCAGGCGAAACAGCTATTTACATATTTGAGAAAGTGAGGAATTGATAAATTCTGCGGAACGTTACCAACATTAAGAGCAGATATGGTTTTTTGACTACTGTTTCCTTTGAATAAACCACGTAGTACAGAGTCACTTCAGTCAGAAATAAGTTTCCTTTGTATAATACATTCATTCAGTGCTAAATTTAGATATATCACAGAAAAGATGAAGATTATTTCTGAGCTGACGCTCTTTCCGATTTTCTCTCTTTTTCCTTTAGTTTAATATACTTTTGTGAATGTACACTCATGTCCAAAATGATTGTCGCCTATCTATAACTGTCTTATTGTGTGAATACAATTTGATAATGATTTTGCAGGTACTTTTAATACTGATATTATGTGTATAATTGGGAAATGTATACTTGTGATAAATTTCATAGGAAAAGAATTATAAATACTAAAATTAGAATGAGTAAAACAAAATGTTGATAAATGGACAAGAAAGACTATTTTCATTTTATTGTTCTTATTTACTGCACTTTTGACATGAAATTTGCCACATACATGTCTTCGCCGATTATACACATACTAACATTATAAAAAATACCGGGCGAATTCTCTATCAAATTATATTCCTACAACGACATCCTGTATTTATAGACATGCGACAATAATTTTGGACATGAGTGTACATTGCATGTAAGTCAATGTGTTAACTAATATTACTAAATAATTCCTAGCATACTTTTGTGTACTGTGGTAGAAGTCATGAGTTCAATTTCATCATCATAATCATAATTTCTCATCATATTCTCTGCTATCATCTTCCTATAATCTTTGCTCTAAAGGTTATAAACGTCAAATGAAGAATTCAAAAAGATAAATAAATTCATAATACTGAATTGCTACTGCCTCTGACTTTTGAAATAGGTCCCGTTGCTCCTATGTTTAGGAAGTCTTCCCGTGAAAAGTCTGAATTCAACACCTCAATACGTGATTCATTTTCTGAATTTTTAGTTTTTAACTAAACTAAATGCTTAATATATATATATATATATATATATATATATATATATATATATATATATATATATATATATATATATATATATATTCTTCAAACTTTAAAACAAATGTCAAAGCAAAAGAGTTAGATCTATTAGAGAGTACAAAAGAGGTCGAGGAATGGCAAAGAGAATAATCTTCAAACTCGAATTTTTATTTATTTATTTATTTATTCTACATATTCATTCCAAAGTTAAACATGTTTTGGGTATGGTTACTTAACAATTCTTCCAGAATTGATCTGGCCTACTTAAAACTGCTCTTTGTAATTACAATGTTTGGGTTCTTTAAACATATCAGTATTTCATCATTTATGTTACTAAGTAGGTAATAATCATAGGGAGAAAGGTCTAGTGACTCTAGTGGATTGTCAGTACATTGAAACTACAAATGATTGAAAACATCTATTCATTTACTATCCTAATATGAAAACGATTAGTTTAGTTAAAAAAAATAAAATTAAAATAAACTTATCTTTCACCCTTACTTTTCTTTCAACAGGTTTTAGTTTTCTCCAGTACGTTTCAACTACTACATCTGCATTGATTCTTTGACCCTTCTGATGATAGTTTGTAAGCAGTTAATCTATTTGCACTAAATCTCCTTCT
Organism: Thermobia domestica; assembly: GCF_964235325.1. Classification (NCBI taxonomy): domain Eukaryota; kingdom Metazoa; phylum Arthropoda; class Insecta; order Zygentoma; family Lepismatidae; genus Thermobia; species Thermobia domestica. Next base: position 108,974,842 of record NC_137464.1, read on the forward strand.
TTTCAATTTTCAGATAACAAAGGGTATGCAGAATTGGTTTTATGGTATGTAGCTTTAATTAAATGGGGTGGTTGGATCAATGGGTGGATGGGGATAGTGTACCATCAATCTTCAGACACTTCAAAGGGTCAAAGGTGAAGATTGATGGTGGCTGGATTGACAGACAGGGGAACAGGCAGTGGAAGGAGGGCGTTTGGGCCGCTGGGCAGACGGTCGGATGTAGTTACGACTTTTTTTTTCTAATCTGCGCTTTACATATTGATCTTTTTTTTTTCTTGGGTGGCATCGGATTGGGTGCGTGGGATGTCTTACAGAGTCAATGCCAGTCAGGCCTAGAGATATCCCAATTAAGAGGCAGAAAGGTTTTACTCTGAACACACACACATCTATACGTAGACATATACACGTACGACACCACTTCCATGCACGCATACACAACTACATACGTAAAAATATATTAAATTACACACACACACACACATAGATAGATAGATATGACACATACACATTTTGGCGTGGGAGATCCGGATCCGATTCTCGGCGGGAGCTCAAGTGGTTTAGATCTAATATTAAACTGTAGTCCACGTCTCACATAGTCTCGTTGCTCAAAGGGACGCTTAACTCAAAAAATTAAAAAAAAAAAAAAAAAGAATCCAACACACACACACACATTTGACACTGCGATAGAAACGTCTATTATGTCACTCGTAGATAACTACATTCACTGATAAAAATCAAAATTGTTAGAAGATACTTGTTAACTGATTCCTGAGGACTTCCAAATAAAATACCGTGATTTTTTTTTTTACAAGAGTGTACCTTACATTTATTGCCAACAATTGTCGAACATAAATATCATTTCAATCGTATCTACAAATAGTTAATATTATTAAGAAAATCTACTTCATTATCTCCGCATTTATTTTTCCACTCAACTTCTAACATTCCTAAAACGGTACAACGACATCAACCAATTTACACAACAGACAAAAATTGTGTAAATTATTCTTCATTTCCACCCACCAAATCCCACAAATTATGATTTAATTCGTAACCCATTTTGACCCTAATTTGAACTTCGGAAACATAGTGACAACCGTAATTCCACTCGTCACCAAACTTGCTGTGTTATTCTTATATTTTTAATGTTCAATTCTTTCCCTTTTGTATCATATACTTTATTATACCTATAATTATTTTCTTCACTCTCCTTTCTCTACAACTTTCACCCCTAAAGAATTCGCTGCTTGGTGTTGTCTTCTATTGTTTCACTTCCTTCCAAAATTGCTCTTCTATAATTTATTTCCCAGTTCTTATTATCCTCACTTTTCTTTCCCGATCCTCATTCATTCCCAATGTTCTATTCGTTTTCTTTACTCTAATATTCACCATAATTCAGTAGTCGTATTGGAAATAAAGTACTGAAGATATGATTAAATGCATAAATATATCTTTCATATGCTTCAACATTGTGGAGCTTATTTTTAAATGTTTATAGCTACTATGATTTCTTTTTCTTTTTCTCTTTTTCTTACTAATATACTGTACCGATCATACCGCCCCAAGTCGATCAATGCCTCAATCATCTCATGTATCATAATTTTGACTTCAAATGTTTCTATACCTCTACTTGTGTACTACGCATATTGACATTCCTTTCATGAACAAACGTTTGTGTTATATACATATAGAAGCATTTTATTGTTCTCATTTTTTCTTTTCTTTCTTTCTTTAAATGACTGATACTATATGAAATGTGGGTCTATAGGTTAACAAAGAATCGGAATCACATGATCTCCCACCGATAACAGAACCGGAGTCTCTTGTACCAAACACACGAAAATATTATTCATACAGAGACATGTTTTCTACAGTTTATTTATTTATTTATTTATTATATTTTTTTTAGTTTAACATCCCATAATCATGCACCGAGGCTAAGGGAGATGGTGATGATGAGACGGATGATAACGTTGGAATTGTGAAAATGACTGAAAACGGAAACAACCCGAGAAATCCATGCGCACGGTGTGTATCTACCACAACCCTTATATGGCAGGATTTGGAATTGAACTAGGTACCCCTGCACATGAGGTGAGCGTTCTACCACTGAGCCACACGGATCTTTTTTTTAAACATGCATTTACACAAATACATTACACTGATACTTCCAACTACGCGCACTCTAGCTCTTTAGATCGCAAGTAAGAGGGAATACCCAATCTATCCAGAATTGCAACACAATATGTACGCGTTTTATAGTTATGGAACGCACGTCATTAGGCGAGTGGCGTCATCTGTGTGGAGCTGGAATTGTTTATTTTTGGTGCTGCTTTGTATGTGTTCCTGCTTATAGCGTCCAGTAATTATTATAATCTATGATTACGAGTAGTGAAGAGAGTGATTGAAATTTTACTTCCTGTTGGAGAAAACTGCAGCTGAGCTTTGTTATCCAGTAAGCAAAATTCTTTGAATAAATCACAAGTCCACACAAATTGAGCTCTTTCTGTGCCTGTATGAGCATCAGGACCCAACTGTGACTGACTCCCGTCTTATTCCAAAATCGTATAGAATTCGCTGGCAGGCACTCCATGCCAAATTTGTTCAGTAGTCTTTTGACTATTGTCATTAATAGCCTATAGAATTTTTTTCAATGTCTTTTCATTTCAAGATTACTAGGTAGTGGCAGGTACGAGGTTTGTTGAAAAACATCCGACTCTTATTCATTGTGTATTCAGCGTAGTTCTCCTTGGGCTGCCAAATATTTCTCTCAATGGATCTTAAATTATTGGGAGCAGCGTTGTAATGCCTTTTCCGGGATTACGGGCAGGTTGTCTGTCGCATCTTCTCTTGACAGTGACATACAGCTTTCTTTTAATCTCTTTTCCCACTTATATGGGGTTGACATTTTTTATGATTCGCAACATTTTATGGTTGACTTGAGCATTCTCCGTAAATCCTTTCCATTCGACGATGAATTTCAGTTAATACACCTTCCGCTGTCTAAAAGCACACAACATCCTGTTGCTCTTCTATCGACGTCACTTTAAATATGAAATGACGACAAGGCTACTGCTCGGTTATCACCGTTTCTTATTCCTTGCTAAACACGGAACGCATTTAGCGAGTAAAACGGGAGAATCGTTTTCCTAACACCAATAACCACTTGTCTGGTTTGATCCATTTTTTCTAAATACCATAGATTTTTATGCAATATCTTCTGCCTCATTGTTTATTAACTGCTTCTTATATATTTGTTAACGAAAAAAGAAATCAGATACTTTTTGAAGAAATCATGTATTCAACTGACATATTGCCATTTTTGAAAGGGGAAAAGCATCCTAATCGTTCTTTACTTTTCTTAAGTGCTTACTGACGGATAACTGTAATCTAGGCCGTACATTTTTACCAACAAATACTATTTCAGACATCCCCTTATTCCTTGTGGTCATACATCACAATAATCACAGGACACCACGAGTAGGAAGACATACAATGCAGCACTAAGCAGGAACCACTTACAGGCTGACAACACTCCTGACATTGGCTAGGGAATTACAAGCTACAGTGTCCAGTGGCACATTCTGTAATTACAAAACGTATCCATACTGTGTTGTAATTCCGGTTATTTTTGTGTACCCTCTCCTATCATGATAGTTATATGAACAATTACACTTACACGACACATACCTTACCTGGCTCTCCATATGTTATGTATATTTCTACATAGCTTATGGCATTTTTATCAGCGCCCTAACACTTAGTCTGATGCCTACATTTTCATCTGACCCGATGTCCTATGGCCCAGATGTCTCTCCTGAAGTTTTGGTGCTCCCCTGTCTGTCTTCCCCCCACCCAGCCATTCTTTCAGCCACCCCATTGAAGCTGGTGGCAGAAAACTGTTTTAAAATTGGCCTAATAAAAAGGAATACTGGAAATAATAATAATAATAAGAAGAAGAAGAATGGAGGAATACTGACAAAAGCAATGGAAGGAAAAAAAGGATCAATGCCGAAGACAGAAAATACCCATCTATGAAGATGATGAGTCATGCTGGAAGAGATTCATAATTTAATGTCCAAGTTAAATGGTATCCAAAGAGAGGGAAGAATATCAGTTGCTGTTGAATGGAAAGCTGTTTCGTCAATAGAATGAACAAAGTCAAACTTTGGAGTTTACAAACATCACCTATGCTGAAATATATATACTTACATTTTACAAATAAATGTCTTTGCCTTTAATTCAATAGGTTTCTTTTAATTTCGTCAATATGTATGTTATTCAGTGATATTGAATACCAGTCTATTGGTCTCTTTTTAGTCTATTGATTTCGGGGGGGGGGGGGATTTTGTATTTGTTTTCCTTGAAATGGACAGCAATTTTAGCAGTTTGACTTTATTGCTTCTTGAAATTTACTTGAATGTTTCTTTTTGAACATTACATTTTGGAATGTAAGATTTAAATAGTTAATCATCAAATTTGATTTGAGTAATATTTCAATGCAAATTCAATTTGAAAGAGCATATGGATCTTTCACTAGACTTGAAGAAGAAATCGAAAAATCACATCCACTAAAACTTCTGAAACAAAATTAAAAAATAATTCCCCGAATAAGAACCAGTAAATCAATAGGCTAAAAAACAAGGATGACGAAGGTGTTTACCGTGGTTAACAACTTCGTATTCAATGGCTTTTACAAGGAACGAAGAATGGAATTTGACTGTGATCGCTCATTTACATAGTGTTAACAATAACGCTCATTCACGAATTAATTTCTTAAGAATAGTAATAATAATAAAACATACAGTTTCCATCAGCACTACCTATGTTCAGTGTCGTGGCTCTTCAAAGAGAAGAAAAAAAGACTATTATTTTTGTCTTAAATAACAATATAACCAACCATTGTAAGAAAAATTAATGGTAATTTTAGTGGCTTAAAATTAAAAATTCAAACACTGTAAAAATAATGAATTATATTTGAAACTAATGTCGAAATGTGAAATTTAATGTAGAATTTATTGCATAATATTATATACAGCGGGAAATGAATCGATTGTTATGAAGAGTTAGGACTTTCAAACAAAACTCGTAACAAAAATAAAATGAAAGTTCAAAAAATTAGGAAACAATTTTATCAATTGCTACAGATAGAAATAGCTCTTCCTGCTGATCTACTGGCCAGTGCGCATGCCTTTGATGTTCGGGGTCCTGATTACGATTCCCGATTGGAAAGAATTAAAATTTGAACGAATTACGTTGGTTCGAATTTCATCTCCAACTGTAGACCCACGTCTCAGTGCTGAGAAACATCAATGCCAAACTTCAACAACAGTAACATGAGATATTGATAAAACGCATTGAAAGATAATAAAAGTGATATGTGTATGTAATGCGAGTTCGATATCAGAAGGGTACTTATATAATAATCTTTTCCTTTTACAAAGTTCGCGAGAGAAGGTCTCGTGACGATTCAGTCGAATGTATAAAGTTAGGCGTACCGATCATAGATAATTAATATTAATAAATATAAATAAACAGATATAAAACTATTGAGCTGAGATAGTTAATGCATGTAACTTTTAATTGTAATTGTTCAGATTCCATTCGAATTTTGCTTTTAAAAAGTGCATATTTTTAAAGACATAAGCATAATTCATCTTTTACCTATAGAAATTCTTTACAACAGGAAGTAACTTATACTTTTCGTACACCAGAAAGTATTTCAGTATATTTTCCGGAAATATCCTACTGTTAATAAAACAATGCTTGAATAAGAATTACTATTTTTCAATGTCTGTGCAGGCTAAGTTCCCGCTTCTATTTAATTCGTCCAATTCTAAAGAAAAACTTCTAATTCAATATTTTATTAGATTGGTGTATGGTATACGTGTTAGTTAAATGCATGCTTAAAATGCACCTATTAAAAATAATTTTGTTTATTGAATTTCTTTACAGAAAATATCTTTAAAAACAAGAAGAGTATTTTCTATAATATTTTTTTTTTTTTTTTTAGCAGAAATTGGAAAATTCTTATCAAATCTCTTATAAGACAACAAAAAATATTACCAAATTAATATGTGAAACAGACTATTAAACCTTTCCTTGATAAGTATAACCATTTTTCGTAAAAAAAAAAAAAAAAAAAAAAAAAAAAAAAAGTAAAAATTTGACATTTTTGAATTAAAATTTTCAGAAAGATGAATTCTGCGTAGAATGTTTTACATAAAGTTACTTGTTCAAACAATTATATGATGAACATGACCGAAGATTTCAAAGAATTTGAAATTTTCTCTTATCTATAATTATCCCGATGTTTCATTTTAAACTTTTCCGAAAAATCGTTATGCCCATGAATTACCTCATATAACATAAACCATTCTAAACCGTTTTTAGTAATAAACAACATGACATTAGGAAAAGAAGGAGAATTATTTTCAAAACCGTAACATTTTCATAGGTGATTTTAATATTTGACAGTGAGCTTTATGTATCAGGCAGAAATTATGGTAAACTTTTAAAGCGCCGTAATTTCAGCATAACTGCACATATTCTAGAAATAGAGAAAGATATAACATGATTTGACTGTCGTTGAATTTGTCTTACGAACAGATAATGTACGTATTTATAAGATCTTTATCAAGTTTTACGTATGATCTTTAATGAAAAGTATGAAAACTGATAATAAGATCCAGAATAGTGCGGACTCAATACGAGGGTCACTACAAAAGTTTTGAGATACGCATTTTTGTGGCACAGTATTTGAATTCCAACAATTGCGTTCAGTAGTGGTATCCAGAGCAAAGAAGCGAAGCAAGTTTCAACTCGCCTCACTTATCGGCGTAGCCGTATCGCCTTCATTTGTTTGTTGATGTGAGCATTATTCGGCTGTTTAGAATGAAGCTCGAAACTGAACATTTTTCGGCAATGATTCTTTACGATTTCAAAAGTGGTTTGATCGAGACACAAACCCTTGACCGTTTGCAGGCGGCATTTGGGGACCTTGCTTCTTCCCGTGCTACAATTTTTCGGTGGTTTGGTGAATTTAGAAGAGGCCGGACATCGCTGAAAGATGAAGAGAGAGCTGGAAGTCCGGCAACAGCTGTGTCAGATGAAAACATTGCCGCTGTGGAACATATGATTCGAGAAAATCCTCGAACAACTTTCAAGGACATTTAATCTACAATGAACATTGGATCGCCAGCAGTAACAAAAATTCTTCATGAACATCTTCGGCTCAGGAAGGTTTCATCTCGTTGGGTGCCTCATACTTTGAACAGCAGAAGCGCATGCGTGTGGAATGGTGTGAAGAAATGCTTGCAAGATTTGATGAAGGCAATTCTCAACGCGTCTCTGACATTGTTACTGACGATGAGACTTGGATCTATTTGACCCTGAAAATAAACGCCAGTCTACAGTTTGGATCTTTCCAGACGAAAATCCACCCACGAAAGTGAAGTGACAACGAAGTGTAGGAAAGAAGATGATCGCAACTTTCTTCTCCAAATCTGGTCATATTGCAACTGTTCCACTTGAAGAACAAAGGACTGTTACTGTTCAGTTGTACATCACTGTCTGCCTAACAAAAGTGTTCCAGAAGCTTCGGGAACGGCGTCCAAGAACTGGATTGCGTGGGATCCTGCTTCATCATGACAATGCGTCCGCACACACGGTCAATATCACAATTCAGTTTTTAGAATCTACGTAGGTCAAACTTATGACTCATCCGCCGTATAGCCCTGACCTGGCCCCGTGTGATTTTTTTATGTTCCCCAGGATCAAAGATCGCATGCGTGGGAAAAGATTTTGCAGCCCTGAAGAAGCTGTAGTGGCTTACGAGAATGAACTTTCAACACTTGAAGAAAAAGACTGGCAATACTGCTTCCAAAAGTGGTTTTCGAGGATTCAAAAGTGTGTACAGTGTAATGGTGAATACTCTGAGAAAATGTAAGTGTTAAATTGATTTTAAGTATGTAAGTTATTTCACATCTCAAAACTTTCGTAGTGACCCTCGTATACACCATTGTATAAAAATCCAACAATTGTTGCGAAAGTTATCACTGCTTTAAAAGAAGTCGAACATATTGGAGAGAGAGCTAAATTCTACCTCTAATTCTTGACTGATATTTAGTATCACTTCTGGTTTTAATACAAATTTAAGGTTGAAAATGAAATGTATTCTTGAGACATTTAAGAAATTTCAGAAAACAGTTTCTATCTGTCACCGTTTTCACTCCATATCAATCAACATTCAGTGGTTTATTTCTGTCTGTTTTAGTGAGCAGATTGGAGTAGAGATTAAATATATTTTGGGAATGCACAGAAATAATAATTTACTGACCACAGAAGAAAAAGCTTCTTGCTATCTATTACGAATTTTGTTCTATTGCGATCAATATTAAAAGTGGAAATGATTGTGTTACGTTCGGTTGGAACAAAGATTAAGTGATAAAATGGTACCTATTGTTAGAAAGCTAAATAATTCCAAAGAACCGCTTCTCGCTATCTGTTAGCGTAATTTTGTTCTATGTAGATCAATATTGAAACTGTAAGTTGTAGGGTCAAGATGCCGAATATCGGATACCGAGAAATATTTCGTGTAAGATGCAGCAGCTTAGCGGCCGTTATCGTAACTGCACACCAATCGGTGGGCTATTAGGCGCCTGATTTACGATATCTCTCGCAACATGTTTATTTATGTGGTGAAATGTTTTGTGATTTTGACCTTGTGAAATATTTCTAGTACTGCAATTGATTGCATTATCTCGTCCATAAAGGTAACCTGATCATATTCATACTATAATTATAATGTAGCCTAAGGAGAATAGCTTTAAATTACATGATGTTTTGGTGTTTCGTTTCTGTTTACGTGACGTATAGAGTTGAAAGTTGACACACGAACTACGTTGCCAAATATCGGATAGTACAGAGGTTCTAAATATCGGATGTCAGATACAAGGGATCGGTATTGCTAATGTAATTCTTCGATTATTACAGTTACAGATGACAAAAATCGCTCAAGGGAAGGGAAGAAGTGGGATCCTGAGGCTATGCTCCAGGCTGTTGTTGCAACGCACATCCTATGAGCAAGCGTTCTTCCAAAAAAAATCATAGATGAAACATCTTCTTCATGAATGTGTGAATCATAGATGAATGTGTGTTTTTCACAGCCATATAAACTTGACAAAGGTGGTGAACGATGGATACGATGTATCCAATGTCTTAAATGGTCACACGAGCTATGTACAGGCACTAATCCAAAAACGTGGAAATCCTTTATGATTTTTGCCAGTAATTTAACTTCTTGGTAGATCCTATTACAGATGAGTAGAACAACGTTTAGTTACATTATTAGAAAGTAGCCTTTTTTGTTGAACAATGTTTAGTTAAAAGTAAATCTACATGTTGAAAGTATTTACAACTTTGTCAAACAATGTTTAGTAAAAATAGATTTACATATGTAGATATTTAGAAAGTAGTCTATTTTGTAGAACAACGTTTAGTTAAATCTACATGTTTTGTAACTTTACGTTTTCTATAGCCTATGTTTACACCATGTAATATAATAAATATAATGCACAGTCTTCTCCAATTGAGGTTTTCCTTAAATCCTTCTTATTTAATATCCGTCCGATATTAGGACCCCTTACTAGGCTATACGATATTGAGCAACCTTTCTTCGAACTGAGAAAAATGCAACTTTGTACCAAAGTGTATGTATCTTTCCTTTAATATTTCTTTATTGCTTCGAAACTTTCAAATTATAATCTACAAAGATAACAGAATATTTAGAAGAGGTTACCTAGGTATATCAATGAAATATTTGTTGGTAAAGTTTTTATTCCTTTTTATCCAAACACTATCCGATATTCGGCACCTTTCCTATAGTAAATTCCAACCACTTCCGGTTTTAATAGAAAGTTAACAATGGAGATGTAATGTATTTTGGGGACGTTTAATTGGTCCCTGAAAAAGTATCTCTCTAGTACCGATTTTCTCTAATCCTAAACTTCTCTAATCGCTTTAACCTAAACAAAATCGTTTAGAGTTCAATTCAATGAAAATTTGGAAACAATTATTGCTTTTCTCTATTGGGCTATTGTTGCAATAGGACAGAGATCTTGCCTAAGTCATTAGAAACCCATGATGTACCCTTTCAAGTGATATGAATGCTAATCAGGATCTTTCCATACAAGGTGTATTTTCTCCTTAAAATTGAATAAGAAGAGTTTAATGCTGCTAAATACAATTGGTAGCAAGTCTATATACCCTAAGTTTTTAAACATCCTTATAAAGCCAAGGAGAGAGAAAACTTGAGCTAGCGATCAACTGAAACAGCTAGGCGAACGAATGTTTTCAAACTTTTCATCTAAAAACTAGAATTACTTTATTTGAATATGAATCACTCAAGTTTTACACTGCTGTTTCCTTGTGACCAAGTCTTTTCAAGAGTAGGAAAGTTGGCTAGTTACCATGATCAGTTTTTGCTTATTGTAAAAGTTCATCCATCTTATAAATCAGCATTCAATTATTCCATGTTTACAGCGTAGTCAAATTCGTAATCAAACATTCTGAAATTTAACATAATTCTTTACGGTATAAGAATTAGGAAATAAGGCGTGTTTTTGCACTAAAGAAGTGCCATTGATTTCTTTAATCCCACCGTAACATATGTGTTCTTCTTGAGCACTAAAAGATTGTTCTTGACGGTGATGCTGTAACAATATTTTACATGTGTATAAACCAATAAAATAACGCAGTTTATAAGATTTTTTTTTCTTTTAATAAAACTATAGAAACATACACATAAAAATGTCATTCTGCAATTATAGATTAAGATTCCAACAACAGACTTTCAAGGAAGACGATACGGCATCTTCCTCTGCATTCATGGGCTCCCGAAGGGGAGGGCAGGATGGGGTCCGGGCCCCCCTGGCTCACAAAAATATGTACGTAATATAACAAACCACATATATTAAATACCAGACATAATATAGCAACCATGGAGATGTCCCCCTAGAAAACTTTCTTCAGATACCCCTTTCTGCATTCGATGTTGGATTTCTCCTCATGGATTATTGTATGAAAACTTCGTAGATGGCAAGCTCTGTATATTTCGGCAAACAAAAGAAAGACAAATTAGTCAGTGTAAACATTTGGAGATTGTCACCAAACACACAGTTAAATCAAAGAACAATCACAAGGATATTCACTAGACGCTACATTCATAACATGGGGAAGAAACTGGGCTCCCACCAGGCGCCTGTCCAGGTAGCGGCTAGAGGAACACCCATCAGATATGGTGGGTACTGGAAGAATCCGGGACGGACGAACTCAGAACTGCTCCCTTGCATTTAGTAGAGGGTTCTACAAAGACTAACGAAAGTATTCCTGACAGAAAATCCTGGCTCTCCTGGTAGGGGGTTGGAGTGAAGCTAAGAACCCGCTAGAAAGCGAACACATTGGCCTTGCAGCATGGATGGACGTTATGGATAGCAAACTAGTCATGGCGAAGGACAAAAAATAGGTAAGCCAACGCGAAATAAGGGCAAAGGATAAAAATATAGCGACATGAAATGTAAAAACTATGTTGAAGCCTGGGAAAGATGCAGGAAGTATCAAAAGAAATATTAATATAGTGTATCAGAGAGTTACAGAAAATAAGGTGAAAGTAGGAAATATAAAGAAATCTGAGTATGTGTTGTACAGTGGATCAGAGAAAAAGAGAGGGCAATGAGGAATGGGTTTTATAGTACTGAAGATCACCAGTGAACGAAAGAAGGGGCAAAATAATTATAAAAGGAAGATTCAGGATTATATCAATCATTATAGCTCATGCACAGACGGAGGAAAAAGATGAAGCAGAAAAATATAAGTTCTATGAGGAACTGGAAGGATGGGCTGGGTAAAGGAACTGAGTAAAATTCAGAAGTACGACACTGTAGTAGTAATAGGGGTTTTTATGCTAAGACAGGCAAAGAAAACTTTATGCAAAATGTGGGAGGAAGTATGCAAAGAAATCTACAGATAACATTTAAAAACTTTATAAAAGATACTCAGGTGTATCTTACTATATGACAAAAGTTCAAAAATTTTAAACAATCTGAAGAAAGTAAAAACTCACTTTTGTTGATATTTTACTAATTACTATCAGTGGTGTTCTCAATTCTTGGTTAATAGTCTAGCGTAAGTGCTCTCTCTCTCTGTCTCTATCATGGATTTGGTCTCCGGAGCATGAACAACCTCATAAGTAGACCTCGCCACTTCAGTAGTGCGTTAGCAAAATGAAACAATTACTAACATATACTTGTACTAGGGATGAATATGATGTAATGAGCAAATTTTAACTGTTAATGAGCACTAGAAATATAAAAAAGGTAAATGGAATCGTGGATGTGGAGAGCGATGTACAGTGTGATGCAATAGTTCCAAGACGTATTTTCCCTCAAACAAATGAGAGAATGATAGTGATCATGACCGCCATCTTGAAATCTGCTATATTGGATCGACATAAACTATTTTACATACAAAAGGAGTCATGTGGGGTATGAAACAATAATAGACTTTTCTGAGCAATGTAATATACTAATTAGTTTATTAAAACGGTTTACAAGTTACAGTGCTTGGAAATTTGACAAATTTGCTGTTTGTAGCAGATAATAGATGACAACGCTGCCAAGGAACATACGAGATTCGTTTCGAAATTAATGACTCCTATTTTTGTGTTGACTTTGTATGTCCGTGCCAGATGTCGTTGGTGTACTGCTAATGCTTGAACCTTCATTTTTTATTTGCAGCTGTCCAATTGTTCTGCGGTAGTTGGCGCCAGCATAGGAATGTTCCAAAATGGAGCCTGATATGGACGTGAGTATAAAACAACGATGTGTGATTGAATCCTTCACTGCTGAAGGAATTGCGCCGATTGAAATCCATCGACGCTCGGTAAAGATTTATGAAGACGATACAATAGACGTGAGCAATGTGAGGCGATGGGTACGGCATTTCCAAGGTGGTGAAAAGAGTGTTCATGACAAGCCACGGCCCGGTCTACCGTGCACAGCTATCATCCCTCACAATGATGAGCGTCTTGATCAACTCATCAGTGCTGATCGCCGGAAAACGACCAGAGAATTGTATACAAAGTTGAATGTGGCGAACATTTTCAAGACTCGGAAGCTGTTGTCAAAACTGTAAGGAAGTGGTTAGCCTCAGCTGGTTCCGATTTTTACAAGCGCGACATGCAGGCCCTGGTTCATCGTTGGCAAAAGTGCATAACGAATGGTGGGAACTATGTGGAAAAATGACAGTCGGTAGCTGAAATATTGCTCTGTTCAGTTGTATGTATCTCCATTAATTTCCATGAAAAATAGGAGGCATTACTTTCGGAACGACCCTAGTACATTGTTACCTTATACATGGTATAATGTAACATGGCCCGGAAGTTTTGAGCAACCAGTATATATATGTAGGAATTTTATATTTATTGAACTTTTGGAAATATAATTAGTTGTTTACTAAATTTTCATGTAGATCGCAAATTTTGCGTAAACTCTATTGAAATAATGGTTTTAAGTGTATTTAGACGAAAATATATAGTTATATATATCTATATTGTAGAATATTTATATATTTAGCCAAAATCTAGTGTTATTTTAGAAAATAATGTCATATCCGGTCGTTTTAAATCCTTTCCTGTGTATTTTCATGGATATTTTTGGTTTAGGGGATCATCAAATAAACCAAAATTGTTATTTCATAAATCTTCTTTAAAATTTTACATTTGTAAAGTCAGCCATAATAGCGTCATGATGCATCTCTTTGTTTAATCTAAATTGTCTGTGATTGGAGCATCTCCAATCTCTGCTGTCGTGAAGAGTTTCAGTGCTTTTGATCTTAGATCATCCTATCAATACGTCATTGTAAAGAATCCAATTGGGAATCTTCTCCCAGTTATCTTTGTTCTTTTCGTTAGTGGATCCGCCATGAGCAGACGTGCAGTGCGTCTTGTCTACAGAAAGTAACTGCAATTGATTTCAGTTCAGTTAGCTGTCAGTGGACCATTTTAGGAGTATGAACTCCTGAGAACTGTGTCGCAACAGGAAATAGTTTGACTTGCTCACAGTGCAGTGGTTCGAGAGAGCAAGCTGCTTGCGTCGAATTAGCACGTTGCCTTTTTCGTGAAGAAAGTATGGAGTCGTTCCAGCTTTGATTGTTTTTAGACGTCCCGGAAACTTGCCAGGAGGCAAGGGGATGAAGGAAATTTGGTAAAGTCGGCAACAGGACCATCAATAAATCTTGAGATATAGTTGTATGCCATGGAATTCACCAAGTAAGTGACTAATTTATGCATCAAAATCTCTATTTCGAACGAACTTAACCTGCTAAATTTCATCGTTCTGGATTGAAGATGTGTGTCTCTATTAGTGTTGTGATGCATAACATGATGTTTTAAATTCCGCGTCGTTTTCTCTAAGTTGTTTCGTATATAGATTCATGATGTGACTAGCACTGGTCGCTCAATGGGGGGGGGGGTTCTTTTCCTTAAGTTTCAGGAGGTTTTCGTTTCCTTAACCGACCATGAAATGTGTGTACCTTCCGGGCACATATATTTTCCCCGAAACATATATTAGATATGTAAACCTCAAAATTTCCCGTATTGCTCGCTATTACAATACAAATCTATTCACTGTTTTTCTAGGCTCAGATTTACTTCAGATTGGATATGATGAGACAAATGTTTACATTAATTTTCGGCTCACATTAATGAAAAGGGTGCCATATACGGCTATTGGTAAGAGGAGATGTCTGTCAATTTTGAAATATTCGTTTTGTATTCTGAATTCCCATCGTGAGAAAACAAAAGTTCAGATTTCAGAGAGCATAATTCGTAAAAATTTTTGACCATTTAATTAGAAAATTATAAAAGTCAGCGGGAGTCGTTTCAATACGTCCTTAACAAAGGCTGTGTAGGCTATATACTAAATTTGTAATGTTCATGGAAGTGATTTTTAATATGTGTTACGTTAAGTTAGGTTAGATAGTTAGGTTTAGTGATTTTAGGTTAAGTACAGTTTATTGAATATTGCCCGGTGTGTGTATTTTCTGCATGTCGTTTTGATTTGTTGTGGAAGGGAAAAATGGCCTAAGCTTGTATAAAGAGGTCAACTAATGTGTATAAATCCTCTATGCTGGCCCCACTTCGAGAGCACAACATTAGTACGACAGAGAATAGTGCACGAAAAAAAAAAAAAGAAAATTAGTATACAGCACAGAGAACCGAAATGTGATGTATATGCGTATATGTAGTATAGGGTATTGATTGTGTGATCATTGTGGAAAAAAATTGTAGATGTCATATAACACGTAAAGTTGCCTAACGTTCAATAGAAATTGAGTGCGTGTGAAGTAATACTCACGAGATGGGAAGAAAGTAGAATGTTAATTTTATTCAATTTTGTACTTCACCTTCTCATTCAGATGGGTTTAAAAAATTTTCATTTCCAATTACCAAACATTGCACATATTTTTCCTTGTGTTTATTTATCTTCTTGTCATACAGAAAATTTACTACAAATAAAATGTACCAGCCGAAACAAAATATTTTCTTTTCAAGTGCAAAGCTCATTATTTAGTATTAAGTAGTAAATCAAACTCAGTGGTGTATTATTAGTATGTAGTATACAAAATTTTGAAAGTAGTACGTAAACCAGGGTGCGAATTGGCGGGGGGGATGCCAGGGATTTCCCCCCTGACAAAAATCTTTCCCCCCTGGAGAAGAAAAATTTTATCCCTGGCAGGGATAATTTTTTCCACCTCTGGAGTATTTTTAAATGGACATGAAGATAGAAAAAGGGAACAATTCTTACTTTGCGTAACTAACCTAAATATTGCTTGAGTGAAAATATATGAAACATCTCACATCTCAACTGTTTTGTACTTGTTAGTAAATATATATATATATATATATATATATGTGTGTGTGTGTGTGTGTGTGTGTGTGTGTGTGTGGGAGGACGGAGCGCATATGAGTGAAATTCGTCCTCCCCTGGGAAAATTTTTCAATTCGCACACTGACGTAAACAGTGAATAACAATCAAAGTTTATCGTTAAAACCTACAAAATTGATTTCACTTAGTGTGACCGGGATTGAAATAACAGACCTGACAGAAATTCACTACGTTAGAACCAACTAAATTCAGTTTAGGCATTCAGTGCACAAAATTCAATTCCGTTGCGCTATTCAAAATCCAGTTCGAGATATTTTTTCTTTTGTTTGGGCAGTAAATACCAACATTAAGATCTCCGAAGCACACATTGCCAGTTTCACTCTTGGATCGATGTCTTGTATCGGTGGTTTGATGGTACGCAACCTATTTCGCGATGGGATGCGACTGGTGAGCTGCAGATCTGGACACCGGGCTGTGAGTGGGAATGAAGGAAGCTTGGAAATCTTCACATTTTTTGGGTTAAATTTGAGTTCGATTTTCAGGGGATGATTGGTTTAGTGGATGGGTCAGTGAGTGTTGACAGCTTACCCGCCTGGGCCCGATTGGTTCGCGGTCACCAGTTGGTGACGCATTCACGCAACCATAGTCTTAAGGAAAGTGAACATCATACAAAACACATCATACAGTATCATACATCATATAGTTTTTTAAATTTTTATTTTATTTTATTTTATATATTTTTTTTTTGTAAAAAACATCATAGGTAGCATTCTTACCGAACAAAATTATTCTAAAACCAGAATAATTTAGATCATCTGCATTGATCATCAGCACTCATAAACTTGCCAAATCACAATTTTGCAGTACACTATGAGCACCTAATATAGAATGAAGTGTCACAAATTTCAGAATTTCAGAAAAATGCGCTAAAAGTGTATTTTTTCAGCATCCCAAAATCAGTCAATCGGATCGTCATTGTAGATTAAGTTACAAAATTCATATCGAAGCATTCCTGTGAAGCGAGGAAACTGATATTTTGATTGTACACAAATGGATGTAATGTGACAATGATATCTCTGTCATGCAATTTTAATGGATTTTTTCTTCATTGCATAATTATATACGGGGGTGACTGAAAAGTTTTGAGCCTAACATAGAAAATGAGAATTTATAACAAAATAATTATATGTTGTATTAGAATAGTACAACCTTTGATATTAATATGTATCAACATCATGG
Source organism: Thermobia domestica (assembly GCF_964235325.1). Taxonomy (NCBI): domain Eukaryota; kingdom Metazoa; phylum Arthropoda; class Insecta; order Zygentoma; family Lepismatidae; genus Thermobia; species Thermobia domestica. The sequence continues at coordinate 108,992,025 of NC_137464.1, forward strand.
TCCTAAGTAATTTCTTTTATCTTTTACAGGTTCTTGGAGTGAGTGAGATGGCAAAAGTTGGGAAAAGTGAAATAAACGAGTACAGATTAGTCATCAAGTATCTGCAAGAAAAGGAATATCGGGGTCTGAGATCCACCAGGATTGGTCAATACCGTAGGTCAATCTGTCCCTTCATATACCACCATCAAAAGATGAGTGTAGGAATTCAAACGTGGTAGGCTGTAACAGCTTTCAACTTTTCTGTTATTCTTCTGTTATTCTTCTCTATTTTCTATGAAATCTATCATGATAGGATGGATTCTATTCCAGTCATGGGAAGCTTGTAATTCGGAGTAATCATCAGACTTTGACTTGAAGAGCAAGTTCGGCACGAGTAGTGAGTCCATCAAACAGTTGAAGTTCTTTTATATCAAACTATCTAATATGTCTAATGATGAAAATAATTCAAATTTCCTTGTAACTAATTTTATTCATTTATTCAGCATCCAAATCGATATGTACGAAATACTCATGCAACATAAATCATATGCTTATGCACAACTAACATATTCGTGTACGCAAATCATGCAGATTATTTTCTTGCATTAGTTAACTTACTTAGTTAATTTACATATTACATTTGCAAACATCGGCGTGCTTTCTGTTAATGACAAGTGACACGTATAGAGTACATGTTAGCAATCAGACTAAAGGGATATGGAGAATAAAATGCCAATCAAAGTTACTTTAAATTCATATATAGAAAAGAATATCCATAATCAGACCATATGTTCCCCAGATGATAAATTAACGTAGATTCTATTCATTTAATCTTATAAGAAATTTATTCTGACGTAGCTTCACTTTTAATAACATATTCTAGAATGTAACCTTATTCCATTTCATTAAATTCCTATCTTTTAATGTTGGAAAAAACATAGCTGATCATATTCTAATTTCTCCCTTTTAATATGCACTGGTAGCGTGGCGATTAACTTTTAGATTCTCCCTAAGATGAAACATAGAACTTTCTGATATTTTAATGTTAATAATTTATTTCGATGCCTGCATAGAAATAAATACGCAGTCATAATAAACTACATGATGAGTAATTTATTATATTGTGATCATAATCATGGATAATTTAGCTAAGTTCAGCAATCTAACATATTGAACATCGAGGGAAATTTAAACTATTTAATGCATAATTACGTTTCCGAGCATTTTTACTACAAAATTAATTTAACTTACGGGTTAAGTTCCAAAATTGGGCGTCCGTTTCCCGCAAAATTTTTAAAATTTACAGGAAAGATATGGATAATTTGATCGTTTGTGTGCTTGATAATATATAAGAGTCTTGAAAAATCTGTTTATTTGTTATATATAAGCGGTTATAAACATGGTACTATACGGCGAGCGGAGGGAACTACTTGGCGCAAGGTAACCGAACATTTGCATTGTTGGAAAGAAACGAGCATTTATGTTATGAACATGGCGGATGTACAAGGGCAATGAACTAACAGTTTTAATATTTGTGAAGCAATACGTTGATAACGAGCAAAATCTTCTAAAAGTTTTTGAAGAGCACGGATTAATGAACCTAATAACAAATTGCAGAAAGTGTGGCAAGGAGATAATAGCGAAAAGACGTGGCGAAAGCGGACGCCCAACTTCGGAATAAGTGCCTAACTTACGAACAATTTGTTATAACGATTTCAGTGGTACGACGATATAACTTTTCTTTTGAATTATTAAAACTGCAAGGAATAATATATTCAACCTTTCTTCTAAGAAACACACCTTCTTATTCTCACAAAACATTAGAAGAAACAGAGGTACATCTATTCCATATTAAAGAGATGACATGGTGTGTAATACAGAAAGCTTATAAGCATGAATGCAAAATTTTAATAAAAATTGATGCATTAAAATAATATCCAATAATTCAAATTAGACAAATGAACATGCAAAAAATTAAACATTGAATACAACTACTTAGACAAAATAAATAAAACTGGAACAGAGTAAACAGTCTGTTACAAGGCCGAGATACCGCCACGGAAAACATTGGCCTCGTGCTTGATATGATCACGGAAGATCGCCGATTGTCAACTTGACAGATTGAAGACAGACTGGGCATATCACAGGAGCGACCAGATCATATTCCGAAGAACGAGGTTGGTTTATCAAAAGTTTCTGCTCGATGGGTCTCGCGTCTTCTGACTCCCGAACAAAAACGCACTCGGTAATTTCTATCCGTGGAAAATTTGAAACTGTTAGAACGTGATGTGGACGATTTTCTCTGTCGATTCATCACTATGGACAAGTTTTGGGTATAGTATTACTAGCCAGAAACAAAACAACAATCCAAACAATGAAAGCACCCCTCCTCCCTTACAACAAAGAAGGCAAGTGTGATACCTTTCGCTGGCAAAGTGATGGTCTCTGTTCTTTCTTGATTTTCAAGGTGTGATATTCATTGAATACCTGTGAAGGTGTCATACAATCACAGGATAATACTATAGTGACCTGTTGAAAAAACTTCGAGTGCAAATTAAAGGAAAAAGGCCACAAATGATGTCCAGAGGAGTTCTCTACCATTATGACAATGCTCCCGGCCACATATCAGCAATTGCCATGGCTACTAATCACGAATGCGGCTTTTAACTTGTTCCTCATCCACCCTATTCTAAGGATCTGGCCCCCTCAGGTTTCCACTTGTTCCCAGATCTGAAAAAGGCTCTAGCATCTCGACGTTTTGCCAGCGATAAGGACGTCATGACAGCCGTGGAGGAGTTTCTGTAGTCACAACCTAAGGATTTTTTTCTAGTGGGATAAGAGCACTGCAGCAACGTTGGAGCAAGTGTGTTGCTGCCAAAAGGAATTTTCTTGAAAAATAAAGGTATTACCAAATCTGTACTTCTTATAGTTCCCTCAAGGCTCAAAACTTTTCAGTCAGCCCTCGTACAGTACGTCATGTTTAGTTTCCCCAACAGAAGCTGTTGTACGTCGCACAGTTTGAGTATTAAATAATATCCAGCTACGTCCCCGATAAACACCACCTTTACGAAGACACTTATGTGTCGGGTGGGGAGGATTGCGTGCTACAGTGAAATTTAGAGCTGTGTCGGTGGTAGTTCACTACCAGAAGGGCCACCCCTACCGAATTGGTCTAAATGGAGTAGCCAGACGAAGAGTGTTCTGGGAGAAGTAGTGATGGGCAGTGGGAATATTCCCGGTGGGAAGGAATTTAAAAATGGGAATATTCCCGGTTTTTTTCCCTGGCCTATAAATTCCCGGGAAGGAATTTATTTCCATTTCTTTACTTTATCTTCCAAATTATAAGAACCATATGACTAGTTACTTTATTTTAATATATTATTATTTACTTCTAGGTTTTAAAGAATTTTGAGGTTGAAAAATTTAAAATTATTTGACGGCACTTTATATAACCAATAATATGACTTTTAAGTTCCATTTCCATTTGCACTAAAAAGTAAGGTAATTGTTTAGAATTGGGGGGCCAAAACTAGCAAAAAGTAGGATGAATTACGGAAGAAATGAGTTGATAGTGATGTTCAAGTAGTCAAGAAAGTGTCGAACACATTTTTTTAGGGCAGTAGGGGATTTATACAAAACGGAAAGGTAAGTGGAAGTGGTTTATGTGAGAAAAGAAAGTGAATTGTTGGTAACGAAGATAGAAAACAACGTGCCATGCGGGACTCTAACCAGCCTTCATTCGCTAACGCTCGCTCTACAACGCTGTCTGAATTTAATGTTGGTAACGTAATTTAACGTATGAAACCATAAAACAACCGCATCGGAATAGAATATCGCAAAAATGTAGGTGCAAAAGCTGGCCGCCAATGCTAAAGAACAGCCAAAATTAGCAAAGTACTAATTTACAAATAACGAAAAGGAACCATTTTGTAAAGTAATTTAGAATTATGTAGAAATAGAGATGAAGTACTATTAATAAACCCTGAACCACCATTAGTAATAGACGTCGGTCTGTCTCCTCTCTCTCACTCGAATTTCTGAAGAAGTACTCGGACTTCTTTTACATGTGAATTAACGTATTGAATTTTGAGAAATAGGTAGAATGAAAGGTCGTGTATAACAATGTTACGTGCTAAAATATAAAGATAAGTAAGTATCTTGCAAATTTTGTGAACATAAATATGTATGCGCAAATGTTGATAAATTGGTGAGACATGTATCTTCTAGAATTTACCCAATCTAATTGGTTTATAACGTTTATAAATTTAATGTGTTTGCAATATTATTAATAGAGTCAAGTTGAGCAAATTCACTTACATATAAATTTAAACTGTTACTATATAATTTACTATATAATTTTTTCACACATATTTAATTGATAGAACATATTGTAAATAAATATACATTTATGCGTAGGGCCTACTCTCTAAATATAATAAAGTGTTAATAAAGTAACATAGTACTGTTCAGAATATACATTTTAAAGAATCATCTGTGGTCGACAGTAATCACATGCTGTGATATAAAAATTAATTCAACTTTGAAATCATAATATAGTAATGGAATGCAATTTTCTTTTTGATTGAACATAAATTCCCGGATAAATTCCAATTTTGGGAATATTCCCGGGAATATTCCCCAAAAGTATCTTCCCGGGAATTTACCCATCACTAGGGAGAAGGCAGCAGTTCTCCAGTAGCCAAGTTGGCGGAAATCATAGTGATTGGTACGGCAACTTGGACATTAATCCCAGGCGTGGTCAGAGTGACTTTAACGGCTCGGATACTGCGGGGTGGAAGGCAACGGTTAACCACCACTCTATTTTCCTAGTTTGGTGGCAGCAAAAAGAGAACATATGAACAATGGTCTTTCGCAGGTCAAAATGTAGTTCCGGAGGTAAAATATCCCCCCATTCGGATCTCCGGGAGGGGGATGGCTTGGGAAGGACTATTGGACGACAAAGTAATAATGGGGGGAAGACAAACAGAGAAAGAAAGACAAGGAAGAGCAAAAGGTTTAGAATAGGGACATGGAACGTACGTACTATGTTACAGGGAGGAAAATTGAAACAAAATAATTTAGATTTGGTAGGCGTTTGTGAAGTTAGATGGGAAGGTAATGAGGTATTGAACAGCGAAGGATATAGAATGTTTTATTCAGGTAATGAAAAGGGCGGTCATAATGGCGTAGGAATAATTCTTGGAAAGCGCTTAAAGGAGAAGGTAGTGAAAGTAGAATTTATTGATGATAGAGTTATGATGTTAAGACTTAAAGGGAAAACGAAGGATCTAATGGTTATACAGACATATGCACCGACGACTTCGCATGCAACTAAAGAAGTAGAGGAAACTTATGAGAAAATAGAAGAAATTATAGATAGGGAGAAGAAGGGTGCATGCATAATTCTAATGGGAGATTTCAATGCAGTTGTGGGAGAAAAACAGGAAGGTAGTATCGTAGGGAAATATGGTTTAGGCGAAAGAAATGAAAGGGGAGAGGGACTGGTGAATTTCTGTAGACAGAATTCACTGGTAATTGGGAACACTTGGTTCCATCAGCACAAGAGAAGAAAATATACATGGAAATTACCAATAGACGGCGGAAGATATCAGATAGATTATGTTATGATTCAGGACAGGTATCGGAATAACTTAAAGAACGCGAAGACCCTTCCCGGGGCTGATATTTTCTCTGATCATAATCTTGTGCTGGCCGAAGTAGATATTCAACTGAAAAATGTGGGCAGAAGAAAAGTAGGTAACAAAGTGTTGAATACTGAAAAGTTGAAAAACGAGGAAATAAGAAATCTTTTCGTTAAAAATTCGAAGAACAATGTTCAAACGATGAAAGAATAGGTGCAGGTAGTAACGCACGGTGGGAACATATTAAACGTTGCTTACAGCAGGCTGCAGAAGAAGCAGTAGATTACCGCGAACACAAAATTGCTAAGAAACCATGGGTTACAGAGCAGATGTTACAGAAAATGAGGGAGAGGAAGATGTGGAAACAGGTTGAAACAGAAGAGGGCAGAAACATGTACAGAAAGTTAAATAATGGATTACGAAGAGAAACAGACAGAGCGAGGGAAGAGTTTTACAAAAGAAAATGCGAGGACATAGAAGAATTAGAAGGAGTTGGGAAATATGAGGAAATGTACAAGGAGATGAAATCTATGGAATTTTGGAGGAAACAAGGGGGTATTATGATGGCAGTAGAAAATAAGAATGGGAAGGTAGTCAGCGAGAGAAATGAGGTCATATTAGGAAGGTGGAAAGAATACATTGAAGACTTATATGAGAGTAGGGATAGACCGTACAGCCTAAATGTTGAAGTAGAAAATGAAGTAGGCCAGGATGATAAAGGATTTAGTATTCTTAGGGATGAGTTTGAAAAAGCTATATCTGAGATTAGGAATGGAAAGGCAACCGGAATAGATAACATACCAATCGAATTCATTAAAAATATAGGAGACAAGGGAAAGGAAGAATTGTTCCGACTATGCAATGAAATATATGAAACAGGAGAATGGCCAAATGACTTTCTGAAAACGATCATGATACCGATGGCTAAGAAATCGAACCCAAAGAGATGTGAGGATTATAGAACTATTAGTATCATATCTCATGCAGCTAAAATTCTGCTCCGAATACTGAACAGAAGGTTATATGAAAGAACAAATAAAGAAGTTGAAGAGGAGCAGTTCGGGTTCAGAAGAGGTAAGAGCACAATAGATGCAATTCGATTTTTAAGCGCGATCGGTGAAAGATTTATAGAGAAACGGAAAGAGGTGTATGCTATATTTATTGATCTAGAAAAGGCTTTTGACCGCGTGAATTGGAAATTGGTGTTGGCAGTTCTAACGAAGACAGAGTTGGAATGGAAAGATAGAAGACTCATAAGAAACTTATACATGAACCAACAAGTAAGTGTTAGGATAGGGGAAGAACTGACGGAAGAAAGTGCAATTGGAAGGGGAGTTCGACAAGGATGCTGCCTCTCGCCAACACTATTTAATGTCTATCTAGAAGAGATAGTGAAAAAGAGTTTACATGATGATGATGGCATTTCGGTAGGAGGTAGAATGACTAGATGCATAAGATTTGCAGACGACATGGCGCTTGTTGCAGAATCTGAAAAGAAAATCAATAAAATGTTAGAAAAAATGAGAAAGGGCTTCGGAGAATATGGGATGAAAATAAATGTTAGAAAGACAAAAGCCATGGTGATTGGAACGAAGGGGTCTGTGTCAAATATAAAAGTAGGAGGGGAGAAAATAGAACAAGTGAATAGTTTTCGATATCTGGGTAGTGTTCTTAGTAATGACATGAAATGCGAACGTGAAATAAAAGCAAGGATAGGAATGGCGAAAGAAGCCTTTAGGAGGAAGAAAAGTCTGTTTTGTGGGACCTTGAATAAAGAATTGAGAAAAAGACTCATAAAATGCTTCGTGTGGAGTGTTGTACTTTATGGGGCAGAAACGTGGACTTTACAAGATGATGAAAATGGACTGGAAGCCTTCGAAATGTGGGTATGGAGAAGAATGGAAAGAATTAGTTGGGTCGAGCGGAAAACGAATGAGAGAGTGTTAGAAATGGTGGGTGAGAAAAGAACACTTTTAGATATTATTAGGAAGAGGAAGAGAAACTGGTTGGGACATAGGCTAAGAAGAGATTGAGGGGTGTCCTAGAGGGTATGGTGGCGGGAAAGAGAGGGAGGGGGGAAGGAGACTACAATTAATGGATGATATAGAAATAGAAAGATCATACGCGAAGACGAAGAAGTTAGCGGAGGACCGTGGAGCATGCAACCTTCTCAGCTGCGGCAAGTGACCTGCCAATAAAGGCAGAATACCTATGATGATGATGACTCAACGTAAGTAAAATCCTGCTACTTACATTGGGCGAATTGCAATTTAGGTACCATTTTCTCAGTTGAAGTAATCTTATTTCGCCACATGTTAATCCTGTCTCATGTAGATTGTCAAGTTTATGCACTAATCTATTAAATCCAGTTTGTAAGTGTAACAGCCACTATTCAGCCCAAATCCTAACAACGATGGACAGTCTCCCTTTAAACATATTGTGTACGAATACTAAACAGCACTTATGATCATTGCGATAGCCTCAATTTTCTTTTCGTCTTTTATATCCATAGTTCTCGGACGATGCATTTTCAATTGGAAATTATTTGGCCACCGTCACAGCACACATATTTGAAGTTAAAATTAGGTAACATTAGCTGTGAACACATGCATCATTATGTTATCCTGTTAACAACATTGGCAAAGTGTAACATCTTCATATAACGGAAGTCGTATACCAGAGTTCTCCAGGATATCTCGACGTGGCAGTCCAGTACCGAACATTTTGCCTGATTACTTCGCTCGTAACATAAAAGTATACTTCATAAAAATGTAGTTACAATGAAACACATGCTGTTTGCCCCAGGGCCTACTGACAAAATTTCTGCCACCATCGCACAATTCTTCGGAACTGTAGTCAGTCACTGGTTCTCCAGATTGGGGTTGTGCTGGGCTGATCCCTCCGTATTTAAAATCTGCGATGGAGCATTGTTTCATGATAATACTCGGATGTGGACTGATCTCTGGACGCCAACCCAGCTATGGACTATTTATGCTAACTTGTTTTGTTTTTGGATGATACCTGGACTCGGGGCCATGGAACGGAGGACTGAATCGTATGCGCCCAAGCAGGACGGGTAGAGTGATGCCCTGAAAGGAAATGCTAGGAGTCTGCAGTGCAGAAATCTCCATAGAACCATTGGTCCCTCTCCTTACATGGTGGAACATGGATCCTCTCGACAGTACCCATCAGTCGGCGGTGCACGTGGCTCTGCCTCCTACTCACTTCGACTTAAAGTCATAGTTCAGCTTGCTGACAAGGGTCATGCGAGTAGGATCTGCTTTCTTTGTTGGCCACTTCGAAAGAAGACGGGAAGAGGGGAGGATTTTCGGTTTTCTCAAATTATGGACTCACACAAATTATACGCCATACACGGATACTGGCAGTATCCGCAGCAAAGGGGAAAAGGTTGGTGTCAAACCAAGATATTTAATTATGCAGGGTAAATCAACCGACACAGGCACAGGTCTCATTAAAGTGTCACCATTTACTGTGCATTGGATATTACAACATATTGCAACGGGTACCTTTCCAACTGGACATATAAGCAACTTGGAACATTACTAGTACAAACTGTCTCAGATAAACAATCCCGACTGTTTGTACCCAATTAGGGCCTGCTGCTGTCATCGTTGAGTCTCAACGTCAAGTTAATACAAGCAAGGGTGTCCTTACAGATCGAAATCTGCGAAGAACTTAACGGTAGTTTTGTCTTTGCTGTGCATCGGATTTCCACCAAGAAGAACGGTACATTGCAGCCAACGTACTACTAGATTCTTACGTTTGGTTTGTCTATCCTTTGGACACACTTGATTGTGGCTTACCATGTACAAAGATCCGACCTTACATATTCCGTTGCCATTACGATGCTTCAACTATCAGCATTTTGGCCACTCAGCCCTATTATGTAACGCTTCAGCCATCTATGGAAGATGTGGTACATCAGCTCATAGCCATGCTCCATGTACGACCCTAACTATGTGTATTAACTGTATAGATGCTCATTTAGCCTGATTTTATGAATGTACCAAATTTTTGGCCAAGAAGAAGAATCGTGAACTTATGGTTCTTAAGAAGCTTTCAGCTGCTGAGACTCAACGTAGCTTTAACGAGAAGTTTCCTTTGGCAGTAGCTTTCCCTCACTTTTGAAGACAACTCCGTCTCAATGTACCCAAACAGTTGATAATTCCATCCAAACTGATCCTGATGTTCCCAGCGTGCCCGTCTCTTTCAAGGAGGCACACTGGAAATCTCTGACAAATTAGATATATCTCGCTCGAAGCCCAAGTCTTCTTCAGCCTTGCAATCTACCCTTACACAGGATGATGCTTCCTTTCCTCGGACCGCTAAGCAAATTTCTGCTTTGCAGCCAACGGCCTCTACGACTGTGGCTCCATCTCGACTACCGCTATTTCTCATTGATGGACAGAACAGATTTTCAAGCTAAGAGCCAGATTTCTACTCAATAACTCTCCAAGAAGCAACTCAAAAACAGCTTCAGGTCCAGTCTCAAATCTTCTCAAGCTGCCTCCATCTCTTTAACAACTGCTTCTTCTAACCAGCATAAAAAGAAATTTCCACTCACAAAGTCTTCTGTCTCGTCTGAGGTAAAGAAACAGAAACACTCATCACGCAGTTTCCCTAGTGATGATGATACTCTTATGGATGGTACGGATGATGAGACTCTTATGGCTTTTACGATAGAAGAAAAATTTCATAATTTTACTCTGGTGGATGGTCGTAAATAAGGAAAGTGCAGCACTGTTTCTTGTTTTCGAAGCTTGTTGAATATGTCTCTTATTCAATGGAATTTGAAAGGCTTTTCCACACACTATGGATAATTGAAACAACTGTTGAGATGGTTTCAACCTGCCATCTTCAGTTTTCAGGAAACTCATTTTACTGCTAGTGGAAATTAAGTTTTCTCTGGCTACACATTTTACCGTCATGATCACCTTACTGCCGCTCGCACAGCAGGGGGTGTGGCCATTGGTGTCCCTGCTGCCCATCACTACTCTATCATGTGAACAGACACTTGCGGATTTTAGTCGGCGTCGGGAAGTAGTCGTCATGACGTCTTTGCTGCTACAGATCTTCAACTGATTGCCCGTCAACTTCCATATTGTGTTGGTGTTGTGCCATCAGTTGTAACTCAGAATACTTATTAAATGAATGCAACAAAATGGGGATGAAACTGGTGCACAACACGGTACTTAACTGTAAAGTTATGATAGAATTTAAACAAAATTCAATTGTTTTCGTTTTAAGAATGACTAATTTGGAAATAGGTGTGAGAGAGAAAGGATATAATTAAGAAATAGAGGAAGAGCACTAGCCTGACATTCCGTTATGACTGGTGTCGTTCTGGTGATCTGAATGATGAAAGTTTTTCCTTGGAGGAACTTGGACGTACTGGAGTTAGCCGACAACTGGAACTCAATTCTGCTGGACTGCTAGGGGCGTCAAGTTCTCTCTGCGATGATGCGCCTTTTACGATGATTTTCTTCTACTCCTTCATGCCACTACACAGATGTCAAGCTCAAAATGTGTCTGCGGCGATGAACCGGCAGAATGGTATTCTCGGGACATGGAGTCGGTCGTCCTCCAATGGTGGGATCTGCTTGCCTCCGATGATCCTGCACCTTCCTAAACTTCGTGGTGAATACCCCTAGTTGATGTGTCCGTAGTTTTGTCTGGCTGTAAAGTGATGACTCAGGCAATACTTGAAGGTATGCGAAAAGACAAGAAGGAAACTAGTAGAGTTTATTGACAATTACGAAAGTGACAATTACAAATATGTGATTACAGAAACTGTCTGGGAATGTACAATCTTAATAAAAAAAAGTTTTTATTCCTTTGGATTTTAGAGTTCATGATTCTGTAGAACATAGCCGCAATTTAATAAATAATTGAATTTGGCGAAGTAATTTAAAAGTTTACACAGCTATCTCACAATCATTTCACTATAATTACACTGATACTTCACACCCCTCATCGAAATCGGAAATACACGAAAATTTCAATTTTCCCTAGTACAAAAAATTATCGAATAAATTTAAAAAAAATGTTTGTGGAAGGTATAGAGTTCTTATATAACATATTGTTTGTTTTGAATGAAGCTTCCATTACAAACTGCTGAGTAAGTATTTCAAAGACAGTCCATGTTGTGAGTAAGCCTTGAACATGAGTCAACAGCGTCTCTGGGGAGATAGAAAGTAAGAAGAAGAAATATAAACATTAGTACTTGCATAATATCATTGTGAGTGACATCTGTTTCAAGGTGTTAGTGTGGATTAAAATTAGTGCTCATTTTAGGATAGGTCGCGAAAGGTAGGAATAATAATTTAACTATTACCAATGCAAATAATTTAAACTTAGAAAAACCTACAAATTATAATAAATATAAAAAATCATAATCAAATAAATAAAAATTTCAGATGTAGTAAAATCCAATATATATCATTATATATTCCTCTAATGCAGAAAAAATAACCAATATCAAACGTGACTAATACGCGAGAAGAAAAAACGTAACACTATCTAGCTAACCAAAGATAGTAAAGTAGGACTGCACAAGCAGGGTACTGATTTCAGTTTGATAAAAATGAGCTTTAAGTTATTTAGGCTTAAAGCGTCCTTAGACTGGAAAAGAATTCCAAAATATGGTTATAACCTCATATACTGGCTGTAATCAAACTATATGAAATCAGCACGACAGAACTATTCACCACATATAACCTAAAACCCTAACATATAAATTCTTCTTGTCTTCAACTTCTTTCTTAAGTCTTGTCCTCTTCGGGCATCGAATCCTGAACATCAATCATGGCATCAAATCCTGGACATCTAAAGGGATGGAGCATGGTTCTTACACTGTTGACATCGATCTTCTTGCATCTTCTTGATGTATCCATCTAATATCAATTCATATACATGACGTTAATTTTCTTCATTCTTCACATACTCACATTTCAAAAAATAAAGGTAAGAAACATCTGCAGTTATATGTTGTCCAAACAAATGAATATTACAAATTTTGAAGATACTAACGTGTTCCAAATTTCGAAGTATTCCAAGTTTCGAAGTGTTCTAAGTCTTAAAGTGTTCTACCGGTAGATTTGGATGCACAATTCAAAACCAAGATAAACTAACTTCTAAGCGTGGCCAGCGCTAAAAGAAAGTTCGTCATCCATCTACAAGATGTTCCTATTCACAATCCAATATTCAAGAAAAGTAATCTACACAAATGTTGTGTGTGGACAGACGGACTAACAGGTTCGTCATCAATGGGAAAACATATGGGAGTAAACGCTGATAAATGTTCCTATTTTCTCTATCATAAACACAAAATACGATACGGTCTACGTCATCTAGGTGATCCTCTAAAAATATTCTTGTAGCCAAGGCAATTTTGGCAGCTTCTAACTTCGGAAATTTAAATGCTCCAGTCGAAATGTTAGGTAGTACAATTGTAGAAAGATCATTCTCTAACATTACTTTAAAACCATTTTTGTACGTCTCTCGTAAAATCTTTTTATCTGAATTCCGTGGGCCACATATCATAATTACATAATTAGCTTGTAAACGATAACTATTGGCAATTTTCCATCTCCTGGCTTCAATGATGATATAGTTAAACATTCTTCTAAAAATTCAGTTCCAGCTGCGTCTTGAATAGCTTTATCTGCACCAGCTAAAGGATTTGATTTGATTTGATTTTGAGTTTTACGTCCCGTCCAACACCGATGCTATATGGGACGTGGACCTACTGATGAGCGTGGAATCCGAACCACATGAGCTCCCACCGGAAATCGAACCCGGGTCTCCCAACCAGCTAAAGGAGTCAAGGTTTCATTCGTCGGATTTACTACGGCATCTGCTTTTATATCCACTATATTACCTTTATAAATACTAATCTTCTGATTGATGGTAGTATTACAAGCAAATTTCGGTTTTTCTTCTGTGGAATTCTTCTCTATAGTTGCCCACGTTGGTAGATTTTCAGCAATCAACATCCTTAATATGAAGAGAAGATATCAAAACTTCTTCTTCTAAACATTGTCTCCTGGGGTTAAAAATCTCTTCAATTGGTGGTCCTTGATGGTCTCCGCGTCTCAAATTTTTCTTTTTCATCGTATAGTCTTCGTGCAGACGTTGATAAGCATCTCTTCGTCAGAGTCTTCAAGGTGGTCTTCCTCTTCCTGGTTTTCCTTCTCATAAAACTTCTTCAATCTCTGGACTGCTATGCTGTCTATCTTATATGATCCTCGGGTGGTCTTATACTTAACAAAATACGAATTTGGATTTTCCACTCGTTCAATTATGTCTGGACCAATGAACTTTCCGCTGAATTCTTTGGCGTGACCTTTCTTCCTTGTAGTGTCTAATATCCAAAATTTTTCTCCTTTGAAAGCAGGTTTCGTATGTCTCTTTTCAAAAAAATTGTCACCTTTTTATGACTTTTGAAAAGATTTTCATGCGCTCTGTCCCTAATCTCTTGTAGTTGCTGTAAACGAATAGCATTATCTTCGTATTGACACGGGGTATTTAAAATTACCTCATGAAGTAACCTAGATTTGAAACCAAAAAGATATTCAAATGGTGAAATTTGAGACGATAAATTCTTGGGGACGTTAAGCGAAAACTATGGGTTGTAATAAGTCAATCCATCCTCCTAAATCTTTGTTACATAAAGCTGATTTCAATTGTTGTTCTATGTTCCTAATAGTAATTTCAGAAACACCATTACTGTAATGCCCATGCACATTTACAAAACGCATGTTAGCGCCAATTATAGCACATAATTCTTTAAATAGTCCACTAGTGAATGCACTGCCTTTGTCTAAGACAATTTCATAGAAAATTCCAAACTTTAAAATTACTTTATGACAAAGAAATGAAGCCAAAATACTTGCTGTAACGTCAGGAAGGGAATCTGCAATTATGTATCTGGTACAACTGTCTACTACTACAACCACCAGATATTTGTGATTTAACATATTATTGGGAGAATAATTGCCACCTATATCTATGTGGACGCGATAGAAGGGCGGAAATGAGGGATAAGTAAGCAATGTACCATACGGAGAACCAATTTTCGATTTCGATATCTGGCAGGTCGTACACTCGCGACACTTCTGATATATATATATATTGCTTCATGTTGGGAAAATACACTCTTTTAACTAACATATCATGCGTTTTAGAATAACCAGAATGAGATTATCCAAATGCACATATATGACAAGCATTAAAAACTTTATAACGCAAAGAAGTAGGAACTGCAATTAAAAATTTCGTACCTTGAGAAGTTTTCTGTTTTCTATACAAAATTCCATCCTTAATAGTAAAATATAACGCTTGGCGTTCTATTTTAGGATATCTATCTTCTTTCTGTTCCAACCAAGAAAAATATCTTTAAATAACCGATCTTTACGCTGTTCTGTTGCCAAATTTGGTTCATCTAAAATTGAAAATGAATTTGTGTTCTGAGTGAACAACCGGATCTTCTTGATTCTTTTTCTCATGTTCCAAATATCTAGGGGGGTTACAAAATCGTGAAATGGCATCTGCCTCTATATTGCTGGAGCGACTGATATCTGAAATAGTAAAATTATACGATTCAATTTCACTCAACCATCTGGAAATTTTACTTACATTTTTGTTTCCTTCAAATAAATAAACTGTGACAATCCGTCTTCAAATAAAAATTAGGTCCCGAAAGAAAATATCTAAATGAGCGTAAAGAATACAGTAATGCAAGTAATTCAATCTTATGTGGGTGTAATTTTCTCTCACTGGAAGACGTTGCACGACTACAATCGCTAACGGGTACTAGATTTGTGTCACTATTTTGAAGTTGAAGGTGAATTTTGAAGTTGTTTGATTAACCCAGAAAGTGCAACTTTGCTGGCATTAATATAGAGGTAAAGAGGATAATCAGGCTTATATCTCATCAAACATGGAGCTGAAATAATGGCTTGCTTGATTTTATTGAATGCTGTCACTTGTGGTTGTTTCCAGCGAAAAGGAGCGTCTTTCTTCAGCAAAGAAAGTAACGCTTCTGCCAATTGACTGAAATTAGGCAAATATGAACGAAGAAAAGAAGCCAATCCTAAAATACTTTTAACGTGTTTCTTTGTTTTGGGACGTCGATAATTGGAAATGGAGTTAATTATCCGTTTCGAAATATACAAACCATCCTTATTAACAGTGTGCCCTAAAACATCTAATGAAAAATATCCCAATTTTGTTTTTTCTTCTGGGGAAAGCTTTAAACCAATTTCTTTTATTCTTTGAAGCAACATATGAGTTAATTGCACAATGTCATCAAAACTATCACTAGACCAAAAATAATCGACAATATAGGTAAATATTTTATCTTGTGGGCGATTGCGAGCGATTGAGTGGAATATTGTCTACTAATTCAATTTTATGCTTATATCCTTTAGCACAACCATAATCAAATTCATTCCAAGGAAAACTAGAATAAAATTCCTCTACTAAGTCATATAATTGCTGTTGTTGATGTGGCAACAATTCAAGGTTAACATTTACACGATATTTATCACAACCTTCAGGAAAAGATTTTGTATCTACTGCATTGACTTAGTGGACCTTATTGTTAGCAAAATTTTGTTTCTTGAAGTTGGTATCACTGATAACATATTCGGCCGAACTCAAAACAACATCTTTTTTCAAATGAAGTTTACTTTTGGTAGGATTAATCACAGAAATTACTGGTTGAATTTCGTCTACAACTGATTTACTGAACCTTACAATCTGGCTTTTACCGCTGCTAAACTTGATGCTGTTTTGGGCTGTACGAAGAACAGCGCGTGGGCCTAATGGCATCTGTTATGCAGTGCCCGGGATCTTCCTGCTGATGGCAAGCAACATTCTCTTAAAATATATAATCGTATTTGACTTGAAGACTTTCCCCGCTCCCTGGCGTGAAGCACATATTGTTCCAATTCTGAAGTCTGCCAAACCTGCCACGTTCAGGGAAACTACCTCCCGCTCGCCTTGAATAGCTGTCTGTGTAAACTCTTGGAGAAGATAATCAATGCACTCTTAGTCTGGTCTCTTGAACACCATGACCTTATTTCGAATCTCCAGTATGGCTTTCGGAGTTTTCGTCCTCCTACTGATCACCTGGTGCATCTTGAAAGTGCTATCTAGGATGCCTTTCACCATCAAAAACATTTGATAGCAATCTTCTTTCATCTAGGAAAGGCCTACTACACGGCTTGGTGTTATGGCATTTTGCATCAACTGCATTTCTGGGGCTTACATGTCCACTTGGCTCTATTCCTCCAGAATTTTTTCAACAAAATTATTTTAGAGTCAAGCTTGTTTCTACGCTTTCCATTCAGTTTTCGCAGAAGAATAGAGTTCCACAAGACAGTGCGTTCAATGTCACTGCTGTGGCGGTGAACAGCGTGATGTCGCAGCTTTCCACATCCCGTTCAAGGGCTGCTTTATGTGGATGATTTTACGATCTACTGTCACTCACATGATCTCCGTACTATTAGTCGACAATTGAAGTTGGTTCTCAACTGCCTTCACAGATGGTCTGTCAATACTGATTTCACCTTTCTTTCACCAAAACACATTTCGTCATTTTCGTTCCCTTCGTAACTGTGCCTACAATCCTGAGCTGTTCCTTGGCCGCTCTCGTCTGTCCTATTGGGATCATGTTCGTTTCCTGGGCCTGCAGTTTGGCAGAAGACTTACCTAGGCTGTTTATATTCGAGAATTGAAGTACTGCTGTCTCCTCTCAACGGTCATACTACGTTTGGTGTCTCATATTTCGTGTGGTGCTGCTGCCATGGACCGTACCCCCACCCGCTCACAACTGGATTATGGATTACAGCATATGGTTCTGCTCGATTTTCTATCCTACCTCACCTGAATACTGTTCATCATCTTGGCCTTCGGTTGGCATTTGTAGTTTTCTGAACTAGCCTTATTGCTAGTCTTTATATCGAGGCTCATGAACCACCTCTTTTACACCGTCGGGACTTCCTACTCTTGTGCTACTTCATTCATGTCCATACACTAACTGACTATCTTTCCGGCTCCGCCCTTGAGGCTTGTGCTCGCTATGACCGATATCAAGCACGACCTAGTGTTACATGGCCTTTTGGCATTCGTGCTATTTACCTTGTGGATTTTCTTGGAATGGACATCCCTACACTTTTCCCATTGAGCTTCCTGCCCATTCCTCTGTGAACTGTTTTTCCACCAATCATTAGCTTTCATCTAGCGCAGTTTAAGAATTCTGTCACCAGTTGTCAAGAATTTCATCAGGAGTTCTTCTCTTTTCTGGCTCAGTACCGAACTTACACTGTCTTCTACACTGATTTTTTAAAGCATGCACACTCTGTTGCTTGTGAATTCATTACGGCTAACTATATCGCTGGTTTCAAGTAGTGTTGTCAACGGCTCGAGCGGCTTGGCTCACGGCTTAGTCACCACCGAGCCGAGCCGAGAAGTGAATTGAGCTAACAGGTCACCAAACCGAGCCTCTTCGAGCCGATGGTTCATCGCTGAGCAGATGGCTCACCAGATCGAGCCGAACCGAGCTGATGGCTCATCGGCTCGCAACCGAGTCGAATCGAGCCAATGACTCAGGTGAACCGGGCCGAGCCGAGCCGGTGGCTCAGGGCTTGAGCAAAGCCGGTTGGGCGCAACATCATCCTGATTAACAACATAGAAAAAATACAAGTGAATCAACTCTTTTCCACTACAAATTAATACATTCGATCTACTGCTTTTTTTGAGGTTAATGAAATTAACTTCAAAAAAGCAGTAGATCTAATGTGTTAATTTGTAGGGAAACAGTTGATTTATTATAAATGAAAATTAAAATGCACGATCAACTATTATTACGAAGATCTATAATACTAACATTATGAAGACGTAACCAAGGAAGTTCTGTCGCTTTTTGTGGAGGTCTTTGTTTAATTCCTCTCCACACCGTGAGTTGAATGCGAATGTAGATAAGGCGAAGGTCAGTTGTTGGTGTAAGTATATCCAACATATTACCTGGTTGTGGCAGTTCAGTTACAACGTGAACTTGCGTAAGGACAGAGTTTACATGTAACCTTCACAGAGCGTCATAAGACGGTGTATGCTGTATGAGTTCAAACTAGTGTCAAACGCCGCCGCCATATATATAAAACAGGAGTTTCAACCACGAGAAGATTACAAAGAAATTTTAGAGCTCACAATCATATTCCTTGGAGAAGTTCCAGAAAGAGGAATGTATTTTAAAGCCCCCAGGGAGAGTGCATCAAGCCCGATGGATGGCAAAGGCAATGTACTTGCTAAAGATATACTTATTTAGAGATCAGTTCAAACTTTCCAAACAAGAAGAAACAGGAATTCGTAACATTTGCTCATTTGTTGTGAAAGTTTACGTCAACAGCTGGTTTGAAGCACCATCTGTTTGTACTGCTCCCTAGAAACGACTCGCAACTTTTGAAAAATTTAAAGGAACATGAAGGTGTCAATGAGGAAATTTCAAAGTGTGTAATGAAAAAGTTTCTCCGACATTTGTGGTACCTATCAGAAGAGCTTGTTGTGCTTGCTTTCTTTGATGATAATGTTCCTCATGAAACTAAAAGGAAACTGTTCGATGCTTTAAAGAATGAAGACAATGACGAACCATTAAAGGGAGAGGTAGAGAGAAAGAGAGAGAGAGAGAGAGAGAGAGAGAGAGAGAGAAGATTATATATATTAGCAGTGGATTTTGTTTCGGGAGAGGCTTAAGGAACAGGTACGAAACAATTGTGTTGTATGTGCAATGCGAAAAAATGATCACAAATTTATTTCGGGCGGGGCTTGAGCCAGATACCTCCCCCTTACATACGCCACTGTACATCAGTCAACTGTTCCCATATTATCTCACACAGCAGCGAAACAAATTGTGAGTAAAGGCAAAATAGCTATCAATATTCGAGACGAGACCGAGACTTTTGAGACTGACCTATGACTCGTCTCGATTTATAGCGGTCTGTCTCGATCTCGGTCTCGGCTCGGTATATAAAAGTCCATCTCGGTCTCGGTCTCGTCTCTCCCGGTATGTAAAAGTCCGTCTGGGCCTGAGCGAGACGAGACCGAGACGAGATCCATAGTTTTTGGGGTCACTGAGATGAACAGTGACACTTTCGATGCCGTTTAAATTCAAATTCAGCCCTCATTAGTACTCCTGAGGGGAGGATAGTGATATGTAAAAATAGTTGGAAATAACCTATATTACTGCCGAGTCCATAATTTTCGGGGTCCCTAAGTTGATTGGTGACAGTTTCGGTTCCCTTTTAGTCCAAGGTCAGCTCCAAGTTGGGATAAGACCCTCTGTCGCTCCTACGGGTGAAGGAAGACATATAAAAATGGAAGTAAACGACTAATATTAGTGTTAAATCCATAGTTTTCGGGGTCGCTGACATGAACAGTGATATTCTATATGACATTTAAATTCAAGTTTAGCTCCTATTAGCACCCTGGAGAGTGATGAAACTGTGGCATGTAAAAATAATTGAAAATAACTGATGTTAGTTTGGAATCCATCGTTTTCGGGATCTCTAAGTTGATTAGTGGCAATTCCGATGATTTTTAGGTTTGTTCTCTAGCTCAACATAATGAGGTACATTTATACAGGTAACACCACACAAAACACGGAAGAGCTACAAGTTTGTGTATAAAAGGTTTTCAGTTTTGAAGGTTAGAAAATGCTTTTAACATCCAAGACATATCAGAGCTTTAAGGAGTTGTTCTTTTCTTAAGCAACAGAACTAGGTATTTAATTTAGGAATAATTATGCGTGATTTATATTCATTTGAGATGATACTTTGTTACCTATAATTTTCTATATTTAATTTGCTAGAGAGGGAGAGAGAAAGAAACTATTTCAGCCAAATAACAATCTTAGGACAAAAACTACGCAGACATAGTATATTTTTTGATTGCATCAGTTTTATATGGTTCTCTTTCTTGTTCTTTTTTCTTTCTTTCTTTCGTTTTTTTTTTTTTTTGTTTTTTTTTGGTAGCTAAAATATAAGATAAATTATTATACAGTAAAAACTCGTTAATCAGCACGAACGGTACTCTGAACGGCCTTGTCATCGTCTATACATTCGGACTGTATTTTTTGATTTTCATTTCACAACAATGCAACCGTAAACAAACGTGCACAAAGTTGTTCGGATTAGTCAGGTCAGTCCA
This sequence comes from Thermobia domestica, assembly GCF_964235325.1. Taxonomy (NCBI): domain Eukaryota; kingdom Metazoa; phylum Arthropoda; class Insecta; order Zygentoma; family Lepismatidae; genus Thermobia; species Thermobia domestica. The sequence goes on from NC_137464.1 coordinate 109,012,874, forward strand.
TTTTTAGGGGTGTACAGTATGTAGTATAATACATACTGTAATTGGGTGCAATCAGGCGTGCATTGCCAAGATACCGTCAGAAAGGAAACGTTTTATTCTGACTTTAGAAGACAAGTGCAAGATTATCGAGCGACTGGACAATGCAGTGAGTTTACGAAAATTTGCTTCAGTATACAGTGTTGAGAAATCGACAGTGTTTGACATTAAAAGTGAGAGATATAAGACACTTTCTCACTGTTCTCGTACGGAATGTGACCCGGGAAAGCGAAAAACTCAGAACGGCTGAAAATGTGGATGTTGAACAAACACTTTACACATAGATAGTGGAGCAGAGGGCTAAAAATAACATGCTAAGTGGCGACACTATCGCAGAGAAGGCAAGATTTTATTTATTTATTTATTTATTTTACAGAGATTGATGGGTGTTTTTTTGTTGTTTTTTTAGCATTCCTTAGTAATCCGAATTTTTTGATAATCCGATCAGTTCGTGCAGACAAATAGTCGGATTAGCGAGGTTAAACTATATTTCGTAACATTGCTATATAAATAACTTAAATGAGATTTCCAATGTAATTTATTATCAACATTTAAGCCAAAATACCTTCAGAGATGCAAATAACCACTCACCCGGGGCGAGTTTTTCATCGGTGTGAGCGAGTATTTAGTATTATAACGAAGGCATGTAAAAGATTTCTATTGTGGGATGTGGGCTAGTAGCTATTTTGGGGGGACAGTAAAATTTTGTTGCTTATTTGCATCCCTGCCTTATATGATTCTCAACAAATATTTTCTTTTCCAGAATTAATTACGGATTTTTTAAAGTTAATATCCAAACCATTTTTACAGTCCTAGTTGCAGAGGCGGATCTAGCTCGGGGCCGGGGAGCCCAGGTCACCCCAGATTTTGAGTGTCAAAAATAATTTAAGCTATTATTTATATATTTTTTGGAAGTTTATAATAAACTCATGATAATACCTATTATAGTCTGGGTTCTGACTGCTCTCCCCAGTTTTTACATTCTAGATTCGCCCCTATATCTACATCTATATACCCATGCATATTACATGTCTACATGTCTACAGATCTACATGTATATTAAAAAAAATGCGGCTAATTTGGTGCCTTATGGAAGACTTAATGAAGTGTTACGTAATTCATTGCTACAGTGTTAATATATAATTTTCCGTTAATAAGAGAGTTATGAATAGAACGAATAATTTTACTTGGAATCTTAATTTGGAGAATTTTTTGAACAAGTAAATCAAATACCATTGAATCATATGCTTTACCTATACCAATACAAGTAACAACTAAATATACTCTTGTGTAAAATGTTTTTTGAATATCTAAAATAATTGGTCCTAAGGTATTTTATGTTAAATGCTCTTCTCTAATTCAGTAATTTAGGAAGGAAATATTGCTTATTTTATGATACCAGGATAACCTATTTCCTGTTAAATTTTCGATAATTTTATAAGGAATGAGTTAAATTCACCTGAAATCCAAAGCTGCACCACAGTTTTTTTTCTTTCGTTTCCGTATAGGAATGTAATTGAGTTTTACTAATTGATCAAGCTTAATTATAATAAATAATACTGTACTGTCAGAAGATGTAGCAGTGCACCCAGATTTTAAAATAATTATGGGTTATTCCATTTACTTCTGGAGTGGTCTTTTTTTAAATTTTAAGTTCGAGAAAGGGTTGTATTTAATACAAAAGATTAGCTCTATTTCTTCAAATATTTAAACTTAAGAATTTTTGAGGGTAAGTTCATTTATTATTTAAGGAAGCAGGGGTAATACTGATGAAATTTATCAACCTAATGTAAGCCTATTAAATAATCAGTATGTTATCATCTGTTGCTTTCTCAAAGTAATTTTTGCAAAATTTCTAGATTTGGTATTTTGATGCATTTTCTGATAACTTTTTACAAAATAATTCCCAACTGGCTTTTCTATTTTTTTTAAATAACTACTTTAGTTTTGACTTTATTATGTTATTTTTAAAAATATTTCATTTTATTTTACTAAAAAAATTCCACAAGCTTGATTGACAAAGATTATCCCATTTTTGACATTCAGTGTTCCACTAGACAGGTTTCTTTATTATTATTATTATTATTATTATTATTATTATTATTATTATTATTATTATTATTATTATACTTTCTCATATGCCTGACGTTTTCATTTTCTACTTTTCTCTTACGTTCTTTTTATTTCTGTAATAATTTTTTGTTAATATTCCATCAAACTTATCTTGATTAACATTTATTGACTTCAACTTTATTTCTAAATCATTTCAATATTTTAACCAATCTGTATTAACCCTTTCCGGATCCTGGCTTTTTGGGCCATTTTTTAGACTTTCAGTCAAGCAGCTACTGTATCGTCACTATTTATCCTAGGATCATGGTTCATACCTCATTCTCTTCAGAATAGAGCTGGCTTTCAAATGGTACAACTTGCGTGCTCATACCATATACCAGAAGCGGGAACAAAATGTCAAAGTGAAAATTTCGAAGGGAAAAATTTTTTTCTCGAACTTTGGCCCCCCTGCCCCCCCCCCCCTATGTGATAGTAGCCATCTAAAAAAATCTGATAAATAGCACATAGTATACTAAATGTGTGTGCCAGATTTCAAGTTTCTATCTTGAATAGTAAGGGCGGGAGAATTTTTATCAAAAATTCCCACAGTGCCCCAAAGTACCATAAAACACTATGATCTCAGGCAAAAAAATTCCTGAGACATCCCTAATTACCCTAGGGTCATGTTTCGCCCATCATTCTCTTCAGAATAGAACTGCCTTTCAGGCGGTACCATTCATATGTCTTCATCATGTATCTAAGGCGGGAAATTCCTGAAAAAAGGGATTTTTTGGGGCAAAATTTCCCGTTTTTCAACTTTTGCCCCTCTGGACCCCCCCTGTTTTTACGCAGAAATCGAAAAAAAACTTCTGGTAAATACTACTCGGTGGACTGAATATTTGTGCAAAATTTCAATCTTCTACGTGAAAAAATAGGCCCGCCAGAAAAAATTTCCCTACCATGCCCCACTTTTACCCTATACAGAAGTATATTTGGATAAAAATTCACTGAGACGGCCCTAATTACCCTAGAATAATAATTCGACCGTCGTTCTTTTCAGAATGGAACGGCCTTTCAGACGGTATGACTCGCGTGGTCCTATCATGTTTTTTTGGCGGGAAAATTAGGAAATACGGGATTTTTGGAGTAAAAAATCCCTATTTTTACCCTTTTGCCCCTCTGGTTCCCCCCCTGTTTTAGCACTGACATCGGAACAAAAAATCTGGTAAATAGTACTCGGTGGACTGAATGTTTGTGCAAAATTTCAATCTTCTACGTTCAAAAATAAGCCCGCCAAAAAATATATATACCGACAATGCCCCATATTTCCCTATATAGAAGTATATTTTTCAAAAAATCCCTGAGACGTCCCTAATTACCCTAGAATAATAATTCGACCGTCATTCTCTTTACAATGGAACGGCCTTTCAGACGGTATGACTCACGTGGTCCTATCATGTATGTGAGGCGGGAAAATGACGAGAAACGGGATTTTGGGGGTAAAAAAATCCCTGTTTTTACCCTTTTTCCCCTCTATTTCCCCCCCTGTTTTAGCACTGACATCGGAACAAAAAATCTGGTAAATACTACTCGGTGGACTGAATGTTTGTGCAAAATGTCAATCTTCTACGTGGAAAAATAAGCCCGCCAAAAAATATTGAACATAGGCTTAAAAAATGAGAAGAGAAATTTTTGACTTATGACGTCATCACCACCTATGTCTGGACGCAGGACGGTCTGAAACCATATGTAATGTCTTCTACAAGGACTCTAGACTTGGAAAAAAAAACCCGGACGAGAAAGCTCAAATAGAAGAGAAATAACGCAATGTACCATGAAAAGTGCATATGGTACAAATTGTACCATAGGATCCCGAAAGGGTTAATAGAAAATTTTCAAGAGTTTAATATTAAGAAGTTCGTCTTCCTTTTGTTTTCTATAAATATGTTTTCTATAAATATGGACGAGCATTGTTAGCAATATTAAAAAAAAAAAATTTCAATTAATTGTGAAGCTGAAATTCATTCTTGAGAGTTTTATTGTCGTCTTATAATCAACGATAACGTCTTAGAAAAAGCAAACCCTCTGTTTGAAAGGTAAGACTCTATGATTGAACTAATCATTTTGTACTAGGCCGTGTCAACTTAAAAGATTTAATTGTGTAGCTACAGGTTTTTCATAGAATACGAAAGAAAAGAATTTCTTCTTCTTCTTCTTCTTCTTCTTATTATTATTATTATTATTATTATTATTATTATTATGTTGTTGTTGTTGTTGTTGTTGTTGTTGTTGTTGTTCAATGCATACATACGTTCCAATCGAATAGTTGCTAAAATAAGTAACACACTGAAAAGAAACAGCGACATTTTTTTCATTAAAAATGTTTCATGAGTTGATTGCTGCCAGAAAAAGTACCTATATGCAAGGGCGCCGATTTATCTGTAAATTTGGGGAGAACCTTTCAGACGCAGAAGGTACCTAGGTATATATATATGAGGATTTTAAGACAAATTGCATTCAAATTATGCCAAATACTGTATATTCATAAAAACAATAGGGGGGCCCGGGCCCCCGGCCCCTCGGAATCGGAGCCCTTGCCTAGATGTTGTGTTGATTTTGAGTTTAACGTCCCTTTCAGCACTGACGCTATATGAGACAGGACCTACTGACTGACGTGGAATCCGAACATGAGCTCCTGCCGGAAATCGAACCCGAGTCTCCCATGCCAAAGGCGCGTACACTAACCGCTTAGCCACGAAGGAGCTCTTTTAGGAATCCTTCCGGGGTAAGGTTCCTCCCGAAGTTAGCCAACCGCTACCCCTTCCAGATTTTGAATAGATCACATCAGGCCCGTGCTGGGATATTAAGGATGGCGGAGGACTAGTCTACCAAAAGGACCCCATAGAAACGTGAATATATATATATATATAGTAACAACTTACTTAATATTCGAAACGTCGGGAGGTGATTCCTGGTACCGAGATAAAACAAAAAGTATAGACTAACCTGGGTGTAGAAATGCCTCTGAACTGTGACCACCCGAAAATTTTCGAGAAAATGCAGCAGCAGCCATACTCGAGAACAAAATGTCGGATCGAAAGTGTGTAAAAGGGAATGTCCATTATTTTTAGTCGTAGATTCCATCAGTGTACAATCAGATGTACTGCAATGGCGGTGCAAGGGTAACTCCCAAAGAAACTGGAGTATTTCTTCGAGTATTTTATCAAATGTTGAATGAGGAAAATGGACAATAATCAAATACAGGATTTCAACAATCAAAAGTAACGGTACATCGTTCCAGTTAGAAAAACACTTCGAATTCGAAAGAAAGAGAGATACACATGTGTGATTGATCTATTTTGTCCTAGCACAGAATAAACTCCCGGGAGAAGGATTTAAATGAAGTCTTTAATGTATCATAGGTGTATCTTCTAGGCTAATGGTAATGGGTGTCGAATGAACGGCTTTCTGTCCAAGTTACGAGTGTGTGAAAATGGAAAAAAATAACTTTGAATCAGATTAGGTTTATAACGACAGTCAGGCGGCAAAGATCATGTATGATGAACCAGAGTATAAGTGATTCTTGACATGATAACAGTGATTTCCACAAATTATGTGAATGCAATTTGAGCAAAAGTAAGCTGCATTAAAATGTTACCTCCTCGTAATACGTAATTCCGTGGGAGATTATAATTTCGAGCACAGAAACAATGAAACTCGACGAAACACAAGCTGTTGCGCGTGTTGCACAATGATAGAGAGAAATACAGAACTACCGATTTATTGTTTCGTACAAAGTAGGATAACCATGAAAAACTCAGAAGTATCTTGTACAGTATGTGTACACGAAACAGCTGTGAAGAATAACAGTTCACTGTCTGATATTGTCAACCATACCGCTTTGCAAAGATTACATCGGCGAAGCAAATTTTTCCGCGTGCGGTCAAACACATCTGAAATTTCGGAGATGATTGTCGCAGCAATATTAACTCGAGAAACAAGTTCTTCGGCTGTCGTGGCTGGTGTTGCATACAAAAGGAGTTTCATAACCCCCCAAATAAGAAATCAAGGGGCGTGAGGTAGGGTGAACGAGGTGGTCTTAACACAGGTCAATCTCTCAACATCCTACTATCTGGGAATGTTTCATGTAGATAGGCCTGCATATTCCTGTCAAAATGTGCAGGTGCACTGTCATACTGGGATCACATCTGCTGCCTTAAGTTCAAGGGCACGTGTTCTAACCATTTTGGGATAACATTACTTAAAAATAAAAGATACGTACTCCTAAACAGGTAGGCCGGTAATAAATAAGGCCCTACCACAAAATTATCTACCATACTGCACTGCGCGCTCACACAATCTCTCTGCTGATCGTTCACTAGAGTTGCATCGTTGCATGTGGATTTTTACGCCCTACACATGGCTACTGCTAGTTTCAGAACGGTCTCTGATCATTCCCAGTACGCTGACTTCAAATTCAACTGTCCACATGGTGCGATTTCCTCCGATTTCAAGTAGGGGAAATTGAAGAGACCCTATCGCCCGAAGGCGAATGTGGAGGCGTAGAAAAAATAGGACAGTTACTCTCTTTAGAGGACGACGGTCACGATATAAACGTCTCGCCTCTGGGCTATTTCTCCTTGCATCTCCATAAATGAGGTGTATATCTGCCTGCTCGTGAACAGGGTAATCTACCATTGCGCAGGCACCTACATATTAATATAATCAATTGTACTTAAACACCAACGTGTACAGTTTTACACGACCGTGAACACCTGGACACAACACTCTACCGTTGTAAACAACACTTTCTATCCTGTTATACAGCAATTCCACACATAATACCAAAGCATCGGACTCTGTATATCACTCACAAGTTGCGTCACATGTCCACTACAACACGGCCACGCTAATTTTTGCCTTCCACATCAAAACTGCTATACAGTCTTCTGCGAGCCACTCGCAAGTGGCAGAAAAGGGACGATAATTCCGTAAGTGCTGCTACGTCTAAGCAAAAGTGCCACATTTTCTTTGCTCCGTGTAGGTATTTCATCTAGCTCCAAAGTACATAGAAAACTTCGAAAAAGATTTTCCACCATTTGTTGCATGTTTTTTCTTCTAGAATTTTTTTCCAGCAGTAAAAAAATAAAAATATAAGTGGGCTACACTATTTTGGTATATTCACAATAGAAATGTAGTTTTTCGTAGATCAGGATTAAGGGGAGGTTTGCCAACTCCAAGAGAAGGGAAAAGCCCGTCAAAAGTATAAGTAGGGCTATACTGTTCCAGCGCATTTCTTTGTATCGTTATGTAACATATACAACATCTCGTATTTCGTCAATTTTTGTAGCTTCTGTGCACAGAAGTATCAAATTCCAGGAAATAGCATATTACGAGGAAGAAACATTCTAATGCAGCTTACTTTTGCCCAATATGTATTCACGCAATATATGGGAATCCCTGTGTCATATGGAGAATCTCTTGTACACTCGTTCATCATATATGATCTTTGCCTTTTTGGATACTACATGTTGTTTCTTTACATGCCGCCTGACTGTCCAATACACAGTCGTTTTAAACCTAATCTGGTTCAAAGTTATTTTCTTCATTTTCACACACTCGTAACTTGGACGAAAGCCGTTCATTTGACATCCATTACCATTAGCCTAGAAGATACACCTATGATACGTTAAAGGCTTCATTTAAATTCTTCTCCCGGGAGTTTATTCTGTGCTAAGACAAAGTAGATCAATCACACATGTGTATCTCTCTTTCTTTCGAATTTGAAGTGTTGTTCTAACTTGAACGATGTGCCGTTACTTTTGATTGTTGAAATCTTGTACTTGATTGTTGTTTATTTCCCTCATTCAACGTTTGATAGAATATTCATAGGAATACTCCAGTATCTTTGAAGGTCACTCTTGCGCCGCCACTGCACTATATCCGATTGTACACTAATGGGATCTACGACTAAAAATAATTGGCATTCTCTTTTACCCGACTTCGATCCGATGTTCTGTTCTTGAGTTATGGTTGTTTTTACTTTCTTTCCGACAAATTTTCTGTGATCAAGGCGCCGAAAGGAGGCATTTGTTCACTCAGGTTGGTGTATACTTTTCGTTTTATATCCGTGCCAGGAGTCACCTCCTGAAGTTTGATATGTTAATTAAGTTATACTCTATATATATACGGGCGCCATTTTATGTATTAAAACCCAAGGTTTGTTTAATAACGTCAATAGCTAAACTGTGAATATTTCTTTGCTAGAGAAACTATTTTAGTTCTTGTAAGATTTTTTTGTCAAACAAAATGAAGCGAAATATATACTAATAAATAAATATAGCTATATTTTAGAAATACAATAGGCACTGATTATTTCAATACTGCTCTAAAAGACACAGGACAAGGGCGCCTTGAGTAAAGGGCGCAGTGTACCCTTCATGGATTCGTTACCAATAGTAATAGTATATATACACAACTGTGCCATACAGAAAAATAAAACCGTTTCTCATTGATGTGGTTTCACAAGGGCGCCTTATGCAAAGGATGCACTGTACCCTTCACGGTTTTTTTTAACAACAGTAACAGTATATATTCATTGTACAGAACTGTGCCATACAGAAGAATAAAACCATTTATCTTCGATGTGGTTTCGCAAGGGCGCCTTATACAAAGGATGCACTGTTGTCTTCGCGGTTTCTTTACCAACAGTAACAGTATGTATTCATTGTACGAAATTGTGTCATACAGAAAAATAAAACCGTTTATCTTTGATGTGGTTTCGCAAGGGCGCCTTATGACTTACTTATCATGGGTTATTTATCAATGGCAACTGTAAGAATTTAGTATATAAAAGTGTATCGTTCTATATAATGTGATGTTTCGGAGGGCGCACCGGGACATGTCCCGGTGGGCCAGCACGGGTCTGGATCACATCTAGTGTTGCCCATGAGACTCTCGTGTCTCTCGTAAATTTTTGGCGAATTTTCATCTAATCTGAATTCTCGAAACATTTTGTTTCGTCTCAATTCTTTGGAAGGATTTTCTCATATTCTCATATTATATATCATAAGGAATCATATACAGTACGCAGCAAAAAAACCTGTAACATGAACATGTAAGTTTATTGTGAAACAACGAAGTCTTTTGCTCCAAAATAGGTGTGCACGGGAGGACGCTGAGGTTTCTCCTGCGTGATTCGTGCCACTTAGACGTTATGTATATTCCCTGGGCTATTAGGCGTAGTTTCACAATAAACTTACACGCTCACATTGCAGGCTTTTTGCTGCGGACTGTACCAATAAAGCAGCGCTTGGAATCTGAGTGAAGAACTGTTGCACACAACACTCTCAAAAAAAAAAAAAAAATCTCGTTTCGAAAACGAGACGTGAATTGTCATATTTCTCGTATCCTATAGTCACATCCAGTGCTCGTGGTTTGAGGTAAATTTAGCAAAAAGGGAAAAAGAAAATTATTTGATAAAACGAGAAAGTTCTCGCGCTAATTTGTTGACCAATATAAATGGTTAAGTTTTGCTTTATTCTGCAGAAATAAGCCAACACAATAGCAACATATTTGTGTATTTGCGTTTCTCTGTTCAAAGTAGCATCACTTGCATCCATTGTTGGTTGAGTGTAGACTATTTGTGTGTATTTTTATATAAAAAAATAAATAAAATAAATAGAATAGTGAAGGAGACCTAAAAAGCAAATAAATGAAACAAATATTTTTGGCACTTCTCTTAACATAGCTAAATTAACCTTATCACATAACATTTGTCATACACTAGGGAAAATTTGATAAGAAAAGGGAAATTTTTGTGGTAGTCGAGGGAAATTTGTTTAAGGATGCCTACGAACACTAGTCACATCCTTAATTTATATTTTAATTTTGCTCTCTCCCGGACTAAATTTTCTGGAAGAGAGCCAGGTAACTCTATTATTGTCTTCAGGGCTTCAAGTTTCGCCTATTCAAGATTCGCCTAATACCTCCTAGCTATTCAAACGTCAATCAAAACGATGACACAGAGCTAATTTTCTTACTAGGCGAAAGTTGGATTTTTCTTAAACCTTGGTTTAGCTCGCATATGTTGGTAGTCCTGCACCTCATTCAAAATTTATAGTGTATAAAAGACACAATAATGAACCAATCCTTGACACTATGCACTGTTGGAACATGAACGATACTGTTCGGTTGGATCAGACCCACCGCTGCTTCAGATGAAAAAGGTCATTGAAACAATCAGTTTTAAGGAGAGCTTTTATGTTTTAATATTCTAGGTTTCATATAATAAACTCTGCTTCTTTCAGAACAGGAAAGGTATTTATTACACTGAAAAACTAAAAAGAATAAGAAAGAAAGAACTTCGAAAGATTCATAAAAGTTATGTATAATTCGAGAGTAGTTCAACACTAAGATAACGCCAACATGTCACTTTCATCTTGTTATTTGATTCCCAAAATGTGATTTCCCTACAATTAATGCACATGTCTGAGTAAAACAATCTCGAACAAGAACAGTTGAACTAAGGGCATGAGAGTTTTACATTTACAATACACCAGCTTCAGAAAAGAATTTGATACTGCGGTATGTTCAAACAAGTAATTGAGTAGCATTCTTCAGTTTCTTCTCCGATCACCAATCAATTGCTGGAATATCTTACTCCGGCCGAGTTTGCTTCTGATAGTACACCTTTAATACGTGTCGTCTGCTCTCACGCTTTTTTGGGTAAAACTGAGGGATGAGTGACTGGTGTGAAATAAGTCTTCTGTATGTGAAATACCGACAGAATGCCAGTGCCTCATTATCATGCGATGCATAAAGGTGTAATTGGAAAAGTTATCCCACTTTTATGAGTTCTTCAGGATTCTTAGTAGATGCATCAATTGACCAAGCGCCATTTTGCGATTTTCGAGATTTTTACATCAGTTAGTAGGAAACAATGTAAATAATGTAAAAAATGGTTTGAAACCCTACATATTTGTTTAAATGTTCAAGAAACGCTATTCGATGAAGCGCCAAGTACTGAATTCTAATGGGAACGTTTCCATTTCCTTCAATATCTCACAAGGGAAGAGAAGGAGACTATATATTGAAGTAAAAGATGGCTTGTACACCAATCGAAAGCACTAATGACGCCTATTACGAAATTGTAATAAAAATTTTCCGAATGCATATACTGTGCGAGTTATATTAATATACAGGCTGTCCAGAAAATCCGTTTCTATCCTTAGAAATCGCAATGAACCAGATGCCAAAACAGGAAAACACGTGTTTGATTATTTTAAAAGTACAACGTATCAAAGCTAAAGTGTTGTCCTAGGCCACCCGCAAGGTCCCAGGATGAGTCCAACTCAAAAATTGCAAATGGTGAGGGGGTCAAGTAGCATATCGTTGGAAACCTGTTGGAAAACGAAACGAAAGAAAACGGAACAAATCTCGTCTCTCTAGAATTATCCTGTGCAAAATGACCACCGGTCAAAGGGTCAGCAAAATCATCATTGTAAAGTGTATGTCCACCTTAAAAAAAAGAAAAAAAGAAAAAAAGAACTGAAACGGTGAGACAAATATGTCAAAACAGGAAAACACATGTGTAATCGTTTCAAAAGTACAATGATTGAAAGTTAAAATATTTGTCCCAGGTCCTCCATAGGGTCTTAGACGGGGTCCTACTCAAAATTTTCAAATGGCAAGGGGGCTCAAGAAGGATATCGTTTGAAAGCTGTTGTTAAATTAAAGCAGATGGAACAAGTGTGACGCTCTATAATAACACTGTGCAAGAATCTTGCATTTTAGTTCTTCTTTCTGTAGTCGGGTTTTAGTTTGTTTTCACTTCAATTCTTATTCAACGGAAAGGAAGGAAACGCCCCTACTGTGAGATTTTGCATAGTAGAAAATGGCTGTGTTGATTCAACTCAATTTTAACACAGGGCAGTGGTTCCAGCGTGACTACCACTTATAATGGAAATGTGGGAGGTCATTATCTGTTCCTGTTCGGGAAAGCCAGATAGAATAATGGGAGTTTGGGAGGTCGAAACACATTTTACTATTAATTGTAGTGTGTTTCTGTTTGGAGCGACAGATATAAGGGTGCCGGGTTCGATACTCGTTTGTTGCAGTTCGAGAAGACCAACTAATAATAATATTGGAATTCGAACCTTGGATCTTGTTATAGGTCTTCCTTAAAACATCATTCATTTGTAAAAGACTAATAGATCCAATAAGGAACTGGCAAGTAAACAAATGTCTCACTCCCACGGTCCTGGGATTCGGGCGTTATACATGTCAGTGGCATAAGCCATATACCCACCGTCGCTGGTACGTCAGCTCACGATATACTGGTCAATACCTGTAAAAAAAATACAAGGTGGGACAGCCATGTGAAACGTACGCCAGATGGATAGTGGGAGACGAAAGTAATGTTTGGCCTCCACTGCTTAGCAATATCTTACCTTGTAACGTATGCTTTAACTTATACACATTTTAACCACTAAAGGAAAAGCATAACTTATGAAACACATTTTATCATTATTATTTCACTTTTGGACAAATAACAAGAATTGTAGATTAGCACTATATAACATTCACTTTCACTGTACGGACTACATATGATTTAAAATAATAACATTTGCAAATTGTGAATAATATTTCACTCAACGATAAACTGGCCCTTGTAAAAGATTTCGGGATAATGCTTTCACGCGAGCGATATAGACGGACGTAATGACGAACACCAATACACGTTCATAAGGAAGATTTCGTTTACACTGCTACTTGAAGATGACTTAGCTCGATGGTTTCATTTCTGGAATGCACGACAAATCAAAGAGGAGTTTCTTCATTGATTTTAACTGTAAAGATGTTCATTACAATAATACGATAAAAGACATTATTGATTTCACAATATCACAACTGTTAAATATACAAATTTGGTGTAGCACTATCAGAAAAGTATTCAATTGAATTGACTAATTCCACACGAGAGCTTGTGTTGAATAAGTCCATGTCGTTTAGCAGAAATCGACGCTCTCTTTTACATTACAACCAGTAATACTCTCTCATTCGAGAGTATTTGTAGAACCTTTTCGTTCGTTCACTTGGACTCTCACATGATGACTGCTACCTTGCGAGTGAGTAATACTCTCTTGCGCTTTTTCATCGTTGCCAGTTAACCGCGCAAGAATACACTAACAAAATAAAATATAGTTCGTAGAAAACATTAAGTTTTTACTTCATAATATTGCTAATTGTATATAATGAATGATTTATAGGTTAATAGAAATCACATTAAAACACTGATTGCTCCAATAAGTTGTAGAATTGACGATTATTGATAGATTTCACATTGTCACGTAAAAGTATGTCATCGTCATGAGGGCTTGGTGCGTGGGCGGACACCACGAGAGTAGCTAAATTCCTCTTCCTTATATAGGCTGACGGGAGGAAGCAGGGCTGTCTGGAAAAGTGAGGCACCTTTTGGGTGGCAAATTCCTTAGCATTGTTCTCCTCCAAATGTTAGCTGATTGCGTTATAGTTCTAAGAATTGATGTTGGAATAATACGAGGGTTGATTTAAAAATTCATGCCAGTCCATACCGTTATACACTATGCGATATTAGTTCAACATAGACCCCGCGGTGTTGGCATTTAACACAGGGGGTGTGTTACGTCTTTAACACACGGCGTTAAATTCGGATGTGTGTTAGTATTTTCGGTGCTGATTCGACACCATGTCAGGGTCGGTAGTGTGGAAAAAAATGTTGGGTGTTACTTGTGGCGGTGTTGCACCAACATCAAGAAAGTAACATAGGGTGTAGTGTGTTAATTATTTTGTGTTAATGTTGTATCATGTCAAATGTCAATATAACACAGTCCCTGTGTTACTTCAACATCATTTTCTTATTATTTCAGCACACAATCTGTGCCATAATTCGAGGTCAAAGTCGTGTAAGTAACACCATTTTGGTGTTAATTCAACACTACCTGTATTAAAATTCAAGGTCAGACCACCAGATCAACACCGTTTTTGGTGTTAGTTCGACTAAACTTCTGTGTTACTACGACACCTATTTCGGTGTTGAAATAACTCCGTGCGTGGTGTTGATGTAACCATTTTTCTGGTTGGAAAACTATGTGGTGTGCATGCTTACGCTTACCGAAGATTCTAATTTTAAAATATGAATAGTAAACTACAGAACACTTCATTTAGGCAATTTTCATAAACCTTTTTGTCGTCCTCCCTTACATTTATTGTGAAGTATTATTTGATGGTGCGAAACAATCTTCACCAACATCTTGTTCAAGAATGATATGAAACTCTTACCTATATCCTTACAATATGTTTGCCTCTTAATCGTGATTCAACTTGTTTTCCGCCATTTTTGTAGTATAGTCCCCGGTGTTGACTGGTGAGCTCTAGTGCAGTGTAGAAGGGACAGTAATACGATGTAGTTTCTCGCTGTTGACATATTTCTTCAGAAACATTATATAAAACAATGGAAAACACATCGCGCGGTTTACATGTTGAAATTTTGTGTATACTTGAATTTGTTTAAGTATTTCTTTCTACTGTGTTTTTTTGTAGCATCAATTCATAAGCCTTTATAATTAGATACCGAACATATTTGGCAATTACGCACAAAACAACACCGAAGATTCTACACTTGTGTTAATTTAACACACAGGCTGTGTGTCATTTCAACTACCGGCATTTGACACACAACTCCAAATGAAGAGTGAGTTGTTCTAACCACCTGTTTGTGTTATATTTTAACACAATCGTGTTAACACATAGGCATGTCGTTGAAATAACACAGCGATTTTTTACAGTGTGCTTTTTGAGCCCAGTAATATCTAAATAAATAAAGAAAGAAAAGAAAAGAAAATTAAGAAATAAAGAAAAGAAAAGAAATAACATTTGACTTATTTGAAAATGAAAAAAATGAAATCTTTGAGTTTTACGTCCCACGGTTATGCCAGTTAGGCTAAAGGAGACGGTGATGATGACTAATGAATGAAATGGTGGAATGAAGAAAGTGGGAGGAAACGGGAGAACCCCGAGGAAACCCACGCACACGGTGTTTGTCCACCACAAAGTTCACTTGGCGGGGATTGGGATCGAACCCGGGACCCCAAGCACCAGAGGTGAACGCTCTACCACTGAGCCACCGCGGCCCCATTTGACTTATTTGAATATAGAACTAACTAGCTTGCATATGTACGATAGTGGTACTTATATGCTCGTTGTCTGGATTATCAAGTATAAAATGATTCAAACAAACAAAAAAAAAAAAATTCTTGCACCAGAAACAGCGATACGTGCAATCGTGTCACAATGACAAGTACCGATTGCTAAGTGGAAAGCGAATGTGCTTGGAGAATTGAAATGAGGATGTACATTTTGACCGGTCATCATTTTGCACAAGATAGTTTTAGAGGGTCAAGACTTTATCCGTCTTCTTTCATTTCCCAACAGGTTTCCAGCGATATGCTACTTGACCTTCCTTGCCATTTGAAAATTTTTATTAGGACCCCATCTGGGACCCTTTGGAGGACCCTGAGACGAATATTTTTACTTTCAATCATTGTACTTTTGAAATGATAACACATGTGTTTCCTGTTTTGACATCTGTCTCACCGTTTCTTTTTTTTAGGTTGCCATAGACTTTATAATGACGTTTTTGCTGACCCTTTGACCGGTGGCCGTTTTGCACAGGATAATTCTAGAGTCAGTAGTAGTCCCCGACGTATATTGCGCCGAGTCAGCAAAAATTTTTGTGACGTCATAGGTCAAAGGTCAATGACCTTGGCCCGGGGTCAATGACCTAGGGGTACCTAGGACCACCCCCTCTAAATTTTGGCAGGGGTACCTTGGCCCACCCCCTAAATTTTGGCAGGGGTACATAGGACCACCCCGCTTAAATTTTGGAAATTGTCAAATCTAAAAATTTGGTATGGTAGCCTAGGACCATAGTATGTACCTCTATCAGTATTAGGTGTCTATGTCGTTCCCTTTCATGGGTAAAAAATTGCCAAAAATTCAAATTTCGGGGGTTTTTGACCTAATTTATCCCCTTTGATGAGGTGTTATTACCCTATATAGTTATATGGGCGTATACAGGGGTCCATTACCTTTCATAAGACATGTGAATATTAATGCACCCCTTTAAAAATTTGGGAGGGGTACCTTGGCCCACCCCTTCATTTTTAGAAATTGCCCAATTTAAACATTTGGTATTATAGTATAGGACGCTAATATGGATCACTATAAATTTGGGTGGTCCACCTCGTTCCCTTTTAGGGGTACAAAATTGCCAAAATATAAACGTAAGCAATACGTTGTACCACGTGTTTGGTTTTCGACCTAATTTATCTCCTTGGATGAGGTCCTATTACCTTATATGATTATATGGTCATGTATAGGGGTCCATTCCTTTCATAAGACATAGGTACATTTGTGCACCCTTTAAATTTTTGGATGGCCCACCCTCTAAATTTTGGCAGGGATACATAGGACCCCCCCTTAAATTTTGGAAATTGCCAAATCTAAAAATTTGGTATGGTAGCCTAGGACCTTAGTATGTACCTCTATCAGTATTGGGTGTCTATGTCGTTCCCTTTCATGGGTAAAAAATTGCCAAAAATTCAAATTTCGGGGTTTTTTGACCTAATTTATCCCCTTGGATGAGGTGTTATTACCTTATATAGTTATATGGGCGTATACAGGGGTCCATTACCTTTCATAAGATATGGGTATATTTGTGCACTCCTTTAAAAATTTGGGAGGGGTACCTTGGCCCACCCCTTAAATTTTGGAAATTGACCAATTTAAACATTTGGTATTATAGTACCGGATCCTAACATGTATTATGATAAATTTGGATGGTCCACCTCGTTTCCTTCTAGGGGTACAAAATTGTCAAAATATAAACGTAAGCAATACGTTATACCACGTGTTTGGTTTTTGGTCGATTTTATCCCCTTTGATGAGGTGTTATTATCCTATATAGTTATATGGTCATGTATAGGGGTCCATTACCTTTCATAAGATATGGGTATATTTGTGCACCCCGGGAGGGGTACTTTGGCCCACCCCTTAAATTTTGGAAATTGACCAATTTAAACATTGGGTATTATAGCACAGGACCCTAATATGTATCTTGATAAATTTGGGCGGTCCACCTCATTTCCTTCTAGGGGTACAAAATTGCCAAAATATAAACGTAAGCAATACGTTATACCACGTGTTTGGTTTTTGGTCGATTTTATTCCCTT
The DNA here is from genome assembly GCF_964235325.1 of Thermobia domestica. NCBI lineage: Eukaryota > Metazoa > Arthropoda > Insecta > Zygentoma > Lepismatidae > Thermobia > Thermobia domestica. Next base: position 109,030,234 of record NC_137464.1, read on the forward strand.
TGATGATGTGTTATTATCCTATATAGTTATATGGTCATGTATAGGGGTCCATTACCTTTCATAAGATATGGGTATATTCGTGCACTCCTTTAAAAATTTGGGAGGGGTACTTTGGCCCACCCCTTAAATTTTGGAAATTGCCCAATTTAAACATTTGGTATTATAGTACCGGATCCTAACATGTATTATGATAAATTTGGATGGTCCACCTCGTTTCCTTCTAGGGGTACAAAATTGTCAAAATATAAACGTAAGCAATACGTTGTACCACGTGTTTGGTCTTTTGGCCCAATTTATCCTCTTGGATGAGGTTCTATTACCTTATATGGTTATATGGTTATGTATAGGGGTCTATTCCCTATCATAAGACATAGGTACATTTGTGCACTCCTTTAAAAATTTGGGAGGGGTACTTTGGCCCACCCCTTTAATTTTGGAAATTGCCCCTTTTTACATGTTTGGTATTATAGTATAGAACCCTAATATATATATATATATTACTATAAATTTGGGTGGTTTACCACGTTTCCTTTGATGGGTACGAAATTGCCAAATTTTAGTACAACAACGTGTTTGGTTTTGGCTCAATTTATCCCCTTGGATGAGGTCCTATTACCTTATATGGTTATATGATCATGTATAGGGGTCCATTCCATATCCCCTTAAATTTTGGAAATTTTCCAATTTAAGCATTCGGTATCATAGTACATGACCTCAACATGTATCATGATAAATTTGGGTGGTCCATCTTGTTCCCTTTCATGGGTAAAAATTACTAAAATATAAACATAAGCAATATGTTGTACCATGTGTTTGGTTTTTGGCCCAATTTCTTCCCTTTGATGGGGTTCTATTACCTTATATGGTTATATGGTCATGTATATGGGTTCATTTCCTATCATAAGACATGGGTACATTGACGCACCCCTTGAAAAATTTGGGAGGGGTATCTTGGCTCATCCACTCGGTTTTAGAAATTGTTTTAATATAAGCATTTGGTATTATAGTACAGGACTTCAATATGTACCACTATAAATTTGGATGGTCCACATCGTTCCCTTTCATGGGTAAAGAACTACCAAAAATCGAATTTCGGAGGTTATTGACACCTATTTAGCACGTTATATGGTTTATTACCTTTATATGTTTATGTTCCCTTTTAAATTTGGGAATTATCAAATAACAAAATTCGGTAAACGTTTTCTAGGACCCATTGGTGTTCCTCTTATGGCCAAATATTCAAAATTTAAATGTTATTGACCGGCTTTATTATTGAATAAGTACAGGATTTATTACTTTTTCATAAGACACAGGTGTATTTGTGTACCAATCTTTAATTTTGGGAGGGGTACATTTCTTATTGTCATATCAATAATTGGTAATTGTTCTTTGGGTAAATCATTATGATCACGTGATCAGTTATTGACCTATGATGGGATTAGGAGTCCAGGACATTGGTACATTGAAACTTTGTAGGATAATTTGAGAATGCGTCATTGGTATTGATTATTACAGCCAAATATAAACGTAAGCAATACGATGTACCACGTGATTGACCTTGATGAGGTAGTGTACAGGGATACATAGCTAACCTTATTGAATCTTATGACTCATAGTCTTAAGGGAATACATGCTACAACACTGGCAAAGTTATTGTTGATGCAATTTGATTGGTTGATCACTATCTTTCGTGCAATCTGATTGGCTGATCACTATCTTTCGTGCAATCTGATTGGTTGCTGATTTTCAAATCTTTGCTGCATTCAGTTTTTAAGTTTTGTTTAACATTTAAAAATCTTGGTTTCGTTCAACATTTTGGACTCACTGATAAATATGATCAAAACCGTTTATTTGTTAATCGAATAGTTAAAAACCGGATAAAGTTTGACGGTTAACCGTGAAACGTAAAATTTTTTTAGTTTGAATTTTTTTTGTTTTAATTTTTTTGTTTCAGAATTTTGTTTGAAATTTGTTTCAAAATTTTTTGTTTAAAAATTTTTTTGTTTGAAATTTTTTGTTGCAAAATTTTGTTTGAATTTTTTTTAGTTTAAAAATTTTTGTTTCGAAATTTGTTTCAAAATTTTTTGTTTGAAATTTTTTTGTTTGAAAATTTTTGTTGCAAAATTTTGTTTGAAAATTTTTTGTTTAAAATTTTTTGTTCGAAATTTTTGTTTTGAAATTTTTCGTTACCAGTTTTTTTTTGTTTAAAATTTTTTGTTTCAAAATTTTGTTTCCAAATTTTTTCGTTTCAAAAATTTTGTTTGAAAGTTTGGTTTGACATTTTTTTTTTAAAGATTGTGCACTCATTAGTAAAGAACCGGAACTGTTTAGAACAAAAACCTTTGTCAATATTTTTTTTCATGATGCAATAGTACACGTCAGAATATGGGGTTGTACTTGAAATGAAAAAAACACAATTCATTGAAATGGATCATTTTATTACACTCCACATACATCCATACCAGATAGTGGTTCTGGATATTGTCGATACAATGTATTTTGAACTTCTTGCACTAGTTTGCCTTTAGCGTATAATTTTAATTCCAATTGAAGTCTTTTAAGGTCTATTGCGATATCAATTGGTGGAAACTCAATGTTCATTTGATCACAAATAAACTGTTTATCAATACAGGTATGCACCCACGAACGATGTTGACAACCATCACAATATCTAGATACATGTTGTACAATATGCATAACACATTTTTGAAGGAATATACTTGTTTTGTTGCACACTTCCACTGCATGTTTCGCACACTGAAATACGCTGATGAATTTGTTCCATTCTGTTTGTGTTAGATACACCATGTTGCGAGGGACATGAAATGTACTCTTTTTACGTAACAGCACCATCTTCTCTTCGAGGACTGTACGCATCACAACTTCATGATTTGAGCCTAATGATTTGACTATGGTCACATTTAGCTCATCGTTCATTTGGTCGATTCGTGCCATTCTTCACAGGTCAGTTGTACACCAAATTGTTCTGCTTTGCCCAATCGAATCACTGGTTCAAATGTTCTAGCACTGATACCAATCATCACATGTTTTGTTTATTGGATAATAGCTTGCGAAGATGAATTCTTTATCGTTAGAAGTACACATCTTTCCTCCTGAAAAGCACTTGCTCAAATGATTTCACGGTATTGGTTGATTTATAGAACTACGGCTGACGTCATGTGCTGACGTTTGAATTCATGGTTTCATCACAGTTGCTGACGTCATGCTGACCAACCACATTCATACAACTATGTCTGATGTGCTGACGTTTGAATTCATGATTTTGCTGACGAATCTGGCTGTGTACTAAATTCAAACTGATGACTTCGACCCAAGAGTCTTTTATAGCATAAAGATACAGATCCAGTATTTAAGAAACGCAGCAGTTCTTCTTGTTTTGATACTTCCATGGGTAAATATCTTGCTGGTAAAATTATATACTTATCATTTTCAAGCTTCACTACGATTCTTAATCCAAACTCTGTAGGGATCATTTGGCTAGCTAAGATTCTATAAGGTACATTCTGTTGTAAATCAGTAATCTTGGTAAATGATTTCATCACATCACGCGTGTTTAGAAACTGCAGACAAGTAGCCATGATGATGTTATCATGAATACTAACTCGAACGATGATGCAAAACTGATGACGTTTCTTTATCATGTTCTGACGTGTACTATTGCACCATGTTCTAACGTGTACTATTGCACCACAATGTTGCCAGAGGTTTTAGTTCTAAACAGTTCCGGTTCTTTACTAATGAGTGCACAAACTTTAAAAATGTCAAACCAAACTTTGAAACAAAAAATTTCAAACAAAAATCTTTGAAACAAAATTTTGAAACGAAAAACATTCAAACAAAAAAATTTCAAACGAAAGAAATTCAAACAAAATTTTGAAACAAAAAAATTTCAAACAAAATTTTGAAACAAAAAATTTCAAACAAAAAATTTGGAAACGAAAAATTTCAAACAAAAATTTTAAACAAAAATTTGAAACGAAAAAAAATTTCAAACAAAAAAAATTTTAAACAAAAAATTTACAAAAAAAATTTTCAAACAAAATTCTGAAAGGAAAAATTTCAAAACAAAAATTTCGAACAAAAAATTTTAAACAAAAAAAATTCAAACAAAATTTTGCAACAAAAAATTTCAAACAAAAAAATTTTTAAACAAAAAATTTTGAAACAAATTTCAAACAAAATTCTGAAACAAAAAAATTAAAACAAAAAAATTCAAACTAAAAAAATTTTACGTTTCACGGTTAACCGTCAAACTTTATCCGGTTTTTAACTATTCGATTAACAAATAAACGGTTTTGATCATATTTATCAGTGAGTCCAAAATGTTGAACGAAACCAAGATTTTTAAATGTTAAACAAAACTTAAAAACTGAATGCAGCAAAGATTTGAAAATCAGCAACCAATCAGATTGCACGAAAGATAGTGATCAGCCAATCAGATTGCACGAAAGATAGTGATCAACCAATCAAATTGCATCAACAATAACTTTGCCAGTGTTGTAGCATGTATTCCCTTAAGACTATGAGTCATAAGATTCAATAAGGTTAGCTATGTATCCCTGTACACTACCTCATCAAGGTCAATCACGTGGTACATCGTATTGCTTACGTTTATATTTGGCTGTAATAATCAATACCAATGACGCATTCTCAAATTATCCTACAAAGTTTCAATGTACCAATGTCCTGGACTCCTAATCCCATCATAGGTCAATAACTGATCACGTGATCATAATGATTTACCCAAAGAACAATTACCAATTATTGATATGACAATAAGAAATGTACCCCTCCCAAAATTAAAGATTGGTACACAAATACACCTGTGTCTTATGAAAAAGTAATAAATCCTGTACTTATTCAATAATAAAGCCGGTCAATAACATTTAAATTTTGAATATTTGGCCATAAGAGGAACACCAATGGGTCCTAGAAAACGTTTACCGAATTTTGTTATTTGATAATTCCCAAATTTAAAAGGGAACATAAACATATAAAGGTAATAAACCATATAACGTGCTAAATAGGTGTCAATAACCTCCGAAATTCGATTTTTGGTAGTTCTTTACCCATGAAAGGGAACGATGTGGACCATCCAAATTTATAGTGGTACATATTGAAGTCCTGTACTATAATACCAAATGCTTATATTAAAACAATTTCTAAAACCGAGTGGATGAGCCAAGATACCCCTCCCAAATTTTTCAAGGGGTGCGTCAATGTACCCATGTCTTATGATAGGAAATGAACCCATATACATGACCATATAACCATATAAGGTAATAGAACCCCATCAAAGGGAAGAAATTGGGCCAAAAACCAAACACATGGTACAACATATTGCTTATGTTTATATTTTAGTAATTTTTACCCATGAAAGGGAACAAGATGGACCACCCAAATTTATCATGATACATGTTGAGGTCATGTACTATGATACCGAATGCTTAAATTGGAAAATTTCCAAAATTTAAGGGGATATGGAATGGACCCCTATACATGATCATATAACCATATAAGGTAATAGGACCTCATCCAAGGGGATAAATTGAGCCAAAACCAAACACGTTGTTGTACTAAAATTTGGCAATTTCGTACCCATCAAAGGAAACGTGGTAAACCACCCAAATTTATAGTAATATATATATATATATATTAGGGTTCTATACTATAATACCAAACATGTAAAAAGGGGCAATTTCCAAAATTAAAGGGGTGGGCCAAAGTACCCCTCCCAAATTTTTAAAGGAGTGCACAAATGTACCTATGTCTTATGATAGGGAATAGACCCCTATACATAACCATATAACCATATAAGGTAATAGAACCTCATCCAAGGGGATAACTTAGGTAAAACCAAACACGTGGTACAACGTATTGCTTACGTTTATATTTTGGCAATTTGTACCCCTAAAAGGGAACGAGGTGGACCACCCAAATTTATCATAATACATGTTAGGGTCCAGTACTATAATACCAAATATATAAAATGAGCAATTTCTAAAATTTAAGGGGTGGGCCAAAGTACCCCTCCCAAATTTTTAAAGGAGTGCACAAATGTACCTATGTCTTATGATAGGGAATAGACCCCTATACATAACCATATAACCATATAAGGTAATAGAACCTCATCCAAGAGGATAAATTGGGCCAAAAGACCAAACACGTGGTACAACGTATTGCTTACGTTTATATTTTGACAATTTTGTACCCCTAGAAGGAAACGAGGTGGACCATCCAAATTTATCATAATACATGTTAGGATCCGGTACTATAATACCAAATGTTTAAATTGGGCAATTTCCAAAATTTAAGGGGTGGGCCAAAGTACCCCTCCCAAATTTTTAAAGGAGTGCACGAATATACCCATATCTTATGAAAGGTAATGGACCCCTATACATGACCATATAACTATATAGGATAATAACACATCATCAAAGGGAATAAAATCGACCAAAAACCAAACACGTGGTATAACGTATTGCTTACGTTTATATTTTGGCAATTTTGTACCCCTAGAAGGAAATGAGGTGGACCGCCCAAATTTATCAAGATACATATTAGAGTCCTGTGCTATAATACCCAATGTTTAAATTGGTCAATTTCCAAAATTTAAGGGGTGGGCCAAAGTACCCCTCCCGGGGTGCACAAATATACCCATATCTTATGAAAGGTAATGGACCCCTATACATGACCATATAACTATATAGGATAATAACACCTCATCAAAGGGGATAAAATCGACCAAAAACCAAACACGTGGTATAACGTATTGCTTACGTTTATATTTTGGCAATTTTGTACCCCTAGAAGGGAATGAGGCGGACCGCCCAAATTTATCACGATACATATTAGGGTCCTGTGCTATAATACCCAATGTTTAAATTGGTCAATTTCCAAAATTTAAGGGGTGGGCCAAGGTACCCCTCCCAAATTTTTAAAGGAGTGCACAAATATACCCATATCTTATGAAAGGTAATGGACCCCTGTATACGCCCATATAACTATATAAGGTAATAACACCTCATCCAAGGGGATAAATTAGGTCAAAAAACCCCGAAATTTGAATTTTTGGCAATTTTTTACCCATGAAAGGGAACGACATAGACACCCAATACTGATAGAGGTACATACTAAGGTCCTAGGCTACCATACCAAATTTTTAGATTTGGCAATTTCCAAAATTTAAGGGGGGGGGTCCTATGTATCCCTGCCAAAATTTAGAGGGTGGGCCATCCAAAAATTTAAAGGGTGCACAAATGTACCTATGTCTTATGAAAGGAATGGACCCCTATACATGACCATATAATCATATAAGGTAATAGGACCTCATCCAAGGAGATAAATTAGGTCGAAAACCAAACACGTGGTACAACGTATTGCTTACGTTTATATTTTGGCAATTTTGTACCCCTAAAAGGGAACGAGGTGGACCACCCAAATTTATAGTGATCCATATTAGCGTCCTATACTATAATACCAAATGTTTAAATTGGGCAATTTCTAAAAATGAAGGGGTGGGCCAAGGTACCCTCCCAAATTTTTAAAGGGGTGCATTAATATTCACATGTCTTATGAAAGGTAATGGACCCCTGTATACGCCCATATAACTATATAGGGTAATAACACCTCATCAAAGGGGATAAATTAGGTCAAAAACCCCCGAAATTTGAATTTTTGGCAATTTTTTACCCATGAAAGGGAACGACATAGACACCCAATACTGATAGAGGTACATACTATGGTCCTAGGCTACCATACCAAATTTTTAGATTTGACAATTTCCAAAATTTAAGCGGGGTGGTCCTATGTACCCCTGCCAAAATTTAGGGGGTGGGCCAAGGTACCCCTGCCAAAATTTAGAGGGGGTGGTCCTAGGTACCCCTAGGTCATTGACCCCGGGCCAAGGTCATTGACCTTTGACCTATGACGTCACAAAAATTTTTGCTGACTCGGCGCAATATACGTCGGGGACTACTACTGAGTCGAGGCTTGTTCCATCTTCTTTCATTTTCCAACAGGTTTCCAACGATATGCTTCAAGACCCCTTACCATTTGCAATTTTTGAGTTGGACCCCGCCTGGGACCTTGCGGGTGGCCCTGGGACAACACTTTTTACTTTGGTACCTTGTACTTTTAAAATTATCAACACGTGTTTCCCTGTTTTGGCATCTGGTTCACCGTTTGCGATTTCTAGGAGTGTATACGGATTTTCTCTAGACACACTGTATATTCATATAACTCTAACAATATATGCATTCGGAAGATTTTTATTACAATTTCCTAATAGGCATCATTAGTGCTTTCGATTGGTGTATAAGCCATCTTCGACTTCAATATATAATCTCCCTCTCTTCCCGTGTCAGAACCGTGTTTGGCGCTTGGTCAAACCGTCCAATTAACTGTCTATCTCTCGAGTAGTTTCTAACAAGTTTTCTTCATTTTATGGAACAGACAAAGTCGTGTCTCTTCCTTAAAAAAAATCATGTAAAACAGTATCACATCATTCATATTTCCCCATGTATTTTCATGTATTTAAACATTTTGGCAGGTTGATGAAATTTGCCTTCTTTGTGAATCAGTTAAACCAATCAGAAAAATACACTTGAAAGAAACAAATAACAAGATTAAACGGCCCAACCTTATCATTTGTAATTTTATATCTACCTAACCTACAGAGATGACATATATGAAACAAAGGAAATTTTGTTTACAAAATATTTTGTTATAAGCTCGAAGATCATATAATTGAACCTAAGGTAAGAACTCAGGGAAAACATGATTGTTCTATAAACGGCGGCGGCTTGTATATATACAGATTTGTAGATCTTTTGAAACGGGAAATGACAATGTATCAACTCCAGATGGGACACAAATCAAGGAAAGCAAAGTGGTTACCGCTTTATCGATGTATTATGGAATTCAAAAGAAGGGTTGGATTACAAGAAATAGTCATAATACAGCACTTTGATGCTGCAGTGTCTCACTGCGTTTCATTTATATGTGACTAGTGATTCTTGATTCTTTGTTTATTTTATGATTTATGCAAACTTTCGTATAATTTCTATCACTTCATTTTATGTTTTGTTTTCTGTAAGACATTTTGTAACTTCGTGTAACATTATTACAGCTCGATGTCAAGCATACATATACTATCTATTCATATACCGTAATTGTGAATAAGTTTTCTGTAGTAATTCTGTAACTTCATCTAACATTTTCATATTTCGATGTCAAACATATAATATCAGTCATATACTGTCATAGTCTAGTCATATACTGTAATTGTGCTTATACTTTTTAAATATGTGCCTTTTAAATGTACATTTTTTAAATTTATATGCAAATTTTTAAGTCATTTCTTGACAGTACTACCAACATGATTTCACATTAGGCAAATCTTGAAAGGTGAATGTTGAATGCAAGATTCGCCTACACTTTCTCTTGAGTTAACATATGTAAGTCCCATTGCCTGGGGTTATTAGGCGAATCTTGAATAGGCGAAAGTTGAAGTGCATAGGTTACCGAAGTAGTAAACAAGTCGCATCATTATTTAACGACGGAAATCTACAGAAATATCCTCATCTTTTTCCTTTTTTCCTGTTCGTACACCCTTTGAAATACACATTTACTACTTCTGAAGTTACCAACATCCAGTATTTGCAAGATCCCCCCCCCCCCTCCTTCCTCATATCAGAAAGGAATCACTGAACCAACACAGGATATCACGACGGAAGGGATTTTTGGTAATATAAGTGTCATCTCTCTTTCTATGTATGTTCGTGTCCTAGGTCAGTGGTAGAGGAAAAATAAAAAAATGCGTTGTTTCTCTGGGCATAGTGGCGCCGATTTCTATATAACTTTGGGGGCCCATATGTCTATCTTTATCATATATCCTAGTAAATAGATTCAGATCCTGTGGAGCTTGAGCAACTACGTATTTTAAAGAATCAGACGTCATCATCTTCCCAGGATCTGGACTTTTGTGTCTGGATCTAACTATTGAATTTACTGTATTATAAAACTCTCAATTTCTTTAAATGTATGAAGTGCTAGAAGTTATAGTGCGTAAATAGAATTTTAGTGGCATTTTGTGTTTAGTGGAAAATTGTTTAGTTAGACCTATATCATATAGTTATGTCTACCAATTCTTAAAAAATAATAAAGTTTAGAACTACTTTAGTGACTTTGGGACAGGAAAGATAAATGTAATTTGTTCAAAATAATTATCATGCAAATGCACATTTATTTCTACTCGCCACATAAATTATGGCTTGTTCCTGTGCAGTATTAGCAGGTGGCGTCTTCCGAACTGCAATCGACACTTCCTTTGTGGTCGACAGATATAAATGTTTGCAAGAATCGAGATTGGAACTATTTATTTCAACTTTCAATTTTTCTCGAATTGATAATAAACCCAACAATTTCACTCTGAGGGAAATTTCACGCAAGCGCTTATTTTACTCTTTAAAACGTGGATATATCCACGTAAAAGAGGATATCGTAACCTTGACTGCATGCTTATTAGCTATTATGGTGCCGGAGTCATGTGCTATCCTGTGAGGTGTACTATCATGGTCGTAGGAGCTGGGAATTGTGTTTGGTGCTGGAGACATTTCAGTTACTTTGAACGAGTAGCACAAAATGAAGAAAATAATTCGTTACTAGTTCACATGAATGTGCTTTTGAAAAGAGTCAATTCGTTCATGAACGACCCATCACTAACGAATAAGGAAAGCCCGGGGAAAGACTCTCAGGGTGCTGGCAAAAAAAAAAAAAAAAAAAAAGAACTGAGATCTTTTCGACCGAATGTCCCCACTGGGAATCAAACCAGGGATTGCTCGTACCAAAGGTATGAGCGTTAGCAGTTAGACTATGCGGGGCAACTAGAGTAAACTCGAATCAGTAATGCAGCTCTGTAGCCTATGTGCTGAAGTACCCCTTCATGATCGAGTGGCTAACGCTTGGTCAGATTCAATTCTCGGTGGCGTTACTTGCCTCGGATACAAACCCGAGTAGTGATGCTGACCCCACTTTAAAGAGTAGAGCCGGTCTTATATAGTCTCGGTTCTGCAAATGAACATCTACTTAGGTTACCATATTTTTGTATTTAAAACCGGGACACTTCTATTGGGTGGGAGTTAAATCTTCCAAACGACACTTTTCGGCAGGGGGTTTACATTCACTCCCTCCATTGGTGAGAAAGTACTTAACCAGCACAATAGCTATTTTTAACTCATTTCATTGCTGTTTGGTGTATGAGCAATAATGGTAACACAAACTGTATGCCGTGATGTGGCGCCCACTATCATTGTTGAAGCGTACTTTGTAGCTACCAGAAGAAAGGTTTGTAATATCTAGAATAATATTTTAGAGTAATTCAACGGAGATAGGCTACACAAACAAAGTGAAACAGAGACAAAATCTAAATTTACAATACTAGAACAAGAACCTTCAATGGGATGCTTGGTACATTTATATCCAATGGATTGTATAACGTGATACAGGATTTTTGTTTGTTTAAAATTAGCGCTTTTTTCAGCAGTGAGGCTATATGGGACGTGAACCTACAGTTTAAAGTGGAATCCGAACCACAGTAGCGCATTCAGATTTGTATGTTCTCCCACCAGGAGTCGAATTTAGGACCATTTGCACCAAAGGGACACGCGCTATCTTCTAGATCAGTTTGAAAGATTAAAGTGATACAGTTTATCATGTTAAACAATCAAGGAACTACAGAAAGCTAGGTAAAAAATAAAATAAGTAAATCAATCAATAAGTAAATAAATAAAATATATTAATTTTAGTGGAATTCAAAACAATACGAAGCTGGGATTCATTGGACTGAGCGAGATTTTACTTCATACTCCGTCTCACAAATTCGTTTCGTTTGTTTCCCACTCATATGCAAAGTGCATCTTTAAAAAATCCGTCTTTTCTCATTTGTAGATGAGATAATTCGAAACGTAAGTTTGTAAAAGCGGCTTTAAAAAAGGTGAAGAATATAAGAGCTCCCTTGTGACTACATTCTCGGCGGGAGCTCATGTGATTCGAACACATGTTACTCTGTAGGTCAGCGTCAGATGTAACTTTGGCGTCGAAATGGACGCTAAATCTCAATTCAACCAATGAAGAACTTACGTCTCTGTCTGCCACACTCTCACTAATGGGAAGAGATTATTGGTTCTGAAAAAGGAACGAATACTCAAATTTCATTTACACAATACTTAAACAGTTATTGCCATGGCCGGTGGCACAATCCCCTAATAAACCACTCTTGGAGTTGAGATGATGTAATAATGAGCGACAGGTACTGCAAGGGTTGATGTTACATGATGATCTGCGCACCCAGCAATTAAACCGAATCCAAACTCCTGTTGTTGTTCGGACCCTAAATTAATAGTAGATACTGTCTGTCATAAGCTCAATAATGCATAAAGACACAAAACGCAAAAATTCACTCCTAAACAATCATCTTAAGGACCAGCTTCACGAGTTAGCTGAATACAAGAACTCTTCATTTAATTACCGGATTGATGCTGTAAAAGTCATAGATAGATCCGGTGTTGGGGTTTCCTGTTCGACTCCAGTTCAAAATAAGTGAGCTTTCTGATGGACAAACATTGTATGCTTGGGTTTTCTTTATATTCTTACTTTCTTCACTCAACCATTAGGTTTATTAGCATCATTACCGTTTCCCTTGGCATCGGAGCATAATCATAAAACATTAAAATAAATGTTAAAAGTATATAATATGAATAACTTGCCACCTCTTTATGCATGTTCTCCATTAAAACTACTTTCTTATACGTTGTTGCTATTGATGCAAGCAGTCCTGAAATGCCTGTTGCTGGATGTGACAGAGTACTCTCGTTCTGTTATCCTGGATGCCAGGCTAGTGCTAAATGATTTCTCATTTGAAGTGGATTTCAATGTAGGGAACAGAAAAATGTTACCCGGCGAATAGGTCGGTTGTATGATGGGAATGACGTTTTTGGCTAAAAATTCTGATACCTTTCACAAAATGTAACACCGAGCATTGCATGATGTTAATGCTAACTTGCCCTTTAGAGCAAAGGGGGGTCTCAAGACCGTTATAACACAGCTGTGTAGACCTTCGTATTAACACTTTGGCCACGTAACAAATTCGTGATTCACTTCCCCAAATGTGTCCAAAAAATCATACTCAGTACCCTTTTCACATAGGAACAATTTGTCAGGTCTTTTCAAGTCACGGTGATCCATGTCACTTAATCGGGACGATATTACCTTGCTTTTGGGTCGCACCCTTAAATACATGATTCATCCTCTGTAATGAAGCTGGCCAAGAATCTCGGAACGTTAGCAACTAGGAATGCTACCTTTCGGGAAGAATAAAATAAAACTCAGTTGCTGAAAATACGAGATCAGTGGTTCTTCATATCCAAATTGTACATTGAACAGTTTATTAAGATTAATAGAAAGAAATGAAATGAAATCTTTCAGTTTTACGTTCCACGCTTATGTCGGTTAGGCTAAAGGAGACGGTGATTATGAGAAATGAATGAATTGGCGGAATGAAGAAAGTGGGAGGAAACTTTACAACCGCGAGAAAACCCACGAGCACAGTGTTTGTCCACCACAAAGTCCACACGGCGCGAACTGGGATCGAACCATTGACCTCAAGCACCGGAGGTGAATGCTCTACCACTGAGCCACCGCGAAGATTAATAGAAAGAAATACATATACTGTATTCATGAATGCAGTTTGTAAATAAAAGTTTACACCAAAACCTCACGAAACAGAAAACTCGTAGCATCAAGTTATTTTATGTTAGTTCAATAGGAGTTACGAACCATTGAAACGGTACAAACCAGGAATAACATCATTGGCAGTGATTTCCCTATTGTCAACACGAAACATTTTGACGATAACAGTCATATCGATAGCTCCATATCATAAGTACAAATTGTGGATTGAACTTTACAAGTCATTCGCATATTTTGTAAGTATTTTTGGATGCGGTTCCACCATATATAAGTCCCTCTTATTCACACTTCGCGGCTGAAATTTTTTATAAAATTTGGGATATCTAACCTAATTCGGGACAGGTGGCAAAGTTAGTGACACTGTTTCCTCTAGTTTTCTGCATATCTTAACACGAGTATTTTTTGGTCATTTGTGGGAATCTTTGACGTGACTTCCACCGATACACGCGCATCCCTAGATCATCATGTAGATTTCAGCTGACTGAAATGTTTAACTTCACCACAATTTCACGAACATTAACTCAGCGTTGAGATCTCAAAGTGCACTGACCTTTTTTCGATCTTTCGTCATTCCTACTCACGTATGGGAGACCAGGACTGGGATCATCCATCACGAACATTATTCTTCAGTCTTGGAAATGTGCCAACTACGCTCTGCGGTTTGCTCTTCACGAGAAGGCAAATATGAATCACTCCCACACACTGTCACTCTCCTACCAGAACGGTAGTTGAGATATATACTCATCTTGAAAGTGATGTGGAAGAAATGGATCAAGGAAACTCACGCACCTCCACCATACAATATATTTCCACAGCAGGCTACCTCAGGACTCAGAATCCAGAAGACTTTCCAAATCTACAATTCCTAGCTCAGAAATTTTATAGCAGAAATCTCGCTCAACAACAAGACCTCGTCTTACCTACACCTGTGCCGTCTTCAATGTTTCTAGAAAGAGCACGATTGCTTCTATTCTCGAGAAACTTCGCCATCAGAACATTTAAGTTCATAATGTCACTAGGATCTAGGATCTACAACTCTCACAAAGCTAGTAGTTTAATTCAGCTCTTTTCGTAAAGCCGTACTACTATCTCACGATTATCTGCAGACAGTGTGGTCCTAAATGGCACCCACCACAAAGTAACCGAATCAACAAGTTAACCTCTCTCAACACCATATTAAAATTGTTGCTGCTATGATCACCCAACAAGAATCTGTCACAAGCGCATTTATATTACAAATGCCGCGAAGTTCATGATAAACGATGTGTTTATTGACTAAATAAGAACTTTTGCGCTACACACAAAAAAGTTAGGACATTGAACTGGGGATAGTTCTTATCCACAAAGGCAAACTAAATCGAAGATCTCGGATTCTCACCATAGAACGTAAACACCGTAGTCAGAAGCCTGTTTTCACCCTTATACGACCCATCACCACCAAGAAAGAATCTACTACATTGAAGGAGTCTTCTGCCACCAATAGCCTTCATTCTTGCAAGACACTATTGCAAGATCACAATCCTGCGATAGATCCTAATCCCACGGACCAACACTTCACGCTTAATACTGTTCAGAAGCTCATCTCTGATGCTCCACAGTATCAAAAAGAATATTTGCATTTCTTACTCATCTTCTAACCCGAAGCCGCAAAACTTTATTTAATTTCAAAAGAGAACTAATCAAAGCAACTGAAAGAAATCTTACACATCCTTATGCAAATATTCAACTTCCAGCTATGATTTCCACATCACATACTCTAAGGAAAAGAAAACAAATTACAAACTTAGGAATTAACACTTGTTTATTACAAGTAAATCTTGATACATTTCTCCAGAAATATCATGAATATTCGTGTAGAAGAACAAAGCAGGTTATGGTAGAGCAGGATTTCTTGGACCAACTTATCAAAACTTAAAAAAAAAATGAAGAAGAGAAGAGCACCAATATCACACACCAAGCAGAAATAAAGATTCCATTCTGGATTCTGACTTCTAGATCTACAAAATCGTCCAAAATAACTACTCGTGGGGAAGTAGCCTGTATGTTCTGGCTAGACGCCCTTTCCCTCATATTGAGGTAAGAATTGTGTAATACCCAGTGTTGTGTAATACCCAGATTTCAACCAAGGATTTTATAAAATAGAGGATCTGCCCATATATATCTTCATCCTATTAAATAATGAAGCCAAAAAACAACCGAGCATCGGCACCTCTGATTGGCTACTCTCGTTTCCGCCATCGTCTGATTGGCTACTTTCGTCTCCGCCATGTTTGTTGGCTCAAAACACTGCAATCCTATTGGATGGAGTGGGCAGAGTAGGGGTGGCGAAACTGGGACGTATGGCTTCAAGATTTTGTTGTAAAGGCAGATCCTCTTATTTTATAAGATCCTTGATTTCAACCAACCATGGAATTAAAAATGCAGTTGAAGATTTTAAAATCCTATCTTTTAATAAATATTAGTTCTAAAGTAAAATGTTTAAGTTTGGTTAGTACACTCAAGATAAAATATTGAATTTTTAATTGTAATTAGAGTGGAAAAACAACAATTGGTCATAGGAAATAAATAATTTGACATCGTTAAGCCTTTTCGTATGTGTTGCCTTTCTTGAAACCCAATCCGGGTTCTGATAACCAATGTTTCTTCCGATATATGTAGCAACGGTCTAAATTAATTATAGCCTTGTCAAAATTCCCTGTTAACTACTACTAGGTGACACCTCCATCTGCTCATTCATGACGTCAGAGGAACAGTCGGATCAAAAGCAGTTGAGAGAGCTCGATCTTGGTCATTTCTCGGATGGTCATTCGTTGTATATTTTTGCCGTTGGTCACTTCCAGATCCGTCTTTCGGTACGGTCGATTGACGGAAAAGTCTTCACCAATGGATATCATCGAGTTACACCGGGTAATTCTTTACAACGCTGGTGTGGCTATTCTAGCAAATGTGGAGATCCCATATCGTTGTGGTAATGTATTATCGGTACCTTATTATGAAAAAGTGGTAACATGATATGTTGGCAATCAACAATGTACCAAGGTACCCCCTTCCACAAAATAAAGAACCAAGAATATAAATAGGTCAACGATATGGAATCACCGTACATACATCATCATAATCATACTACTACTACTACTACTACTACTACTACTGCTTCTACTACCACTACTACTACTACTACTACTACTACTACTTATACTTATACTTACCTTGAGAACAGAACCCAACCAACCCCTGCGGTGCTTCTAATTCGTTCCTACTACTACTACTATTACTACTACTACTACTACTACTACTATTACTATTACTGCTGCTACTACTACTACTACTACTACTACTACTACTGCTACTATTACTATTACTGCTGCTACTACTACTACTTATGTAGAGAACAGAACTCAAATAACCCCTGCGGGGCTTCTAACTCGTTCCTACTACTATTACTACTGCTGCTACTACTATTACTGCTACTACTACTACTCCTGCTACTACCACTACTACTACTTACGTCGAGAACAGAACCCAACCAACCCCTGCAGGGCTTCTAACCCGTTCGTACTACTATTACTACTACTACTCGTGTTGAGAACAGAACCCAACCAACCCCTGCGGGGCTTCTAACCCGTTCCTACTACTACTACTTATACTAAAGCAACCTTACTCTGCACTAAGCATTACAATGCTTAACTTACCTCTCATTGTACGTGGGTATAGTCTACCGACCTCCACAAGGCTATACTTACTGATTTCGCACCCATCACAAACTGGAATACGCATAAGAATCCCGCGTGCAATTTTCGATCTCAATTTTTCCACGCCTACTCGTCACACTAAATAGTTCTCGAATGTTCTTTCCTACTTAATACACTTCGGGTTAATACACTGATAAGCTCGATCAGCGGCCACATATTCACACGACAAGGCCACTCCAAGCACTGAATGCAATTACTGTTTAAAAATCATTTTAATGAAATAAGGATCTCATACTTCATAACAAGCACTAACATTTAATATTTAAAAATTCAACGTAAAGTAATCAATGCATTATAATTTTCTGCATGAACCAACGAACTAGTTACCAGTTTAAGTGTTCCGCCACACTCCAGAAATACAACTTCCGCTACATGCGCACGCACACATTCACTCACTACAATGTAAACAATCAACATCGCGTCCAGCCGCCAAATTTTATTACGTAAAACCTTTTGTAATTTTTAAATTAAATTTAAAACTACTTATAGATAACCTGCAATCTTCGTTACCAGCCATATTAAATTGACAACATATCTACATAAAAATAAAGCAGAAAGTGCACTTCTACCTACTCGGGAAGTACTACACAGGCATCGTAATATATAACCTTGTTCCGACCTGCAAGTCCCTGGAACATGGAGGACAGCGCCTAACATCATAAATGAATAAGAGGGAGGAGAATGGAATTTCAACTTCATCGAATTAGGGTGAGACTGTTCAAAATTAGTTGCTTTCCTTTGCTCTGCCATCTAAACCTCTTAACCATTATTACTACCATTCATTATCATCAGAAACGTGTTTCATGTCAAACAAATTTATCTCAATTATCTTACATAATTGGTGGGCGATCTCGACCTTGAAGTTATCTCGTTTTACGGTGAATTGCGCCTTAAGCGGCCCATACATGTACACACTTGCATGACCAACATGTATGAAAGATTTGTCTCATCATGTATGTTGGAAGAATTTTTTGCCCACACACGCACCAACATGCTGTTCAACTTACTAGAAGTTGTTTGAGAAATGTGGAGGTCGGAGACCGTGAAGAGTTGAATGGTAAGACAATGTGATTGCTTGCTACCAACTAGTAGTGACCATCAAGGTCTTTTAATTCTACGTTTCAGTACACAGTGTGAAAATAAAATTAGTTGCAATAATATTTTATTTTAATTACCTGTGGAGATGACTCATCAGGCTCTTCATCACTGCTGTATTCATCTAGGTTGCTTTTGCTTACACGTGTTTCTTCCTAATCCGATAAAAATTAAAGTTAATCGTATTACCACATGGGTGTAGCCATGGGGAGGAGGGCGTCGGGACCAGTCCCCCCAAATGATTTCCTGGACCCCCTAAACGACCAGTTTCTAAAACATCATCGTACAATTATATCGCTCCAGTCATTTAAATATAACAAAGTTTACATATAATTAATAATTTACGTTAAATTATTTACCGATTGAAAAATAATACGGTGTATCTTCTGTGTAAGGAATGACCAAATGCACAGGTTGCTACCACATCTGCTACAATCGATTGCTCTAGTGCTCCTGTGCGGATCATTTCCAAATTGGTTGAGTTGATTTTGAGTTTAACGTCCCGTTCAGCAGCGAGGCTATATGAGACGTGGACCTACTGATTAACGTGGAATCCGAACCACATTAGTTCCCGCTGGGAATCGAACCCGGGTCTCCCACGCCAACATGTCCACATTGGATGGAAATGGTTTAGATAATGGAACTAAATTATTCCACACAAATTATAATATTTTGTGTAATTTTTCTTTAGATTTGTGTCAATATAAACCCATAACAAACAAATGGACTTCGAAATATATATATATATTTGTAACAGCAGATTACACGATTTACTGTGATTTTATATAAGAGGCGGATCCAGAGTGGCGATAACCCCCAGAAGATGAAGATTTCTTATTTTATATATAAATAAAACCCATCCCAGAGTTTGGAGTCTTAAAGGTAGCTCTAAGTAGCAGTATGATAACCCACCGACCCCCAGAAGTCCGTCCTGGATCCGCCCCTGTTTTATATTTGATAGTTTGAAGACAAACGTTTCAACAAGGTACTATAAATACTGCTACAAAACTATCGCAGTAAACTGAGTGTTTTAAAAAAACAAATTTTTTTATCAGTTGGAAAATATGGTGAAAAACGTTTTAATTCAATTTTTCAGTTTGAATTTTATTCGCTTTTTTCCACTTGGTGTAAAACAGGAAGTGATATATAACTGTTAATAAAATAATTATAATGCTTTTTAGTGACGAATAATAAATAAATATTTTTGTCAGGAAATTTTAAAGAAATTAAATGAAATTTTAAAAAATCAGTCTTATGTAGATAGGTTCTGTGTACAAGGACTTGGATTGAAATAGTTTTGCACAAAGGTATAACGTTTGCTTCGTCGTTTGCAGTAGTTCTTGGTTAAATATAATAAAAATTATCTGGTACATAATATTTTTGAAGAAAAAAGCTTAAAAAAACAGTGTGTTTAGATTTTCGGACGGAAACAAAACAAATCCGTTTTTTCAGCCCTCAAAATCTCTAGCTGTAATACATTTTTTGGGGTTTTGTACATTGTAGCTCTCTCCCCTCAAAAACGACCCCCCTAGATAAACCTGCTGGCTACACCCCTGTTGTACCATAACTTTGACATGTAAACTTCATGAGCGGCAGAATCACTTAATTTCCTTTTTCTCACTTTGATGTGCTCTCTTCTGTAGTTGGAGCGCAACGTATTTATCCTCCTTTTAACAACTATCAAGTGTGGAGTGAGGTTGAAATTCTCTCAGCTTTTCTAGATTTTCAAATGTAGAATTCTTTACGTCATTCCCCACACAGTAGTTTTTTTTTTTAAATTTTTATTTTGCCTTCCAAAAACATTGTATTTCTTTGTATACCTGAATAAATGCATGCACAGAATCCCTTGTCATGTAACGCATCTCTCTCTCTCTCTCTCTCTCTCTCTATGTTTTGATGCTCCAGGAATAACGAAGATCACCCATCTTCAATGACCTTGGCATGCGACGGAGGAGAGAGTCACGTGATTTCTTCCGCTGTCGTGATAGGGGGACCTAAATATAAAACAGCCACCTTGCATGAACGAGCCCATACACGGTAAACATGCATGCAGAACGGCAAAAACATCAAGCATGTTTTCAGAAGATTTTGAAAACTTTCAACATGAATGAACGAGGCAATACAGGATCAACTTGCCTGTGGTTTTATAATTTTTCATGCAAGTCGGGCTGTTTCTTCAGGCATGTGTTTACGTGTATGGGCCGCTTTAGGTTTTGTATATTTGAGGTTCTCTCGCTGCATCGACATTTTAACCTCCCACTTTTACAAGTAGTAGAAAATTTCCCGCTCCCACCATCCCCTTTTTAAGTAGTTTCGAGTGTTTTTCACGTCTCTGAATTTTCTTTGCTTAAGTTCTTTTTTTTTTTTTTTAATCTAATTTGGTTTAAATTTTTGCTTCCCACCTCTAACATTTTGTAAAATTTTACTTTAGTAAAACCCCACTCACAGCTCAACTCTAGGTTCCGATTAGGCTATGGCGTTCTCAGTGCTATTGTATGTTTTGTATATGAGATTATTTTATTTGGATTTACTTAGTGTCAGTTATATGAGGAAGTTCAATTTGTTTCTTTTAGATTATTAGCATCAATAGTATATAGTAGGAACGGTAGCTAAACTGCCTATACTTGTCAAACTTCCAATTATGCTATGCATAAATGTCGGTTTTATAGAACGGGTCTTTCCGTGCGTACTCCATCTGTCGACACGTTTCAGAGCCAAAACGGTACGAGATATCGAGAAGCGATTTCTTGCAATCGATTCAGCGTGTCAAGCTGAATCCATCTCGTCCATTAACCGTCTATTAAACCCATAAATGGTTCAAATTAACCATATCAGGTTTCAACTTTTGTGGGCTTATAATGAAAGCGGTGACAAATAGCTGGAAGTGGATTTTGCAAACGATTCAGGGCCCCAAAAGAGTATATAATCGCAACCTACAACAGTGTACCAAAACCGGAAATGGTTCAAATTTGCTATTACTTCTGGTTTAAATACGGATTTTCACATAGTAAAAACGGTAGGCGATATCGAGATCTGGTGTACTGCAATCGATTCATTGCTCCAAAAATAATTTCCGCTCCTTAAGTTAAGGCTCTTTTCAAATCAGAAGTAGTTCAAATTAATCATTTTCGGTTTCAATACTTACCACCATTGAACAAAAATGGTGACAGATAACCAGACGTTATTTTCTGAAATCAATTCAGGGTCTTAATAAGGCATATCATCACAACTCATAACAATCAAAATCGAAAGGGGTTCAAATTTACTACTGCTTCAGGTATAAATACTGATTTCCATAGAACAAAAACTGTAAGAGATATCGAGAAGTAGTTTCTTGCAATCGATTTGAACCTACGATTTTGCAAGAATATTTTATATATTTTTTCTTTACCCTCCATCCAAACCGGAAGTGGTTCAAAGTAACTACTTCAGATTTCAAATTTTGTTGTCATAGAACAAAAAAAGTCAGGGATAGCGATTAATGGCTTTTTGGTATGGATTTAGTGTCCGATGAACAGGTTTAACTTTATTACCAGGGGCGTCATTTAGGGGGCAGGGTTTGAGATTTATATAGATTTTTTTCAATAGAATAGTAGTAAATCAGTGAAAAACGCGAAATTTTACTTATATCAAGGAGTTTTGCCCCCCCCTCAAGTAAAATCTGACATGACACTCCTGCTTATTACTCTTTTGCAACCAATAATTGTAGATGTACTATTTCAAGTTTTAGTATTGAATTCGCAAAAGTTTGAAGTTTTTGTTTCACACTATGTTGCTAGTTAATACGGTGTATTTTAAATTTGAACAAACAGGAATAAATATATTTCCCGCAACAGAACCAATTCAGGGAATTCCTGTTCCAACTTTCAATTCAAGGAAGGCTGGCTTATGATGCCTTCGAATAAATCACCTATTTACTATTCATGAAACTGCGGAATGAGAACAGAAAGTCTCAAAAAGTCTCAATTTATTATGTTTTCAAGCGATTGAGAGGCTTCGAGTTTAGTAACGAAGAAACATATAAATGCAAAATGATAATATCTTTCTCTAAATATTCACAAAATATATTCTTATTCTCCTATCATGTCCAAAATAATAATTTCGATTCCATTGTTATTGTTCGGAAAACGTTAAATATAACTAACTAACTAACTCTATGGCTTATGGAACCCGGAGGCTCAATGCCGCGTTCACGAAAGCTCTCCACTGACTTCTATCCTTAGCTAACTGCATCCAGTTTCTACTTTGTATTCCAATCTCTGCGAGATCCATCTTAATATTGTCCTCCCATCTGCGCCTAGGTCTTCCTAATGGTCGTTTTCCGACTGGTCTTCCAGTCAAGACTTTGAAAGCGTTTCTACTTTCTTCCATTCTAGCTACATGACCCGCCCATCTAAGCCTCCTAGACTTCACGACCCTAACAATGTTGGGTAAACCATATAAATTATGTAGTTCCTCGTTATGAAGTTTCCGCCATTCCCCATTCCCGTTGATCTTGGTTCCGAATATTCCCGTTAAATATAACACTATACAAAATAGTAATACTAGAAATATGTCAGATACTATGAACTTACTGGTAGCTTTGGAATAAACTAGACCTCATTTAGAAGTTAACTTATTGATTTGATCATATGACTTTTGAAATCATTGTGCTGTTTACAAGTTTTTGCTTATATATATATAAACTACAACGACTTGTGGAAATTACATTTGTAATTTATAACTTGTGAATAGTGGGAAGTAGTTTCGATTGATCGATTCTTGTATAATGGAAATGTCACCGGCAAAATTATATGTTCCCGTCAGGAAAAGGCCAATAACCGACACATGTCGTAAACAAAAGCAACTTCCAATATAGAAACAATGAACAAACGAATGACTTCCAAAAATAGATAAAAAAAAATAAAACTTCGTTCAAATATAGAATAAAACTGAATTTAAAAAATATCAAATACAAAAATTAAACTAGTAAAGTTTCCTATAAAGGATAAAATTGTCCTTCATAGATTATTAATAAATCTTCAATATAAACAGACATTGTACTTACTTCCCGTAACAGGCTTGTTAAATCTAACTCTGAAAATTGATGACCAATATGTCGGACACCAAATGGCTGCGTTTAACCAAATTTCATAAATGTAGGTAAATCTTTATAAGCTGAATATAAAGTTTCATGGTGTGGAAGCCCTTGTTCCTCAAGTTATTGACCAGCAAACTTAGGGTTGGACTCAATTAGTCCAAATGAAATATCTGCAGATCATATTTCATATACATACTAAGCACGTAAAGATCTATCTTCATGCCAAATATGCTTGAGTAAATTTAGTGAACTTCTCGAATGAATTTCATCAATCACTTCTAGTAAAGTTTTTTCTTTCTTTCTTTTCCTTTCTCTCTCTCTCTCTCTCTCTCTTTTTTTTTGTGTGTGTGTGTGTGTGAAAATTTTACTTCTTTGAAACTCTAAATTTGGTTCTTAATAACTCGGGAACCAAAGATCTAAACTTGACCCTATTTTTAATGATGGTAAATTTGAAGACCTTAGTAAGCATGTAGATTTATTGGTCATCGAAATTGATTTGGACTTAGTCAAAAAATACGTCCAAACTCTAACTTTGATGGACAATAATTTGGGAACCAAGCTCTACCACCATACCAATTTTGGTCAAAATCGGAGGAGTTTCATCAATGGCGTTTTAGTGAAATTTCTTGATTTCATTGATGAATAGGTCTAATACCAATGGTGGCCAAAAAGTCCGGAACAAAAGATATGCACACCATAATATTTCGTGCCACAATTCATAATATTTCATACTGCTCACATACGTTCTAGACTCGTAAAAGTCTACTACACAAAGTTAGGTCAATATTGGATTGATCGTGTTTAGTGAATCTTCTTGATTTTACTGAATTCAAACCAAAATTTGATCGCCAATTACTCGGGAACCAAAGATTCGTGCAACATAATACGCCGTATGTTTGCTAAGCTCCTCGAGGTTTATCTTTATGTCAAAGAACTAAAGATCATGTCACTAGTAAAAGCTGCCTACACTTGAATACATTTCTAAGTGCGCATTTTATACTAATTTGATTATGCTGCAACCGATAGAACTAGTTTTAAATATAGTTGAATAGTTTTCAATACCTAGGTAGCATTATTAAATAAGATATGAAATGTAAATGGTAACTAGAAAGTAACGGAATAATGGTGGATGATTGTGAGGATAATGATAAGAAGCATACTCTGTGAGTGCTGAATGAAGAACTACAAAAGTACTCAGATAAGTATTACAATGTACGGAGTAGAAGTGTGGAAGACAACAAGATGTACTTGAAATTTGTGTTGACTAGAATGGAAAACTTATCTGATTAGAATGATAAACTAATGAGAGGCATGGAAACGGTAAGAGTACAATCATATCATTGAAAATAATTAACAGATTAGGATTTAATGGTATATAAATTACACTCTGATTGACTTCGCAGAAGGCAATTACGCAACCACCTGAATCGCCCAAGCTCAAGTCTTATTCTCCATTGGTACAGTGATGTCGCAAATGAATTTTGCTTATAGTCAGTACATTTATCAGATTTCTGAATTAAGAGGCAGCAAACTTTGTTCCAGAAACCCAGAAATAACGGTGTCTGGGAGCCGATGCATTGATCAGGTTTCACTCACAAGGGAACATCTTATATTAAAAGTAGCAATGCCCAATCAAACAATGTGCAATCGATAGAGGAGTGAAGAAAAGTGAGAAATCCGAAGTTTTAAGGGCCGACACCCAGATACAGAGAAATACAGGAGATACAGAGAAAAGAAGAATCTAGAATCATGTGAAGATAGAAATGCCAAAGATACACTGACACGCCAAAGAACTTCAAAACAATTAAAGTAATCAAAATGACATTTACCCAACACTATAGTAAGCAAACATTGTACCAACAGACATGCTCAACAACATCATATATAATGCAGTGTTGCCATTTGAGCACAAAATGAAGGTTTGTTAAATGGCACGGAACACAAATTATAACATGTAGAAAATGGCGTAGTGGCTGTACTAGCTCTTCAGAGTTAGTTTAGTGCTTCTATGAGTTAGCTATGGCATCAGTACTTCAATATCGTGAAAATAAATAATTTGTTATCTATCTCTCCTGCAGTTCGCCTCACCTCTGTATACTGAAATAAAATACCAAACTTCGTGTCGCAAGAACCCATGAAGGACATTGGCCGGACACATGTCTTACATTTCAGCCAGTGACGTGGTTTCGATTGCCATATTTCTAACATTGTCAGGACATAGTAGCTTCTCAATAATTAGGCCATAGCAAATGTTTATTATTCCTCAAGGAGGGGTTTAAACCCCGAACCTGCTCGAGCAAAATATTATGAAAAAATAAACAGTTACTATATTGATATAGGTCTCTCTCTCTCTCTCTCTCTCTTTCTATATATATATATATATATATATATATATATATATATCAGGGTTGGCAAAAAACATGGTTTTTATTAAAAAAACAAAAAAAACGGTTTTTTGGGTTTAAAACAGGTTTTTTTGGTTTAAACCAGGTTTATTTGGTTTAAATAATTTACTCTATATATTCATGTCATATATGGACAGAAATAAGTTTGTTTCACCTTGATGTTATTATGCAACAGCCGGGTTATGCTGGAAGGGGTCACATAAGCTTAAAGCGGAATAAAAACTGCTTCTCGAGTTACATCCGGGAGAAATTGTCCTCCATTTGAACTCGAAACCAGGACTAATTGGCCAAAAATGCGATACGTCTGCCGACTCACTCACGAAGGAATCCTGATAAAAATACGTTGTACTGATCTCTACATGCTTCTTAATATAACTGTCAAGAGTCATTTCAGAAGGACAAAAAATACACAGTTGCACAAGTGAAACCATTATACAGAATTACATATGGACAATTTCAAAGTACTACGGAGTACAGAAGAACTAATTTAGTTCAAGTTAGTTAACAACGACTTTTATTGGTCCAAATTAAAGAAATACAATGACTTAATTTCCATATCAGTAAGAAAAGTGTATAAAGATACGAATTATTTGAGTCCACTTTGGCTCAGACTCATCTGTACATAAATATATACCAAAGATACTTCTCATTTCACTAAATGCCTCTTGTGGGGTCTGTATGATACCCCCCCCCACACACACACAAAAGTACGGCATTTCGATGTATTTTATCAATAGTAAACATTGAAACGAAACAATATTTAGAATTTTTCTTTGATTGCGATTACACAACATTACAACAATAATAACTACAAAAAAATCACAAAACAAACATTTATAAACTTATATTAAAAAGAGTTGATTTTGTAGTATAATCTTTTTGAGTAATGAATGGGAAATTTAGGTCTGAATATCAGGCCCGCAACTAGGGTTTCTGTCACCCGGGGCAAACACACAATTCGGCGCCCCCCCCCCCAGGTTTAGTCGAAAAGTATCACTTACTTATGGATTGCAACTGTAAATAACATTCTTAATGAAACCAGTTATATCGATTTTTAAGTACTTTAATCAAACTTACTTTAACCACAAGAATATATTACATTCGTTATGTGCTCACAAGTTTTAAGAATAATTTTGTACATACATTTTGTTTTAATGTTGTATGAAGAAATCAAAACAAAATGAACTAGAAAATATCTGCCACATCATACAGTTATTAATTGAAATAACACATTTAGTTTTAATAACCCAAAGAATAATTATGAACATACGCTTTCATATTAAAATAAGAAACTAATACAAAATAAACTAGAAAATTTCTAGTACATCATAAAGTTATAATTGAAATAACATTTAGTTCTAATAAACCCAAAAATAATTTTGTACATAAGCTTTCATTTAAAAATATAAAAACAATACAAAATAAACTTGAAAATATCTGGTATATTATAAATAGAGCAACCCAAAAGCATAAAAAGCATAATAGCAATTTAGACATATGGTTGGTACCTTCAACATGGGTGTGGTTGTCTAAGGGTCCAGAAGAAACTAATTTTAAAGAATAATAAAGCATAATTTTAGAAAATAAAGCATAATTTAAAATATATAGCATAATTCTTGGAAATTCTATTTAACTGCAAGTTTAACATATACTATATTAATATTTTTTAAAAAAATATTTATAACGCAAAATCATTGAGAACATAACAATGCAACAATGAAAAGCTTATTTTTATTTCTGTAAATTTTTCGGTGTAATCCTTTGATGTGGAGAAAAGAAGAAAACTTTCCATCAACAATGAAGCACAAAAGAACTCCACACTATATTGTTATGTGTACCTCTCGAACTTGAGCACTTTCTGTACTTTTTGTGCACCTTTCTGTATACTTTCTCTTTCTATATATATGCACCTCTAAGATGCACACAAGTGATAGAAAAAACTGATTCGAGCAAAGCATATCTCTTTACAGTGCATTAACTAGAAAGTTCATTAAATATGAAAGAAATTGCTTCATAAAATATTAATAAATAGATCAAGATATTTAGATTATTTAATGTATAGTAAATATTATACATTATACACGATTAATGTAAAGCAATGATTGAAATTCACAATAAAGCATAATAAAGCATAAGTTGGACTGATAGATAACAATTCAAAATGCCTCGAAAAGCTCTCAAGCAAAACTAATAGATAAAACTTCATACAGCCTTCACTCGCAAAATCCCTTGGTAGGCGTACAAGAAACAATTAAATACACCGAGGCGTGTAACTTATCTTTTCCGCCACAAAACTGCCCTCTAACATAAAAACATTACAGCAATTGCGTAACATTACAGGGGCGCGTCTGAGCTAAGCTCTTCAACCACCAGCAAGCAACAAAAATCGATAACTTTTCGCCCCCGCCCCTATTGATAACAGCGTTTTAAACTTAGAGCTTCTTCGTGGCTAAGCGGTTAGCGTACGCGCCTTTGGCGTGGGAGACCCGGGTTCGATTCCTGGCTGGAGCTCATGTGGTTCGGATTCCACGTTAATCAGTAGGTCCACGTCTCATATAGCCTTGCTGCTGAAAGGGATGTTAAACTTAAAATCAACTCAACTCAATGGAATTATACAGACAAACAGCTCCTTGTGGTAGGAAAAGGAAAGGGGGGCGGATTCTCTGTGGTCGCCCAAGGGAACAAATGCATGCAATATTAGGTTTTTAATGTATGACATTACACCTATTTAGATGAGACTCTCTCTCTCTCTCTCTCTCTCTCTCTCTCTCTAAAAGAGGTCCCATGGAAAAGGCCAAGTAAACTTTTGATTTCTTTTAACCTCTAGAATAAGTTTCTCAAGGGAAAGGGTGCGATTTTTAAAACAATTGATATACTATCTTCTTTCTGGCGCCCCCTCCAACCACGCGCCCGGGGCACGTGCACCCTCTGCCCCCCCTTAGTTGCGGCCCTGCTGAATATAATACGAATAATATACGGAGTGAAACGTGATAACCCACAAATGTGTGATCATCAAGATTTTACAAACACTTACACTTTTACGAACACTTTTCGTTTTTTGGTTTAAACCAGTTGGTTTTTTTGAAAAAAAAAAAAATGGTTTAAACCAGCCAACCCTGATATATATATATATATATATATATATATATATATATATATATATATATATATATATATATATATATATATATATATAATGCATGCGTCCCCCTGCGCGTGCCACTGTCAATTTTAGTATGCCGCAATTAATAAATATTTATAAAAAGTTCTTCCCCATTTTGTTCTCTCACAAATGGCATTTTGGGCATAATAGTATATTCTTAACATAAAAAGTACTGGACTGCACTTCATCAATGGTAGAGTGCGTGGGTCACTGGTTTGATCCAAGTGAACTTCGTGATTTACAAACACAATGTACGTGGGTTTTCTTTGAGTTTTCTTATTTTCCTCCGACTTCTTTCATTTCAGCTTATCATCATCATCCATCTTATTATCACTGTCTGTCTTAGACTTAGGCTATTTGAGAAAGCGTTACTCCCTGTAGCGAACGCGGCCAAGGTGGATATTCAGTAATTTTACTTTCACCACAGTTGTAAATCATACTGTGAGTCAGTCAGGGTTTCCGTCTCTTTTTGCCAGGTCCAGGTGTGTAATAGCAGAGTTCCAATACTCTGCACAAACCATCTTCCAAGCAGCTATTTCTTGCTACAATCCCTTTACACGTCTTTCCTTTTTTTCCTTCCTTTTGAAATCTTTTAAACAGCAGGCGGTCTATTGTTCCGAAATGCACCAAATACGCTCGAGCTGACGTTTTCTCCGCGTTTTTATTGCTTTTCGCGTTTGTGATTAGCCATCTACATTTAAATACATGGTCAGCGTATTCCAAGCGTACGCATGAGCAATAAATACGCTTTGCGAACGCCTCGAATAGCCGAGTACATAGTGTCGATGCTTAAAGTTTTAAGTTAAACTAAAAAATAATAATAGTAATAATAATAAAATTTAAATAAAAATTATTAGCTGGTCAAACAATAGAAGTTTGTTTAAATTATAAAATTTCTAACTTATTTTATTTGTTGTAATAATTTAATTATTTGTTACCATAAGTACATCAAAGTAAATTGATTATAAGTAGAAATAGAAGATGGACATGAGGTGAGTTTTTCTTGTAAATATTTTGGTAGTTCATTTGCAAAATTTATATTAAAGTTTTCAGAATTGATTCTTATAGAATAAAAGGGCATGTAGGATTTTCAATATGTAATATTTTAGTTATTTCCACCACTTGCATGCTATCTGTCAAATATGAATGAAATCAGTTTCTTATTATTCCTCTTATTTCACATTTCTCTATTTTATATAAAAGTTCTCTATGAGGCACTAAATCAAACGCTTTACTAAGGTCTGAAAACAATCCTATGCACTTATTTCTTTAGTTCGCTTACATAATTAAATATTGGTAAATAGCGGCTTCAGTTAATTTCCCCTCAATCAATGCATGATGTTCTTTTGAAATTGTTCCAGTACTTTGTAAATATTGTGTAACCTGTTTGTTCATTACAAATTCTAATACCAGGTGCGTACGCAGGAGGGGGGGCAGGTCTTGGGGGTCCGGACCCCCCGAAATCCCGACTTTGTTTGTAAATTTAGTCTACTTTTAGGGGCAATTTTAGAAATTTTCATATAATTTAGCCTCAAATTGTGTTTCGACCCCTCCGAAACGCTTTAGACCCCTCCCGAAATAAATTACTGCGTACGTCCCTGTCTAATACTTTCGCGAATGTTGTAATGAGAGAAATCGGTCTGTAATTACCGATATCCATTTTATTCCTTTTATATATATATATATATATATATATATATATATATATATATGAATTGGTTTAACTTTGGTAACTTTTAATTTATCAGGAAATACCCCTGTTTGGAAAGAAAGGTTTATTAAATAGCACAAAACTTCAGCTAGAGAGTTATTTACAACTTTGATAAGTGCAGACAGTATTTTATCAATACCTACTGACCGTTTATTTTTCATTTGATTGATAATTTTTAATTACGTCAGTCACATTTACAGAATATATGTACATTGAATTCAGATTATTGTTTATGTTTACTTTCCCAAATTGGTTGCTATTTTTGTGTTTGTCGTATATTGTACATCAATTTGAATAATATAAAGGTAACCAAGTAAGCTCTGTCGCTTTTTGTGGAGGTCTGTGTTCAATTTACCCTCACACCGTGAGTAGAATGCGAATGGAGATACGGCGAAGGTCAGTTTTTGGTGTGGGTATATCCAATATGCTATCTGGTTGTGCCAGTTTAGTTACACCGTGAACTTGCGCAAGGACAGAGTGAATATGGAACCTTCACAGGGCATCATAATTGTGTGTATGCTATACGAGTTGAACTGGGATCAAACGCCGCTGCAGTGGGGCGGAAAAATATGGCAGGGGCTTGATGAGAGTGTCGTGACTACGCAGACAATGCAGCGGTGGTTTAACAAGTTTAAAGACAGTGAAGAAACACTCGAAGACGCACTACTTAGCAGAAGACAAACACATGTACAAAATGAAGGTCTTCAGGCAGTAATTCAGATGAACAGTGGCCAGACATACGGTGTATGAGGATCTTTGACTACAATTCAGTGTGAGTGAAGAAATCATTCGACAGCACTTCCATCAACTTGAGAAGCACTACAAGTTGGGTCGATGGGTCCCAAAAGATTTGACTCCAGGTCAGAAGGCAACGTGACCAAACACCTGAGTTTCTTTGCTGTCTCGTATGAGAAAGGAGACATTTCGGTGCAGGTTGTTGACAGGTTGTACAGATTGATGATGAGAAATGTGGTCCGTACGAAGCTCCACGGTGCCGTCATCATTGGATAGCATATCATGAACCGGTTCCAAAACATCCAAAACCAGCACTGCACCAGAAGAAGGTCCTCCTTTGTGTTTGGTGGACTGCTCTCGCCATCGTTCATCGGAAACTGCTACCAACTGGTCAGAGCATCAATGCGACTGTGTACTATGACAGTTGAGCCGAGTTCAAGAAAAGCTAAAAACTCTGGAGCCAGCACTCTGAATCACAAAGGGGTCTTCCTGTTACAGGACAACGCTAAGCCCTACTTAGCTAGGATGACCCGGGACACCGTTCTACGCCTTTAATTGGAAACACTATTGCATCCGCCATACACCCTAGACATTGCACCGTCCGATTATCACCTGTTCCATTCCTTGGACAATCACATTAGATGACGCCAGTTCAAATCCCTAGTAGAGGTGTGAAATGGACTTGATATCTTCTTCGCTTCACAGCCCACCAAGTTCTACCGCGATGGAATCAATGGCCTTCCAGAATGTTGCCAGAAGGTCGTCGATGTTGATGGGGTCTATTTTTGATCTTTCAGGTACGTCTTAGGTGACATATTATATTTATTGTGTTAAAGCAAGTGTACACAATCTTAATAATAGGTAAATGCTTCTTCTGTTAATAAAATTTACCAGTTTTAAAAATGAACATTTATAAAATGTGTTAGGGATATCTTAGTTTTTGCTTTTTTTCTTACCGTTACAGTAGGTATTAAGAGGGAAATGTGGTAATATTAAAAAACGTGTATGGCAAATTGTTCATGATTCTCTCTTGAAGGCAATTTTGAAATCTGGTTCCTGCTCTATTTCACTCAGTACCATTGTGGTACATAAATCGATGGACTTGTAGCAAAAACAGCCCTTGTCGAACATGATTTTTTCAGAAAAATGTATAGAAAGCTGCATGTTCTGCATGTTTTAGAAGGTATCAGAGACACTTATAAAGAAACAGATTTGCAGAGTTTCTCATACTGTGTACTAGAGAAACCTCCCTTTTCACTCTTCGGAGAAATTTTGTATTTTGAGAAGGGCTATTTTCCGAAACCCCCTCAATTGATATTAAAAATATATATTTTAGTTAGATTATAGACAGACTTAATCATCAGGATCATATACTTGCAGGCAGACAAGATTATGCATATATTAATTATCATCAGCTGCTAATATCTATCGTTTGTGGGAAGGTAACGCTTGGGCCGCGGCGCGATCATTTTCGTACACGACTGAATAAAGTCGCTTATAACTCAGGCACTATTAGTCCTACACTAATATAAAGTATACATTTATTGAAAGAGCATAAAATAACGAAAAACTTTTAGAGGAGACATTTTTTCGAATTCGATCTTGTAAAGAATCCGTGGCTAAAAAAAAAAAAAAAAAAAAACTGACGTCACACGCAACCAATACTGTGTAAAAATGAAAATAACGAGAAAGCCATTATATTTAGCTCAAAAATGCACTACAATTAAATTGTAGAAGATAATTAGACAAACAAAATGAAAAAAGTTTGGATGCTTTAGCTCCAATGGTTACGGAGATATAGTGAATAATAGAAACGCCTAAAGGTTCGACTTTCTCCCCCTCCCCCTCCAACCTCCGTGAGGTGTTTTTTTCTGGCATCCGGCATTTTTGTGATCAGTGATGGGTATATATTCAAAAAATATTGGATGCCAAATTGTTACATGATTTGCCCTTAGAACTCAATTTTTAAGCTCTGATGCCTAGACTATAATGGTTGTTGAGATCTCTCCCGCCGACGATAAACGTCGTTTCAAAGAAAGCATCCCTTTCTCGCTTTATGTGAACTTAGCTACTGTTGCAGGCACTTCTTGTAAATCTGTGGCAACACAGACGTCCGACGTTTTCACTCAAACATATCTTGTTTCCGACAAAACCCCAGAAATTCCGACCCCAGTCACATCAACTAGCGAACCCCCTCAAACCCCACGTGTTTCTGTTAATATTTCTTCAAGTTGTCTTCGGCGAACTCCACCTCATCGCCGCTCACCTTACACGGCCGGTCTAAAACTTAGCCAGTATGTACGGCAACTTGATGATACGGTCGTTTCCTTGAGAAGAACAAAATCTCCACCTGTTCGTAAGCCACCTTTTGTTTCCTTGAAATCTGATATTTTGGAAAAAAACGACCTGATGGATACTGAATATAAGGTAGTTGGCCAAAGAAACTTACAGTGAGAAAACTCTGTTCTCCGGACAGCGGTATATTGAACAAATATATGGAATACTCTTGCTTACTACAGAAATCAGTACGGAGAATGCGTTATCGATATGCTACATAGGCACTGTCGTTAGATGTTACATCATTCCGTTGCAGGATGTCTGATATCTAACAGTCTTCCTTGTATTACATACATATATCACCTTCGTCAGCTATATGTCATATACGTCCATTTGTATGTGAGACCCTGACCGCCGATATTGTTTCATATGACAAGTACGTACAAGTGGAACGCTTATACAAAAAGTATTATAAAACATGCATTTTCAGTTTACGTTTCCTGAACGTTAAGACCAAAAACGTACAGGATTTACAAAGGTAATATTCGATTTTCCGTATACCACAGACAATTTTTTTCTCAGTGTAAGTGCAGGAACTGTTCATTTTACTATATACGTCGACTAATAAGGCAAAATTAAATTTAACTCCATTAAAATAATAATAATAATAATAATAATAATAATAATAATAATAATAATAATAATAATAATAATAATGCTTTGAGCACACTATATGACCATTTTCCAGTGTTCTTTGTGCTAAGTAATTCAGATTAAGAACTGTAATTATCCTGGGAAAAATATATTAAGGAAATCTTACTCTTTTATCAAAGTTGTGTACATTTTACATACAAATCATAGTTAAAAGAAAAAGCACAAAATTAGTACTAAATTCATAGTCTAGAGTCCAAGTGTTATTATGGGTGCAGATAGAGAAACTATCGGCACTCTAAAAGCATTATGAAAATTACTTAACATTGCAAAATTATAAATTATAACACCATTTGACTAATTCAGGCAATAATTAAATAAAATTAACAAATAAAATTAATGAAAAGAAACTGTAACGAAATCAGGTCGCCTTACTGGCACATACACGAGTAACCAAATCTTCATTTTTTTAAAGTTATTGTTAAAATGAGGGGGCGCGGTGGCTCAGTGGTAGAGCGTTCATCTCCGGTGCTTTGGGTCCCTGGTTCGATCCCAGCTCGCGCCGTGTTGACTTTGTGGTGGACAAACATCGTGTTCGTCGGTTTTCTCGGGGTTCTCCCGTTTCCTTCCACTTTCTTCATTCCACCATATCATTCATTTCTCATCTTCACCGTCTCCTTTAGCCTAACCTGCATAACTGTGGGACGTAAAACTTAAATATTTCATTTCATTTTTATTAAAATGAGACGATTGGAGAAATTATAAGCGAGACTACTATTATTTTCTACAGCAATTTAATCAAACATGATTTAAAATTTAAAGATGTCGAAATCGTTAAACAATCATTTAAGACATCACTATAATTGGTGTTCTAGCTTTGGTTGTGTAAATATCCAGGGATGTTAATAGTTCTGTGGTTATGCTTCAACGTGCTTCAATAGGATTTGAGGAAGTTGGGATAAAATAACAGTTAAGTTGAAGGTCTTAAGAAACTTCGAGATAATATATTTTAAAAAGTATAATTTATGCCAGGAAAACATGCTTTAGTTATATATGAGGAACAGTATCGTGGAATAACGGTTAACACCGAGCTCAGAGAGTACAGCATAGACAAGCGAACATGAAAAATAGGGGCAAGTGTCACTATGTCTCATCGACGTTGAAGGACTCAACGCATTGATGTACTGTGTTCGAATGGAGCGTCATGGTCTTCCTACGGAAAGGCAAGCTCATATACTGTGAAATTTGGCAAGTGCAAAGCACACCCCGAAAACAGTGATGCATGAGAGGAAACAGAATAATCATCAGAACAGGATAATCATACGAAAAGACAATCGCGACGAACATACGTGTCAAAAAAAATGTCGTTAGAACATTTCTGCTGCTACACCAGTGTACTGCAATATAAGATGGTATGTGACAAAGGATCCTTGTAAGACGCACGTTGAGAGTTCCATTGTATTTGCACAATACTTCATACTACACATAGATTGTGCTTTATCTTAAATCAGGCTTGTTTTTTAAGCTACACTAGCACCACCACCACCAAATTCACAGATTTACAAATTTCTGCTTTCGAAAGCTTAGTTAATCAAAAGGTCCGTTTGTTGTAATAACTATTTAAAAGTTACCAGTTACAATTCGGGCAGTCTGTATTATTCGGAGTTTTAAAAACAGTAAATAAATTGCTTTAAACTGCATGCCATTTATTTATTTCATTTTAATTCCAGATTTTACTGAGGTATTCAGCCTACACATTTAAGGAATGTGGTTCCTTCAACGGACGAAAGAATCTGTCTTGATCCGAGTGGGTCACGTGCGCTGCTTAGGCAGTTTTGGTAAGCTCCTTATCAAGTAGAATAAAATAAGTGTGCTTCTTCTATTGACCTTTATTTGCAGGTTAGTAGTGATCACGACGCAAATCCCCGGGAGGATGAGGGGGACAATTTTCCTTCCAATTTTGGAACTGGGTGGGACTGTTCTCCCAATAATCCGATTGGAAATGTGTTTTTTGGGGAAAAATGTGATAATTTGTGCCCGACTGCCACAAAGAAAAAGTGGGATGAAAGTGATGTCCCTAGCTGTACGGTACAACATACAACAGGTTCACCTCAGAAACCAGATTCATCTACCTTAATATGAGTCTCATCTCCTTTCCCCCAGAACAAGCTCCAAACTGCCAGCCTCACAA
The DNA here is from genome assembly GCF_964235325.1 of Thermobia domestica. Taxonomy (NCBI): domain Eukaryota; kingdom Metazoa; phylum Arthropoda; class Insecta; order Zygentoma; family Lepismatidae; genus Thermobia; species Thermobia domestica. The sequence continues at coordinate 109,067,064 of NC_137464.1, forward strand.
TGTTGAAAACAATTCTGCTCTCCTGGGTGTCTTCCCACTTGCGACAGTCCTATTAGCGGCAGGAACTGTTAACTGTCCTATGAGCGACCGATTCGATCTGTTAACTGTGCTATGAGTCCTCGATTTGTTCATACTAAGATAATGGAAGAAGATAAGGTTCTCTCTTCTTTAACTTGTTTCATGCTAATGTGATTTAGAACCTAACAAAATGTACTATGAAAAATTCGCTCTACCTGAGAATGCTCTCATTATATTAACAAACTTTCATACGTTTTTCATAATATTATATTTTTTAATTAATTTTTATGAATACATTGACTCTCCGCCTCTGTCTATGATTCTAATATAATTAAAAATTTCATGTTAAAATGACACGGAGTATAAGTTTAGATTGAATATGTTTATGGCATAAGAAAGAAATCAGAAAGAGGTAAGGGCACCCGAAGAAAATCTCCTAGGGAGAGTCATCTCCATGGTTGCTGTATCTGGTATATCTGGTATTTAATATACGTGGTTTGCTATATTACGTATACATTTTTGTGAGTCAGGGCGGCGACCCTTGCCTTTCCATCTGGTGCCCATGGAAAATAGATGTTCACCACTTGAGAATATCAAAGAAATCTAAAAACACTGTGCATTCGAAGAAATTATTACACAAGTTACAAATCTCTCGCAGGACTTAACAGTTCGTCTAGTTATAAGAGATTATATCAGATTGCTACACGACAAGCTTTTATGTATAAGTCAAAAAAGGGAGGAAGGCAAAAGCAATTAGTTTACGTTTTAGTAGCTTACAATAAGGGGGAAGGTAGTTTAAGGAGTTTGTTTACCGTTTGGATTGTTTAGAGTGAACTGCATTGTAATTGGTGGGATTGTTTGAGAATATTCAATCACATGTAAGGATCTCAAAAGCTGTCTTTTATCATTGACATTTTTTAAAAAAATTCATAGTCTTAGGAAGTCTAAAAAGTAAATAATTGGCGAAACTGTTACACGTTTCAGTTTTTCAAAATAAAATATATTACTGTGCTTAGTGAGTAATTAGATTTGAATCAAATTAAGTATAGAAAACAGAGCTTCTGAAGAAAGGGGGTATTGCAACTGGATTTTTAATAATTACGTAGGAATATACTTTTCTTAGACTTTACCACCTGGCAAGGAACTGGATGAAGTGTTTATACTCTGAGGGACTATAGTTTTTCTTTTGACGTTATAATTACATAATTATTTCTGATTTAATATTTCTTGTTTCTGACCATGAATCGACAATACAAATGTAAAATATTTAAAATAAAATTCATATAGACTTTTCTTAGAAATATCCCTTTATCTCTTTAAGTTATTTGATATGTTTTATGTCAAATCTAACTTAAAATTAAGTTTTATTTGCACTCACAGTAGAGGACAAATATATTTGACAAACAGTATCACTGGCACGTACATATTTCATACCAAGGTTGTTCGGGCGGTAATAACGGCAGAGGTAAACATATTTTACAAGATGGAATCATATCATCTTCCATCATCTCAATGCAAATGAATCGGTCGCTCATAGGACAGATAACAGTTCCTGTCGCTAGTAGGACTGTCGCTTCTGGGACTAATTCCTCTCCTGGTCCTCAAAACTGCCAGCCTGCATTGTTTTTCAACTTCGTAAATATTTTGAACATCCCTTTAAAAATATATATGGGAACGGTCTTATCCATCGCCCCTCCCCCCCATCCAATTTGAAGGCAGATTTGTGCTGCTGGCTGTGATGATGGCATTAGAGAAACATACCGTATTTCTTCGAATATAAGGCACACCTTTTTGTCAGCTTTTAGACATCCAAAATTCAGGCGCGCCTTAGATTCGATGGCGTCCTGGATTCGATGTATATACTGCAATATACATATTTATTCATTGCACGTAGGTTACGACATAGAATCTACTGCAGTCTTTAATAATGGTAGTTACAACTAATTTGCTTAAAATTGGTTGTATTACAACAATGACAGACTGCACATAGATGGTAATCGCTCATAAACAGTGAACATTTTGTTTTACTGATAAGAAAATGCTTATTGAAATAGGAATGTATTTCTATATTATTTCTGCGCCTTAGATTCGAAGCTTTTTGTAAATGAGTTTAAATGAGGTGAAATTTCAATGGCGCCTTATATTCTAAGAAATACGGTATTAAAGGCATTATGCTTACATTAGCAAAGCGAAAACGAATACAAAATTTCAATTCACATGATTCTAAGTAATAGAATTTATTTCTAGTTTAATGTCTCTTTTCAGCATTGAGTCTATATAAGTCATGTACCGAGTTTGATGAAGTTCGAATCAGTGCAAAGCTCCGTGGTTATATGATTAGCGTACGCACTTTCAATATGAGAGAGTCGGTCGGAGACTGACTATCCGTGAAACTGTGGGAAAGTTAAATATTTCCATTGGTTCCAAATTTTACCACGCACGAAGACCTAGAGGTATATGGGCGAAATTTATTGCCATATAGAACTAGAAGAACACTCATGTCACCATTAGTAGTCGCTATCCAAGAAAATAGTCACCAATCATCCGACAGTTCTGGCCAGTATCAACATACAGGATGAATCATGAGTTTACAGGTACGGAAAATCGAGTTAATGTCATCCCATTGGATGTCACCTGGATCTACAACACCCTAAAAGGCCAGACAAGCCCGATCCCGATGAAAGTGCTGCTTTTTTTTTTTTTTTTTTTTTTTGCTTTCACTGTTCGGAATCGTACCTCACAAATTTCTTCTATGTGCCCAAACTCTCAACAAGGTCTACGCAGCTGTGTAACAATCGTTACGCTAGTCTGTTCGTCGTAAACGGCCGAACATGTGAGCATGTGAATAGGGCATTAACACCATGCATATGTTCTGTGTCTCACTTAAGAGATTGTATTCGACGTTTTTCTCAAATACATCATCCCCATCAAACACCAATGTCACGGCACCGTGTGATGTTTTCATTTTCCTCGCACTGAAATTCGCATTTAAAAGGAAACTATTCCAGCGCATTCCACAGTTTTATCAGGTCATTTTCTGAAAGAACATGCAGTGAATATGCAATTAGGAATCTTGGTTTCAAAACTAGATATATTAATAAGATCATTACAGCAAATAGCGATCATTAAATTCAAAGTCTTGTCCCTTTGTGTATCAAGGTTCACATCGCTTAGTACAACCATTACCCTATATATGTACAAAATCAATTCTAGAAAAGAAGTGCATAATGAATTAAAATTATCTAGATTACATGTAGAAACAATGGATGGAGTCTTAAATCAGACCCGTAGCAGGGAAGAGGTTATAGCGGGCACTGTCTGCTCTAAATTATTTCTTGCTCCCTTTGAAATAGAACTTGTAGAGAACTTTTTAAATGGCTCACAAGATATGAAATTCTTGCAAATTTTATTTATCAACTTATATTCCGTTTAGTGCATTTTATTTACTTCTTGCTAGACTAGCAAATATCTTACGGAAACCATCGTAGTCTTAGAGTTGTATGCCATAATATCTGTCATTTGTATATCCCTCGTAAAAGGAGCTACAGCTCTTTGTTATAGATTTCATAAATAATAAATTAATAAATAGTTTTGTGGGTTTCTTGATGTCTTTATCATTGCCCCCTCAGTGTCACTTCTGCCTCCTCTAGGAAACAAGATTGACTACATACCATCTTAAATATCTAGATATTTGCTTGTTACTTTAAGTTTTGTGCGCAAGAAAAATAGTTCCAAATATCGAATACAGAAATTACTTTTATACACGAAAAACATGACTTACCTTCCGGTTAACTTGTTTTGATGCTGTGTATAATTATTTCATAAAATACAAATCATTCTTGAGAAAATGATTTCACTGGAAGAAGAAAGAACTGCCTAGGAATTTCAGGAGGACTGTAGGTTCAATGCCTCTGTACCTAGCAACATCTCCTACACATTATTTCGTCTCAGTCTAATCTGGGAATCTTTAATAACGTTTTCATTGTATTGTTTTATTGTTTCCTTCTTTCGGAGTCTTACGTTCCAATAATTTCGTCAAACTCCTTTTGGAAAACTAAAACAAGGGGGACCCCGAAGCAAAAAAATCTTTCCAACTTCACATTCAACATATATTCACAAATAACAGTCTTCTATAATCGAATTCTCTGCTCAAATTTCGTTTCTATTTGGGGAATCAATCTTCTACTGTACGCTCTAAAACAGTTTTTACTTCTGCGGAATTAGTATTATAACTTTTGCTACACTTCTGTTATATTTTCCCACGTGAGGTATATATATATATATATATATATATATATATATATATATATATATATATATATATATATATATATATATATATATGTGTCTATCTATTGTATATAGTATAAAGTAACTAGGAAATGAATGTGTATATCGATAGACAAGAGCACCTATAGGACTTTTCCGGGCAGGGGGGAGGCAAGAGACTGACACAAGCAAAGTCGCGAATATAAACATCTTGATGCATATGACATTTCATGTAAAACAATTATTATTGACACACATTACATAGCTTTATTAACTACAGTAAATATATTAAATACTAAACTGTAAGTATAAGGATATCTAATATATTTTTACATGTATTACGAAGAACCAAACCCCTTTCAAAAATCCAGAGAGGACAATTCTCCCCCGCTGCGGCTGCCCAGGCCGACAGGAGGAATAAGTTCAGTTTTTCTATTTTTTTTTTCGTGCTACGTACTAGCGCAACTACAACACTGAGTGTCGTAACTTAAAGAAACTTTTATCCGACAAGCAAAGGTTTTAATCTCCTTTTAAAATTATGACACTAATATTTGTTTATAATTAATTAGTGTACTTGGATAACTTTGAATTTACTTGCAAAAGATTTTCGGTAGGCGATTCGTGCTTTTTGTCTTGCTATCAGACATTTCGCACAACATTAATTTGCTAAATGTAAATTATTGCTGTTGTTCGTTTCCATTAGATTCTTAGCCTGAAATTATGAATATACAAAATAATTCAACCAAATGTTAATAAATTTTAGGAACTTGAATTTGTGAAGAGTTTCTCAAATATAAGCAGCAAGCGTGTTTTCTTGTCAAAGGGTATTCTAGATAAGAAAAATATCTCTATTGCATAGTCATCGACAAAACCACGTTTATGTATATACTTATTAGTGAGCCATGTAATCTTAAGTATAATAAACAAAAGAAGAATAACCCCAGCTAGTAACTCAATTCCTTTCAAAATAGGATGGTACCATAGACAATGTTTGAAATATCAAATATTTTAAGATGTGTAGTTTCTTTAAAGCTTTCTGTGTTTACAGGCAGATTCTCATTCGTCAGATCTACCAGTTAAAGATCTTTGTTTTGATCCAACGGAAGAAGAAGTTGCATATGTTTTTAAGGAGTAATGGATCTAAACTTAACTTGATTACATTCTCAGTAGTATGGAATTAAAAAAAAAAAAAAAAAAACTGATATAATTTGTGCCATAAGTACAAAAGCTGCAGAGATGACTTGTGATTCAAAGGGAAACTGTGTACACATAGTCCTTAATTACGTTTCCAAGAAATACTTCGATTGGATTAAGGGATTAATACACAGTATAACTTCAAATAATTGGAAGAGTTTGGTATGAGACATTGAAAAATATAGTTCAATAAAGCAGACGTCTTCGACATGATCATGAATAATATAATGGACATATCTGTGAAGTAGATATAATAATTCCTCATTTTTAGATTACAGTGATCTTATGTAATTCCAATGTATTTTTTCTTCAATCTTGGTTCAATTTAAGACGAGGTCCAGAAATTTTGTGATATGTTAATCAGAAGAAGATTGTAATTTTGGAGCTAAATTTTGGAGAAAAGCATTCAATATAAAACTATTATTCGCAAAAACAGTTGTTCCTGTAATTTCAAAGGAGTGTATCATGTTTTAAATATACAGTACTCAATCAAACTGTGTAAAGTGATTCTATCACACATCAATACTTTTTTTTTTTTTTTTTCAAAATCAAGTTTGTCAATAAATACCGGTACAAAGTGGGAAAGAAGTCAATACGTATAAATAACCAGAAGAATAGAAAGAAAATGATATTGAAAGAATATACAAGTGATATAACCTTCTTCAGCACAATATTTTCCTTGGTTCTTCTATGGACATACGTTGTTGAAGATGAAAAATGGAAAAATGTATGTACAGTCAATTACAAATTACGTAAGCAGCAAAATTCGAGATGAAAAGGTCATAACACACTAACGTCAGGATACAAGATTTTGTACAAAATATTTTATTACTAGTTGCATGAGAACAGTGTACACAAAAGAAGACTCAGAAATTATTCAGATTTAAATTGAGAAGCAACAAAGAACTTCAAGTTTTAACTAGTAATCAGTGTTCTTCCAAAGAAGAGTTTAAAGTTCAAAGTTTCTTACTCAATGCCTGTAGAGCCATCGAACAACTCCCACCGATTACTCCAAGAAGGAAACTATAATGTTTCAGCGCTTATGTTTTCTTATTCAACGCTTTTTAACCACATCAAGACTTAGTTACTCACTCTTGCTGGCGCATCTGAGATTATTACAGTCAATATTTCCGTGTAATAAGCAGCAGGTATCTGTTACTACATCTTCAAAGAGCCAAAACATCCAACGTCTGCAATTGTGTTACTGATTGTCGACTTTATATCCAGCTTCTACGTTGGAACTGCTGTCCATGCCTTGTCTAAATCCAATGGACGTTAGTGAGTATAATGTTACATCTAAACATTACTTTGCAGTAGTATCTTTCTCTTTCTTTTCAGGACAACATGGAAGTTGAACATTACAAAAGTTGAACATTACATATATCCATTTGACTTATGACTTAGGAAACTCGCTAAGTAAATTGAAATTTACCGCAGTTCCGAATTCTCACCAAATTCCTTCGAAATGACTTTTCCCAAAATCAAGACTTTGTTAAATCGATTTTTCTTACCCGGAAAGTATGAATTCATCTCATTTAGTGCAAACTGTTAGGCAACCAAAAGAAAGAATTTAGGAGAAAAAAATTGAAAGTTATTAATCTGTTTGCACACATCTTGTATTCACCAGTAAAAGTTTCCTTAAAATCTGTCAACAATAGCACAGGCCAACGCTATAACTTCTCTGATATACCGATTTCTGTGTGATCATCGCTGGATCTTGCCAGTAATTAGATGAGATGTTTGGAGAAGCAGATAGTATTTGCAATGTTGCTTTTATCTAGCGTTTACCCCTCTCCTTGTGGGGGGCTTGGTCCTGGTGCAGTTCCACACGATGGATGTTGTTGCCATACAATGCTGGTATTTCTCTGTGTAAATTGGGGATAGGATATGTTGGTAATAAACAGCATTGATTTTGACTTTTGTTTCGTCCTTTACTCTATAGCAAAAGAAAGTATCACTCAAAATACCTTTTGAAAAAGTTGTTTGCATTGACGCACCAAGTTACACAGGTCTCTCTTTGACGAATGCCTCTGTTGATGATGGCCGACCTTTTACACAGTCGTTTAGGTAAATCTATATTTCCTGTATTGTCACAACAAATTTCCAGTTTTACCAGACAGGTGGCGCTCGTACAGCTTCCTGCCTTTGCAGGTCCGTAACCAGCCCAAAAATGTAGGGGAGGCGGTAGAAGTTAGGGGAGAGCCGATCAAACCATATAGTTCATTTGCAAGCCTACAGTAAAATTTTGAGGGGGCCAGTAAAAATTTAGTGGGGGGTACGGCCCTCCCAGATCCCCATGGATACGGGTTTGTACCCTTTCTCTTTCGTTTCGTAATGTTAATGCATGCACCTGACTTGCAGACAGATTACAGCCTCGATGTGATGGATCGTACGACTCACTGTGATTGGGCCATATGTAATTGACTATAATACGTTGAGGTAATTGATTCTCACAGGCGTATTATTGACGGATACGTTGAGGATGGATCTTCTCTACCACAGATCTTGTGTTTCAGTAAGGTCCTCTTTGGATGCGATTTCGTAGGAGATGTGAGTTGTAGAGGAGCATGCTGCGCATAACGTTTAATCACTGAGAGTGGCCCGCCCCATTACAAAGTCATTGTTTTGACACTGTTCTACTATGAGGAAAATGCTAATTTCCATGAGAAAGAATTATGACGTACCCTTCTCAAAAATGTTTTTTCTCATCGACATTTTTCCCATTCTCCTACACAAGTGAGAGATGTGTCCGATTCCATTGAAAAAAAAAATACTATAAAATACACGATGACAAGCGCTAACCGTTGATTTCTAAATAGTACAGAGTGATTACAAAGTCTCATTACCCCCTATGCATTACATAGATGTTAATGAATTGTTGGTTCTTATTGTGGCATGTGCTAATATACATCTAAATCATGGCTGATGAGTCCACTTACATCATGGAGGAATGGACGGACGCACTTGGGCTCATGAACGACCCCAAACAGGAAAATTAATGAGAGATGTTCAGCATGATATCACTGTAAAGTGTCAGAACAATTTCCCTTCAAAACCAACAATTTCACGGTGGAAGAAGAAACTTTTTGCAACTGGTTGCGTAAGAGATAAGCCCAACTAAGGACGGCCACTAACACAAGTGGAAACTTGTGTGGAGGTTGGAGCGTCTGTCGAATGTTTGCCAGAAAAGTCTATTTGTAAGCGATCACAGAAATTGGTATTCCATACTTGACATTGCAAAAACATAAGATTGCAGTGAAAGAATTTGATTTGTATACGAAATAAGTGATAGTGACATGCAAAAAAGTCAACAGCCTTGTGAGCGAATGCTTGATGTCTTTGCAGCTATTCTTTCAAAGAAAAAATTGTTTTTCTCGGACGTGTGTGCAATATATCGCAGTGCAAAAGCCAGAAACGTTTATTTCTGGAGTAAAGAAAGCCCACATTTTTTAAATGAAGAACTTGAACACAAGCCACCACATATGATCTGAGCTGTAATGCCTGCAACTCACTTCGTAGGTTCATATTTCTTTGACGGTGCTGTGAATTGCATTGCGTATCTAACCATGTTACGTAATTGGTGTATTCCATATCTGCAAGATCGGGGGTTGCTCAGTCGTGTATAGTTCCAGCAGGATGGAGCACCAGTCCATTATGCGATTGCCGTTAGAGAATATATCAATTAGGTATTTCCTGATAAATGGATTGGATGTAGTTCTGAACATTTGCCTGCACCCGTGTAGTGGCCACCACGAAGTCTTGATCTCTCATCTTAAGACAATTCATTATGGAAGTTCGTTAAACAAAAGGTTGACACACATTAGGAGACAGTTGATGAACTTACGGATGCCGTCCGACATGCATTTACTGCCATCACACCAGCAATGTTGAGGAGAATTTCACATCGGTCATGGAGGAGAATCATACTCTGTTATGAAAACGATAGTGTACATATAGATATTCTGGAATAAAAAGTAAAGAATAGTCATACTACTTCGAAGTTGTCCTCTGCGGTGACCCCACATTAATACAATGTGATCATCTATGAATATATGGACACGCGATGGGGGATAACGGGACTTTGTGATCTCTCTGTAGATATTGAGAATATTTAATTCCAACTTAAGTACTGATAATAAATATACTAACTATCACACATAACGTAAACAATTGAAGTATATAACATTGAATCATGGATTAAAGTGAACAAAACTTTAACATTTTTCGTTCTTTTCAGGTGTCAGAAATATTCTGCCAAACAAGAAACTATGGTTAAATCATCTGGCCAATTATCTTGAAATTCTACATAAAGAAGAGCAAGATGTATCTCTTCCCTCTCAAGAAAGTAAGTTTTTTCTATATTTTTGTATAATTATAGACATTCCTTCTACTCTCACTAAACGTGGAACCTTGTTTTCGATTACAAGGAGCATAATTTTTATGTATACTTTTAAAATAATACACATATTCTCGTAGATTTCAGTGCTTTATACAGTACGATTAACGGTTTAGTAATTTGCCATACTCCCATCTAACAAAAGTGCCATCTCGCATGTGCTTCATAAAATGTGGTCTCGGGTTCGATTCCTCGAATGCATAGAATTCTGGTATTTTCCCACCATCATGAAACAATTGGGGTCATTGGATTAAGCGGTAAAGAACTCCATTCTATACAGAATGACAACAAAGAAGGGATGCGAAGGACTGGCCACACACCGACTAAAATCCATCTAGTTAGCCATAATACTTCGTGGGTTGAAACGTTAGAAAGAAAAAGTAGTGGTTACAATCCATTTAGCTATATTATTAATTGGTTGCATTGGGGTTTAGCGTCTCTGCCAGCATCGTGGCTATATGAGGGATGGACCTGCAACTTGACTTGGAATTCGAACCATACGAGCCACCATATTCTACTTTCATTTCTTCTACCGACTACCGCCTCTTCCGGCATCTTGATTATTTCTTTGCAGTGAACGTTCCTAATCACCGAGCAGTGCAACGTGCAGTGGAAAACTTCGAATCGTAGACTCCAGATTTGTCTCATCATCTCATCATGAATGTGTTGCTGAAGCTAAAATCAACCTCTAACCAGGTATTTTTTCCTTTGATAATTACACGTTAATGGATATTTGTATTGCACCAACCCAATACAAATATATGTAAATATATGTAGAGATGCAAGGGCTCGGAAAAAAACGGCTTTTTTGGAAAAAAAAAACTCGGTTTTTTCTGCTTCGCTTTTTTGCTTGGGAAATTTTGGGCTTTTTTGAAAATTCTGCTTTAAATTGATAAACCAGATTTTGTTTCGCTTCTCTATAACACAAAAAGTCATTTAATTAGTAGTTGATGCCGATAATAATATAAAACCTCGAAAATAAACCATGAATTTCGAAAAGATATTCAAACAGTTTTACTTCTCAACATATTTACATTATGAATTCCAAAGGATTAACCAATGTATATAATAAGATTTTTTTAAACCTCTTACATACAAAAGTAAACAGGGTTGGCATGAATCATGGTTGTTTTTGAAAATGCTAAAAAAAAAACCGTTTTTTTGGGGGGGGGGGAGTTTAAACTAGGTTTTTTTGGGTTTAAATCAGGTTTTTTGGGTTTAGATATTTTGCTTTATATATTTTTATTAGATATTGACAGAAATAAGTATGTTTCGCCTTGGTGTTATTATGCAACAATGAGGTTATGCTGGAAGAGATCACATAAGCTTAAATAAGTCCGGTCAGTAAATTTCTTAAATTGAGAAACTCCCGCCCTAGCCATCGGGAAAATCCCGTAATTATTCTAAATGTAAACCAATAACGGAAAAATCCTGTTATTGCTTTGCATGTAAAATTTAAAGGTCAACGTATCATAATCAGTACGCTAAAACTGAGGTATTAAATTACAAATTTAGTACGTACATATCATTGAAAGTATAATCCAAGCTAATGTTGGAAGCTACGTAGGCAATCCATAAATTTTGCCAATTTATATCAATATATTTAAGCAACCTTGGCTTCTTTATAAAACAACAGGCATTCGGGCATGCGGAAATATACAATTTAGTTTCGTTTCGTTTGTTCAGGCTTAACATCCTTACGTAATACCGAGGTTATCAAGGAGAAGACTTTCGCTTGAAGTTACATCCGAAACGCTACTTTGTTTACGCATGAAAGAAGGGTTGTGGTTTGACCGAGAATTGAACATGGGACACCTTGATTAAAAGGTGAAAAGGAAATAAAACTAATGCAGATGGATTGATGTGTGGAAACGTCACCATAAAGTTCACACGATTCGCATTTTTCGTTCTATTTATTTTATTTTTTGGTTTAAACCAGTTGTTTATTAAAAAAAAAAAAAAACAGCTGGTGTAAACCAGCCAACCCTAAAAATAAATACTTCTTTAAAAAAATACTCAAATAAGTAGCAAAATTCTATGTAGTATTTTTACTTCAAAATATTCCATACCCTCTTTTTGAGCTGACACACAATCATAGTCATACGTCTTGCAAATAAAATCAGAAAAATAAACACACTGCTGAACAAGACTGCACTTATTTAATACAAAAACACATTTACACGTGACGTTTCGATCTTCTAGCCAAGATCCTCATCAGACGTACAGTCTGATGAGAACGTCGGATGTATCCTAATGTATCCTCTGATAAGAATGTCATCAGAGTATACGTCTGGTGGGGATTTTGGTTAGAAGATCGGAACGTCACGTGTAATTGTGTTTTTACATTAAATAAGTGCAGTCTTGTTCAGCAGTGTGTTTATTTCTCTTTTTGGAACAAAATAAAATTAAAATAAAACATAAGAAAAATACTTAGATTTATATGATACACTTAAAGGCTGCACATCTAGAGCTTTTGGGTTTGTATATTCTTGAAATTCTACAGTTTTATATAAGCACCATCACGGTTTACTCAGTCCTCAAGTTTTCTGTATTTTTAACAAGAGGGATTCAACATATGAAGGGTGTGAGGTAAGAACATGGTAACCCACAATTTTACTATTTTAAGAAATTAGAAATTTTCTGCTGCACAATCCATTTTGAAAGTCGGAAAACTGATTTTTCACATAAGACTATATATGAAGGATTAAAGGAAGCGGTATGCGTTGCTGTTTATCTGGTGCTGCATAACTCAGCAATTGAAAATTTGTTAGTTACCATGTTCTTGGCTCACACCCTTCATATCATTATGGAACTCTCCCCACCCCACAACCACCAAAAAAAGAAAAAGACTACGGAATATATTTAAGTTAAAATAAATACAACTGCACAACAAACATGACTGAGTGGAGCTTTTGCGCTTCTATCGGGAAGACTGGGATTCAACTCAGCATTCGACCATTCTGACAAAACTTTTCTTCATTCCATCTATGAAGTAGAAATAGTGCGTGTACTGTGAGTTGGCCGACTTCATTTCTTATTGTTTTTAAATCGTTATTATTACTAATTACCAGCAGTGACGGTTTTGCGAAGGTTAGGGGGGCGGTCTTTCGGACTGAAGCCTGTCCCCCAAAATTACGGAATGTCTAAAACAAACGAAATATCTATTAGTTATGCCTTTACTCATAAACTTTAAGCTCCCGTCAAATAAAAATTACGAATGTTTAGAAAAACTAAACATTAGTAAGAAAAAAAAAAACCTCCCAAAATACTTTTCTAAATCCGCCACTGATTCTCAGTATAAAATGATCTTCAAGGTTGTATCCGGAAGATTATCTCTAAATATATAAACGAAACGAAATACAGTATTAGTTATGCCTGTACCAGGGGTGCCCACAAAGGGGAGCTATGACGCAAAGTGCGTCATTGAAATATTGAAGGGAAATAAAAATCTATATAAATATGTTTGAGGGGGTGTAAAAATTAATCGAAAAGATTTTTTTCATGGAAGAACACCTACGGATAGACAATTGAGGGGGGGTGCGTCATGAACATGGGGAGGGGTGGGCACCTTCCTGTACTCATAAACTTCAAGCTCCTCCCAAATGAAATTAGGACATTTTAGAAAACTTAACAATCAGAGAAACCCGCCCCAAAGTACGTTTCTAAATTCGCTACTGATTATTTGTATAAATTAGTATTCAAGGTTGTATCCGGAAAATTATTGCTAAATCGTTGCACAGCTACAGTATAACAGAAATGTGGAAGTACGGTTAGACGGATATATTGAAAAACGTACGCTTTGACGGATATATAGAAAAACGTAAGTTTAACTTTTGCACTAGAAGCTAGAGTACTAAGCTCTTAGAAATGAAACACAGACGACAAACTGAAATGATCCCGAGAAGAAAAAAAATTCGATAACTCAAAAGTTAAAATAAAGTCAAATAGCATGTAAAATTGCCCTCAAATACTACATTCTTCATGTTAGCTTTAATTCGTAAAACATGTGCTCCATCCATCTTGATGGTGAATTTTAGAGCGAAATATGTCATTTAGGTCATGGAATTCTTATCTAACTATAGAATATACTATAAGAAAGCTATTTAGATAGAAAAATCATGAAAATGAAAAAAGCCAAAATTTCAAAAATTTTCGGTTTTTTTTCAAAAAAAGCCGGCTTTTTATATGCAAAAAACCGTCGATTCAAAAAAGCCGGCTTTTTTGCATCTCTAAATATATGTAAGTATGTATATGTCTCCCATGACATCTGGTAAGAATGAAGTATTTACATTTTAAATTTTATTTGTATCATCTTTAAAACAGCATATTGGCGTTGTTTCCATATTTAAGTGGTTAAATATGATTTATAACGTAAATATTCCAAAGAATTGACCTTGTTTGAAATTTTTTGGTTGATTGTAAAATAGGTTCTCCTGACATAACGAATTTAGCTACGGGGAAACAAAAGAAATATAGATTTTCTAGTTTTAGTCAGTAATTAATTTTGCTTTATATTTAAAGTTCTAGTTTTTTTCTTTCTTCCACATAATTGTGAGGATAGCATCTCCGTGGTATAGTGCTCTCTTCTGATTGGAAGCGTCGCACTTCAGTTTTGAGCCATATGTGTGAACGTTGATTACATTATGCCAGTGGATTCTCCCATTTTCTTCTACTTTCTCACCACCTTTTTCCAAACTCATTCACTTCAATCTATCAGCAATTTTTTATTTCATTTTCTTTCTGAAATACAGTTCGTCTAATGGAAAACATCTCGGGTAATATATTAAATGAATTATCATCTTGGTATTCAATCAAATGATAGGAGTGGAGCAATCCATAATGCACAGTCGTCTACAAGTCTCTACAGTGTTTGCTGATTTGCAACTGGCATCCTCCTTTACCTAGTGTGTATACTGCAAGCTAGGTCTTCCCTAGCACTTTTTCCCTCCATAAGTTAGTCTAGCAACTTTTTTTATTAGCTCATCATGACATAAGATACGAGGGCTGACCCACAAAGACTGAGACTGATTATTGTAACGCAGTTTACTTTGTTACCGAATGCCAGCATGTTTGATAGTTGAAAGAGTTTGTTTCATGTATACCCTTACTAGGTGGCTGCATTGTCGTATCAGTATGTTGGGAGTAATTCGCTGTGTTTTAGACACTGCTTCTATTTCACCTCACAAAGTGCTCTGTATATGTTTACAATGAGGTTGCACGAGAAGAACAGTATGGAGCAATAAAGTTTTGTTTTCGCTTGACCATATTCTTCTGAAATATACGAAAAGCTCAAGCAAGCTTGTTACGGAGTGAATAGTCGTGATACCCAACGGGCACAAATACGAGACATATGGAGATGATCTTGCATTGTTGAAAAAAAATACTGCCACTTTCACCGTAAGCTTGCTTGAGCTTTTCATATGTCTCAGAAGCTGTTTGGTTGAAGTGAAAACAAGACCTTATTACTCCATACTGTTCTTTTTGTACAACCTCCATTGTATGCATGTACACAGCATGTTGTAAGACGAAAGCAGTAGCAGTGTCTAAAACACAGTGGATTACTCCCAACCTACGGATACGACAATGCAGCCACCTAGTGAGAGTATATATGAAACACAACTCTTTCAACTATCAAACGTGCCGGCATTCGGCAACAATGGAAACTGCGGTACAATAATAATTCTCAGTCTTGGTTGATCAGCCCTCGTATGTTTACTCCATTCAAATATCTCTACTTTTTACAACACTTTTAACAAGAAAGTTGTTGTCTCTCTGATTATTTTCAGTACTTCTTGGTTTATTTCAAAGGCAGTTACGCGTTTTTTATTTGTTTTGCCCGGCGTCCAGCTCTCGCTTTTAGACAAAGGTAGTTAGCAAGCGCTTGCGAATCCTCGTATCAATATTATAGGAATAAGTATATTCCATTTGCTGTTTAAGGTGGCATTAGCTTGGGTTATTCGATAGCAATCTCTCCTTAAATCTTCCATGCAGTGTTATCTTACAACCAAAGTACATGAAACTAGATTCATTCTGTAACTTCTCCCCACCAATAAAATGTCTTGCCTTTGTTTTGTTCTTACTTGCTGCCATTAGAGCGTTTGATCTTCATGAATAAGAATAAGAATAAGAATTATTTATTGTCGTTAAACAACATGATGTTGTAATAGACAACGTCAAAATTTAAGTTTGCGTACATATAATATTTACAATTTTAATTAATCAATACAATATTTTATATTTTACCTAGTACTACTTTTCTATTCTAATACTGAAGTTTCTTCCGTAAATTCTGAAATGCTATATATACACTTTTCTAAGAGCCACTTTTTACAAAAACATTTAAAATTTTTAATCTCCATTTCTCTCACTCTAGGTGGCAATAGATTATACAATTTCATCCCTATATATTTATAACTATTTTGAGTTTTGCACAGCCGTACATGGGGAATATTTATTTCATTTTTGCGCCTTGTATTGTGTGAGTGAACACTACTTCGAGTAACATAATTTGTACAGTTTTCTTTGATATAAATAAGGCACGATAATATGTACAAGGACGGAATGGTCATTATTTCAAAATCTTTGAAAAAATGTCTACATGATTCTCTCTCTGGAATTCCTGTTATCGTTCTTATCGCTCTTTTTTGCCACTTAAATACTGTTTGTGCTCCGGAAGAATTACCCCATAATAGTATGCCATACGACAGATGAGAGTGAAAGAAAGCATAATATGCAGTGATTAATAGACTTTTAATTACAGATATTTTCAATTTACGTAACACATATACTGCCCTTGATAATTTTTTACAAAGTTGCATAGTATGCACATTCCAGTTTAATTTCGTATCTAAGTATATCCGTAATAGATTAACTGAGGAGCATTCTTTTGTATCAGTTGTGGAACTGCTGAGATGAAAGTATAACTTCTCTGTTTTATTATGGTTCAAATGTAATTTATTGTGAAACAGCCAATCAGTAGATTTATCTATTGCTTTATTATTTTTCGTGTGTATTGCGTTGATATTATTATCTTTCGTTATAAATGTAGTGTCATCGGCATACATAACAGTGGTTTCTAATAAGTAGTCAGGTAAATCGTTAATATACACCAGAAATAGAAAAGGTCCAATGACACTTCTCTGTGGCACTCCTGTTAATATTTCAAGTACGTTTGACTGTTTATTTTGTACACACACAACTTGTTTTCTACTTTCTAGATAAGACCTGATCAATAAGAGCTCAGTTCCTCTGATCCCATAATACTGTAATTTCTGAATCAATATTTCATGTGAAACAGTATCAAAAGTCTTACTTAAATCTAATAATGTTGCGCAAGCGAATGAACTGTTTTCAAAGGCATCAATTACCTCAGATACAACTTTTTCAACAGCTTTAATTGTGGACATACCTTTCCGAAACCCATATTGTGCACAGTTAATGAGATTGTTATTTTCAAAGTACAGAGTTAGTTGTTCTTTCATGCAATGTTCAATAATTTTTGATACAATTGGTACGAGAGATATTGGTCTGTAGTTGCTGGGACAGTTTTTGTCCCCTTTTTTATGTATGGGAATAGTAACCGCAATCTTAAGACAATCTGGGAACACTCCTTCTATTAGTATCCAATTAATTAAGTATGTAAGGGGTTCCACTATTACGTCTATAATGTTTTTAATTGTACTATTAGTAAACCCATAATAATCCTCGCTACCAGATGTCTTAAACTTACGAACCACTGACAAAATTGCGGTTCGTAACTTACGAACTTACGAATCACTGGTACGAACTTACGAACCACTGGTAAATGTTATAGACCATTTAAATGTTAAGTTACTAGTTTGATTTCTACATGAACTTAGAATACTTTTGAAGTCTATAACATCGTTTTCTGCGGACTTAGAGATATTGCTTGTATTACCATTTACATACTTAGCACTACTTACAAAGAATTCATTAAAAGTGTCAGGGGATATTGATATTGAATCATTTTCTTTTCGTACCCCTATTTCCCTGTTTATAATTGTCCATCCTGCTTTACATTTATTTGTATGGTTTACAATAAAATTGTCGTTTGCCTTAATTTTTGTCGCACTTATTTCCTTTCTGTAGCGTCTTTTAGCTCTGATGTATTTTTCTTTTCCCACAGGACAGCCCGATTTAGCCCTATTATACCAAGCAATGATAACCTTACGAAGATCTGCTAGTTCTGGAGTGTACCAGTTACTAACATTTTGATGTAATTTGTTTGTAGATAAGTTATAGCATTTAAATTTTCTTGGACAGCATTCGTTTAGGCATCGTGTTAAATTATACATAAAAAATTCACACGCTTCTACTACATTTTTACATCTGAAGAATATTTGCTGCCAGTCAATTTCTTTTAATTTATGTCTTAAACTACAGATATTATCTAAACTCAGTACTCGAAAACTCTTGGTCACCACCCTAGTATTATTGTGTTTGACAAAGGGGTATAACACCCATAGGCCATCGTGATCTGACAATGAGCACTGTACTACACCACACGATAAATCATTTCTATATACATTTGTAATAATGTTATCTAAACAAGCTTCCTTTCTTGTTGGCTGATCATTTAGAAAATAAAAGTTATATGATCTAAGTATATCAGAAAAATAATTCTTGGTAGGAGTATCAACTAAAACATTGATATTTACATCCCCCAGATATAATATTTTATATTTATCATGCTTACTTAAGTAGTTAGTAAGGTCTTCCCAGCGTGCAAGAAAGACATTGACATCCGTATCTGGTGTTCGATAAATTGATACCACAATTGTTTTCGCGCTAGGAAATGAAATTGCAACTACTTCAAATTCCCCCTCATAGCAGAAATTATCTACGTTAATAACAATATAGTCAATGGTGAAGCCATCTCTTAAATAAATTGCTACTCCTCCATGGGTAATTCTACTTCTATAATAGCTTGCTGCCATGATATAATTTTTAGGTACATATAAAAGTATTTCTTCATTTCTAAGCCAGTGTTCATTAACGCAAAGAATTTGGCACGGAAATGAGTCGAGAAAAATTTCAATTTCAATTAATTTGTTTCTTATTGATTGTACGTTAATGTGGAACAGCAAGATATTTTCAGTCACAATTTATAACACCTTTCATGTTTGAAAATAGACCAGAGTTACTTTGTGCTAAAATTATATCATTTATGTTTCTAACATTAAGAAGTCTAGTTAAGTTAGATTGTTTAATTCGACCAGCTTCATTATTATCTATTAGCTCAACTTCTTTTGCTGTACCATTATATGACTCTGTAAACAATTTTCTATTGTTTTTCGTGCACCCTTGTATAGCATTATGTTGAGGTTTACCTTGCTCCGTACTAGCTAGATCTTGCACGTTCTGGTAATATACATTTATTACATTGTAGTCACTGTTACCTCTATTGGCTAAGTGCTTGGAATTATTATTGGGACTTGCATTAAAAAACTATTATCATCATACTTTGTAGCAACCTTTCTTATTCTATTTGATTTTCGCTGAGTTGGACTAGGTGCACTTACATTACCTGCTTTTTCAAGATTTTTCACATTATCTGCGTGTATTTTTTGAACGAGGCAGATCCTGTCTAATTCCCTTTCTTTATACGCATTAGTACTGTTTACATCAGCGCTGACAGCAACGCTGGTCCTACTTTTGAGACTGTTGTTAAATGGTAAAGCTATAACACCAGTATCATTATAGGTTTCCAATTGCTCCACTAATACACATATTTTATCAGCCATGCACTGTTTCCCCTTACCGTTTAGATGCAGACCATGTACGGTATGGTATTGTCTAGGATACACATTTATGTCTAGTACCTTTACATTTTTGAACCTTCTGTACAATTTAATGATTTTTGCATTTGCTGTATCAACTTCCTTGTTTACAATTGATGTACCGATTAAGTCATGCCGACGAGGCAGAGTAGACACAATTACATTTGTTTGTGTAAGATTTGGCAAGATGTTTCTCAAATTCCTAACCACGTTGTCAGCTTCGTTTTTTGCCACATCATTTGATCCCCCAATTATTACTACCGTATCACACTTTGACATTTGTTCACCTTTTTGTACCAAGCAGCTAACTACCTCACTTAAACCAGCACCTGGTTTAACGAAACCACTAGTCTGCATATTCACCTTCTGTTCTTGAATAATTCTGGCTATACTCCTTGCATGGCTATCGCCTACAATATATATGTTACCCCTTCTCTTTCCCTGGAAACTACTTTGTCGTTTTTGACTTTTCTCTACTTTATTTACATTTTTGTCCTCTGTTACCGTCTTTTCATTTTTTCCATTCTTCACGCTTTCTGCAGTATTTTCCTTTTCACCTGTATAACTATTGAATTGTTCTAGAACATCAAACCTATTGCTGAGACGTATTCTATTTTTGGTTTCATCTACCGTATTGGAAATACTTTGCGCTTTTCTACCCTTTGATTGTACTGTCTTCCATTGTGTCCTATAACTTGCACTTGTTGATACCCTGCTGGTGTTGGATGTTCCTTGTACTTGATTTTTAATTGTTTGTCTAGGCACATTACTAGTGTAGTTTAATCTTCGGGAATCAGAATATTTAGCACTATTTGGTTGTTCTCTATTTGTATCATTATAATGATTCGGATTTGTTGTGGTTTTGTTGTGTTCAGTTTTGGTTTTGTGTTCCTTCACCACTTCACTCCAGCTGCTGCACTGTTTCGACTTTGCACTACCAGACTGCGATTCCACACACCTTCTATCACTACACTGGTTCATTTTAAGATATGACACTTCCTCATTTAGAATTTTAATGATTGTACGAAGGGTTGCAATTTCTTCGTAAATCTTCGTTATTTCTTGACGAAAGATTTCTGTGATTTGAGCGTTTTCCCGATCGTCATTTGTTTGCACTTCACTCACAGTACTTTTAGTAGTTTTTTGGCTATTGATAAGAATAGAGTTAGTTACGCTACTCGTGTTATTTTCCTGACCACTTAAACACATGCCTATCCCATTGTCTAGTCAAACTGTTACCCTGTGTTCAGATTTTTCATCATTACATCTACCGGGTAAATCTCCTCTTCTACTGTACTATACTTTTTGAGTACTAGATCCATTATATTAAGTGCGGCTTCCATCTCTTGCTCAGCTTCAACTAACTGCTCCTCTTCTGGATCCAAATTGATCATCTGTAAGGATAGATTCTACTTTTCCTGTCATTCCCCGTAGAACGATTGCCTGAATTACTAAGAACAGAGTTCTAAATCTTCAAATTAAATGGCTTTTTTTTTTCTTTTTGCGTAACAGTTTTTAAAGTCATCCAGAAACTGTGCTATCTTATACACCCCTTGCACCGGGCTAAACAGCTCATTACGTATTTGAGAACCAGAGGACTTGATAAATTCTGCGGACCGTGTGATACAGAGTACATTCTGTGAACCACTTCAGTCAGAAACAAGTTGTCCTTGTATAAAACGTTCATTCAGTGCTGACAGAAAAGATGAAGGTTATTCTGAGCTGAGGCATTTCTCGATTTGTTTTCGTTTTTTCCTTTAGTTTAACATATTTTTGTATGTAAGTCAATATGTTAACTAATATTACTAAATACGTCCTAGCATACTTTTGATACTGTGGTAGAAGTCATGAGTTCAATTCTGTGAAATATTACAGTAGATTTTATCATCATAATCGTAATTTCTCATCATCTTCTCTGTTCTAAAGGATTTAAACGTAAAAAAAGAAATAGATTCATAATACTGTATTACTACTGCCCCTGACTTCTGAAGTAGGTTCCATTCCTCTCAATTTACGAGATCTTCCCGTGAAAAGTCTGAATTCAACATCTCAATTACGTGATGGTTCACTTTGATGAGCTGATATATATATCAAAAATTGAAAACAAAACGTTAAAGCAAAATACGTATTAGAGAGTGCGAAAGAAATCGAGATGTAACGAAGAAGAGAATTACTCACATACACCAAATTTTATTTATTTATTTATTCCGCATATTTATTCCAAAGTTCAACGTCCTTAGGGCATCGTTGCTTAATAACTCTTAAAAAAAAAAAAAAAAAAAAGATCTGACACACTTAAAATTGCTCTTTGTACTTATTACGTTTGAGTTCTTTGGAAACATCAAAATTTCAGAATCTGTTACTAAATACGTAATCATCATAAAGGGCAAGGTCTAGTGAATATAGTGGATTGCCCATGTATTGAAACTACAGATCTTTTAAAACATCCTGTCATTTACTCTTCTCGTATGAACAAGATTTCTTTGGCAAAAAAAAAAAAAAAAAGTTATCTTTCACCCTCACTTTTCTTACAACGAGTTTGTTTTCTCCAGCACATTTCAACTACTACATTAGCATTAGTTAATTGACCCTTCTAATGAGAGTTTGTAATTGGTAACGAAATACTGTCCTTACTTTGCAGTTAATCTATTTGCACTAAATCTCCTTGTTTTCAATTTTCAGATCACAAAGGATATGCAGAATCGATTTTATGGTACGTAGCTTCAATTAAATGGGGTGGTTGGATCAATGGGTGGGTGGGGATAGTGTACCATCAATCTTCAGAGACTTCAAAGGGTCAAAGGTGAAGATTGATGGTGGTTGGATTAACAGACAGGGGAGCAGGCAGTGGAAGGAGGGCGTTTGGGCCGCTGGGCAGACGGTTGGATGTAGTTACGTCTTTTTTTTTAAATCTACGGTTTACATATTGATCTTTTTTTTTTCTTGGGTGGCGTCGGATTGGGTGCGTGTGATGTCTTACAGAGCCAATGCCAGTCAAGTCTAGAGATATCCCAATTAAGAGGCAGAAAGGTTTTACTCTGAACACACACACATCTATACGTAGACATATACACGTACGACACCACTTCCATGCACGCATACACAAGTACATACGTAAAAATATATTAAATTATACACACACACACAGACATAGATAGATAGATAGATAGATATGACACATACACATTTTGGCGTGGGAGATCCGGATCCGATTCTCGGCGGGAGCTCAAGTGGTTTAGATCTAATGTTAAACTGTAGTCCACGTCTCACATAGTCTCGTTGCTCAAAGGGACGCTTAACTCAAAAAATTAAAAAAAAAGACCCCCCCCCACACACACATTTGACACTGCGATAGAAACGTCCATTATGTCACTCGTAGATAACTACATTCACTGATAAAAATCAAAATTGTTAGAAGATACTTGTTAACTGATTCCTAAGGACTTCCAAATAAAATATCCTGATTTTTTCCAACAGTGTACCTTACATTTATTGCCAACACTTGTCGAACATAAACATCATTTCAATCGTATCTACAAATAGTTAATATTATTATTAAAAAAATCTACTTCATTGTCTCCGCATTTCTTTTTCCACTTGGCTTATAACATTCCTAAAAGCGTACAACGACATCAATCAATTTACATAACAGACAGAAATTGTGTAGATTATTGTTCATCTCCACCCACCAAATCCCACAAATCATGATTTAATTCGTAACCCATTTTGACCCTAATTTGAACTTCGGAAACATAGTGACAACCGTAATTCCACTCGTCACCAAACTTGCTGTGTTATTCTTATATTTTTAATGTTCATTTCTCCCCCTTTTTTTAATCATATACTTTATTATACCTATAATTATTTTCTTCACTCTTCTTTCTATACAACTTTCACCCCTAAAGAATTCGCTGCTTGGTGTTGTCTTCTATTGTTTCACTTCCTTCCAAAATTGCTCTTCTATAATTTATTTCCCAGTTCTCTTTATCCTCAAATTTCCATTATACTTTTCTTTCCCGATCTTCATTCATTCCCAATGTTCTCTATTCGTTTTCTTTACTCCAACATTCACCATAATTCAGTAGTCGTATTGGAAATAAAGTACTGCCGATATGATTAAACGCATAAATATATCTTTCATATACTTCAACATTGTGGAGTTTGTTTTTAAATTTTTATAACTACTAAGATTTATTGTTTTCTAATTTATTACCAGTACGCCGTACCAATTCACACCGCCCCAAGTCGATCAATGCCTCAATCATCTTATATCATAATTTTGACTTCATATGTTTCTACACATTTACTTGTGTACTACGCATATTGACACATCTTCCATGAACAAACGTTTGTGTTATATACATATAGAAGCATTTTATTGTTCTCAAATTTTCTTTTCTTTCTTTCTTTAAATGATTGATACTATATGAAATGTGGATCTATAGCTTAACAAAGAATCGAAACCACATGATCTCCCACCGATAACAGAACCAGAGTCTCTCGTACCAAACACACGAAAATATTATTCATACAGAGACACGTTTTCTACAGTTTATTTATTTATTTATTTACTTAATTTAATTTATTATAATTATTTTTTTAGTTTAACGTCTCATAACTATGCACCGAGGCTAAGGGAGAAGGTGATAATAAGACGGAACATAATGGTGGAATCACGAAAATGATAGAAAACGGGAACAACGCGAGAAATCCATGCGCACGTTCTTTGTCTACCACAACACTTATATGGCGGGATTTGGAATTGAACTAGGTACCCCTGCGCCTGAGGTGAGTGTTCCCTACCACTAAGCCACATCGGTCTTTTTTTTAACATACATTTACACAAATACATTACACTGGTATTTCCAACTACGCGCACTCTAGCTCTTTAGATCGCAAGTAAGAGGGAATACCCAATCTATCCAGAATTGCAACACAATATGTACGCGTTTTATAGTTATGGAACGCACGTCACTAGCCGAGTTGCGTCATCTCTGTGTGGGGCTGGAGTTGTTTATTTTTGGCGCTGCTTTGTATGTGCTCCTGCTTATAGCGTCCAGTAATTATTATGATGTATAATTACGAGTAGGGAAGAGAATGATTGAAATTTTACTTTTTGTTGGAGAAAATTGCAGCCGAGCTGTGTTATCCAGTAAGCAGAATTCTTTGAATAAATCACAAGTTTGCAAGTGTTTCCCGCTTCAACTGAACATTTCCCACAAAATGAGCTCTTTCTGGGCCTTTAGGAGCATCAAGACCCAACTGTGACTGACTCCCGTCTTATTCCGAAATTTTATGGAATTCGCTGGCAGGCACTCCATGGCAAATTTGTTCAGTAGTCTTTTGACTATCGTCTTAATAGCCTGTAGATTTTTTTCAATGACCCTGTATTTCAGGATTACTAGGTAGTGGCAGGTACGAGGTTTGTTGAAAAAATATCCGTATTTTATTCATTGAGTATTCAGCGTAGTTCTCCTTGGGCTGCCAAATATTTCTCTCAACGGATCTCAACTTATTGGGAGCAGCGTTGTAACGCCTTTTCCGGGATTACGGGCAGGTTGTCCGTGTTATCTTCTCTTGACAGTGACATACACCCTTCTTTCTTCTTTTAATTTCTTTTCCCACTTATACGGGGTTGACATATTTTATGATTCGCAGCCATCTTGCTTGTTCCCAAACATATGCACTATTAACCTCTTTTCTTCCAAGTAGGTAGTCACATAGTTTGTCCATCTTTTTTGTCTTCCTCTTCCTCTTTTGCTATCAACTTCTATCTTTCCCATACTCTTGCAAAATAATTACCATTTTTCTTATAACATGACCATACTACTTTAAGCTTCTCTCACACTTCCTTCGACACATCATTCAATTTAACGTTCTTTTATATTCTTTAGCTTCTAATCCAATCTGGTAACATCATACATCCGTCTGAGCATTTTTATTTTGTCCACGTCTAGTTTCTTCTCTTGTTTTCTTCTTGATTTCCCTAGTTTGTACTCCGTACAGCATCCAGATTTCATTACGGTAGTGTAGGCTCTTCCTTTTCCTTTGACAGTTACTCTTTGATCACAAAGAAACCTAAGATCTACCATTTTATCCATCCCACCTTAATTCTGTGCTCTATTTCTGCATCTAAATTCCCATGCTTATTCACCATGGAACCTAACTACTTAAATGTATTTACTTCCTTTATGCTCTGTCCTTCCATCAGTACGGTATCTTCTCTATCTCCTCCAAAGTTCATATATTGAGTTTTCTTCCTACTAATTTTTAATCCTGTTCCCCCAAAGTCTCTCCACTTTTCTAGTTTCTCATCTAACTATTTTCTCTTGGTATTATACAAAACAATATCTCATACTACAAACGGCATACACTAATGTGGTGTGTCTTTGATACTTTTCACATAGGACATCCGTAACCAGATTGAATATGTATGGGCTGAAGGAAGATCCTTGATATAATTCAATTGACAGATATCCAGTCTGTGTAGATTACGCTGCCCTTGATCCTTGTTCTAGCTTCTTCATATATATCAAGGGCGAGGCGATCATTTTTTTCCTGGTACGCTACTTCTCATGTATCTTCGGATTTTTTGACATGTTACTTTGTCATAAGCTTTCTCCAGGTCGATAAACACTACATATATATCTATTTCTTCTTTTCCTGATATTTTCCCATTATTTATCTAATTGCAAAAATGGCATCTGTTGTTTCCTGACCTGGCATGAATCCGAAATTCGAATTATTCCTTCCCTATTGATGTCTCCTTACGAAGTCGTCTCTCAATGAATTTTTCCAAACTCTTCCTCGAATGGGACATTAGCTTTATAATTATTGCTATCTTGGATATCGTCCTTCTCCTTAAAATTAGTATTATTATATTATCTCTTCATTCTTTGGATATTCTTTCTTCGGCAAATAACTCTTGCATCAGATTTAACAATAGATCTATTTCTTCTTCGCTGTAGCATTTCCATACTTCCACAGGTATTTCACCCGGCCCAGTTGTTTTGCCTATTTTTCATTATGCTACCGTTAATATTCTGTTACTTCTTTCTTTATGTTGTCTGTAACTCCTTGCTTTGATACACCGTTCTCCATGATTTCTCTCTAACTTTTTTTCATTTAACAGCTTTCTATAGTAGTTTTCCAAACATCTTTTGGTTTTATGTTCTTCATATAGTACTTCTCCTTTTTCGTATTTTATTTGCATCATATTGAGAGGGATATTTTATTGTTTGTCCCATGCTCTGATTATCCGTAGAAGTTTTCTTTTATTTTTTAATTTTTTAAAAATCTCTTTCGAGTATTCCTTCTGTAGGAGAGAAAATTTATTTAGATCTCCCTTGTTCCAATTTTATATGTAACTAACTTCTTTGTATTCGTTTAGAAGAACGAGTTACAAAGCATAATCAAATGCCAATGCAGAATTTAATATTCTTTCCAATTCTCTATTATTTTCTCTGACATTCCAATCTTTCTGGAAACTTGAATACATACAATATAACTCCTACTCTATTATCAACATGCACGTTCAGATAACCATCCAGAATTCTCTTTCCTCTGTAGATATACTAATTAATTTTATTCCAAAATCATCCGAGAGAGCGTCCTTTTCTTTCTTTTCGCATCAAACTTGCGGGAGTTAAACATTTCTTCAAGATACAATTTGACACTTATTGTTCTATCACTCCTCCTATTTACACTGACTACATATCGAGTTATTCACTATTCAGGACGATTCGTATCCCATTTCTACCTTGTTGAATTGTTTCACTATACGGTAGTTTATATCCACTTCCTAAGTTCTTCGCTTTATTTTTTCTCCACTTTATTTTCGAACATAATGGTTCTATTTAGCCATTCTTGTTATTAGATGTATACCATTTGTTTTCTTTTCCAGTAATAGTCCCCACATTTAAGGTTCCGAATGATATCTGGACTATCTTCTGTAATAGAGATCACGCATTACTCGGTATCTTTCGCTCATTTCTCACAACGGGCCATTGCGTGTCCCTTACGGGAAACGCCCTAGCATTTTTCGAAGCAAAATTAAATTATGCTGTGATTATTTCTTTCCCAGCGGAAGCCCTTCCTGACGCTAACCCTCGCTATTTATCCGGACTTTGGACGGGCACTAAAGTGTGCTGGATTGCACCTCTAATGATTGACTTGATCATTCTTTCCATTCGACGATGGATTTCATCTAAGACACCTTCCGCTATGTAAAAGCACACAACATCCTGCTGCTCTTCTTTCGACGCCCCCATTACGCCTAGCTTTAAACAAGAAATAACGACACGGTTACTGTTCGGTTATCATCGTTTCTTATTCCTTGCTGGACACGTAACACCTTTTAGTGAGCGAAACGAAAGAATAGTTTAATAGTTTTCCTAACACCAGCAACCACTTGTCTGGCTTGTCCCAATTTTTCTAAATACCATAGTTTTTATGCAATATCTTCTGCCTCATTATTTATTGAGTGCTCCTTATATATTTGTTAACGAAAAAAGAAATCAAATACTTTTCGAAGAAAACATGTATCCAATTCATATATTGCCATTTTTGAAAGGGGAAAATCATGCTAAACTTGTGATGTACACAAAGAATTATTCTTAACAGCTTACTGACGGATAACTGTAGTCTCGGCCGTAAATTTTTACCAACAAAAACTATTTCAGACATCCCCTTATTCCTTGTGATCATAAATCACAATAATCACAACACACCACGAGTAGGAAGACACACAATGCAGCACTAAGCAGGAACCACTTACAGGCTGACACCACTCCTGACATTGGCTAGGGAAACACAAGCTACAATGTCCAGTGGCACATTCTGTAACTACAAAACGTATCCATACTGTGTTGTAATTCCGGTTATTTTTGTGTACCCTCTCCTATCAGTGATAGTTATATGAACAATTACACTTACATGACACATACCTTACCTGGCTCTCCATATGTTATGTATATTTCTACATAGCTTATGGCATTTTTATCAGCGCCCTAACACTTAGTCTGATGCCTACATTTTCATCTGACCCGATGTCCTATGGCCCAGATGTCTCTCCTGAAGTTTTCGTGCTCCCTTGTCTGTCTTCCCCCCACCCAGCCATTCTTTCAGCCACCCCATTGAAGTTGGTGGACGAATAGTTTTATGGCTGGCCTAATGAAAAGGAATACTGGAAACAATAATAATAAAAAGAAGTAGTGGATGAAAATAAAAGGATCAATGCCCAAGACAGAAAATATCCTTCAATGAAGAAGATAAATTATGCTGGAAGAGATTCATAATTTAATGTCCAAGTTAAATGGTATCCAAAGAGAGGGAAGAGTATCAGAGAAGTACTAGTGAATGGAAAAGTGTATTATCAACAGAATGAGGAAGTCAAAATTTGGATTTCACGAACATCACCAATGCTCAAATATATACTTATATTTTTAGAAATAAATGTCTTTGCCCTTAATTCAATATGTTTCTTTTAATTTCGTCAGTATGTTTCTGGCATATTTAGTGATGTTTGAATACCCGCGCTGTCTGTTTTTATTCCATTGATTTGTTTGTGGTTTATTTTCTTTGAAATGAAAGGAATTTTTAGCAGTTTGACTTAGATTCCCCTTCAAATCTATTTGAATGTTTCTTTGTAAACTTATATTTTGTAATTTAAGATTTAAATAGTTAATTATCAAATTTAATTTGAGTAATAATGTTACGCAAATTCAGTTTGAAAGAGCAAAAGAAACATGTCATTAGACTTAAAGAAGAAATCGGTAAAATCACATTCATAAAACTTTAGTTTACTTGAAAGAAAATAGAAAAGAATTCCTCTTGGCCAAAGAACAAGGATGGCGAAGGTGCTCAACATGGTTGACAACGTCCTATTCAGTGGTTTTTACAGGGGATGAAGAATACAATTTAACTGAGATCGCACACTTACATAAGTTTTAACAATAACACTATCTATCTATGAATTAATTTGTTAAGTATCCGAAAACCATACAGTACACATCTTTGTTCACTAAGCTATGTAAAAAAATAATGCATTAAATTAAATGTTAATATACCAAAAAAGGTAACGTTTAAAATTAGAGTCAATTTCAAAATTAACTCAATAAATTTAAAATTAAAACTCTAAATTCTCAATATCTTGCAATTGTAAGATTTTTTTTTAACTGTAGAAGTTAATGCATAAGGGGGAAATGAATCGACTATTATAAATAATTAGGTTTTTCGAACAAAACTGATAATTAAAGTAAAATGAAAGTACCATAAAATTAAGAAATAACGTTAGCAATTCCTATAGATGGAAATAACTGTTCCTGCTTGTCTACTGGCCAGTGCGCATGCCTTTCACGCACGGGGTCCTGGTTACGATTTTCGATTCGAAAGAATTGAAATTTGAACGAATTACATAAGTTCGAATTTCATCTCCAATTGTAGGTCCATGTCTCAGAGCTGAGAAGCATGAATGCTACAACAGTAACAACCATGGAAAAAATGAAATGAAATCTTTAAGTTTTACGTCCCACGGTTATGCCGGTTAGGCTAAAGGAGACGGTGATGATGAGAGATGAATGAAATGGTGGAATGAAGAAAGTGGGAGGAAACCGGAGAACCCCGAGAAAACCCACGAGCACGGTGTTTGTCCACCACAAAATTCACTTGGCGGGGGCTGGGATCGAACCCGGGAACCCAAGCACCTGAGGTGAACGCTCTACCACTGAGCCACCGCGCCCCCGTAACAACCATGGAGATGCTAGTACAGTTCAACAACAGTAACAACAGATATTGATAAAACGTATTAAAAGATAGTAACAGTGATATGTGTATGTAATGCCAGTTTGATATCAGAAGGGTGCTTATAACCTTCAATAATGATGTTTTCGTTTTAACAAAGTTCGCGAGAGAAGGTCTCGTGACCATTCAGTCGAGTGTATAAAGTTAGGCATACCGAACATAGATAATTAATATTAATAAATATAAATAAACAAGTATAAAACTATTGAACCTTAAAATTTTTCTTGGGCCCTTCATTGGCCCCCCCCTGAGAAAAATTCTACTTACGCTACTGGGTGTATGATATATGTAAGTTAGTTAATTGCATGCTTAAAATGCATCTACGGAAATTAATCAATTTTGTTTTGTTTATTGAATTTCTTTATAGAATATATCTCTTCAAACAAGGGTATTTTCTTTAATATTTTTAAAGCAGTAATTGGGGAATTCTGTGTCAAATCTCTTATGAGACAGTAAACAATACCACCTAGTCCAGGTCGCAAAATTTCGAAGTCAGATGCACTCGCTAATTCAAAAATAATGATCGGCAGTATCTCTGACGTACAAAATTATGAGAGTCACCCCCCCCCCCCCCGTCCTTCCACGGCCTTTGGTTTGACAAAGAAAGAGATTACATCAGGGCGTAAAATTTCAACACTAGACCAGGAGGGCAAACTACAACGTCGTGAAGAGTTTACTTTCCATGTAAGTTGTGAAGACTTCACATTCCGTGTTTTCTCTCACTCAGTGACGATTATTTTCATGCTAAACAGAAACTGCACAGCCCTGTGGGTTTAGGCAAAAACCATACTACTAAACACTGGTCGCCAGCTCTAAATGTATAGTCGCCAGTGACGACCTGGCGACCGGAAATTTAGTGCACTGACCTAGTCGATATGTAAAACAGATATTAAACTTTTCCTTGATAAGTGTGTATAGCCATTTCTCGGGGGGGGAAAACATACCTAAAATGTGATTCTTTGAATTAAAATTTTCAGAAAGATAAATTCTGCATAGAATGTTTTCATAAAATTATTCATGTCAAAGAATCATGTAATTAATCACATGACCGATGATCTTTAAAAAAAGTAAAGGAAATCCCACTTTTAATGTGTATGTTGCAGATGCTATCTTAAATAACTTTGAAAGTAAAGATGCAACTCACAGTGCTTTTCTTGCTTTTTTGAAATATGGTATACCTGAAAAGGACATAACTATAATTCCTTTCGTACATAATGCGCATTGCTCATTAGTCGTAGTACTAGGAAAGCAAAAAATTGTTTTGTATCTAGACAGTTTATTACGTTTACCGCCTGAAAAATTATTACGAACCATATTTTCTCTCCTTGCCGCATATCAGAAATACCACGGTATGACATTTGATATTAGTGAATGGAAAGTGTATGTTCCTGACGATATTCCTGTGCAAATTAACAGCTATGACTGTGGTCTCTATGTATGTCTATTCGCAGAAATTCTTTTACGAGGGTCATTTACATTTGTTTCATACCATGAATGTGGAAGAATGGATAACTATCGCAAGTTTGTTGGACTCAAAATAAAAGAGTATATGAAAAAGGGTAGAATTCCTGGTCCTAGAACTTATTATTATAATAAGAAAAAGGCACAGCTACTCAAAATTGAAGAAGTACAGTGTATTTGTTCAGTGTTCACAGGTAATCCATCTGATATTCCTACAACAGCTTTCTTGTCAGGACTTGTAAAACATTAGTGCGGAAAAATTAGATGTTTATACTCAGGATCTTGTGTGAAATGATGTATCATCAATATGATTGCTGGATCCATATGTTAAAAATGCAAAACCAAAAGCTACCACATCTTACAACATGCTCCAAGCACATATACATTGTAATATAGATACTCAAAGTGTGTAAACTGTAATATGTAATACGTTAGTTGGTTATTTTATATTCAAGTTAGAGTTTAGTGAAAATTTACATTTATTTTTCTGATTATAATTTCTTATTATGTATTTGATAGTTATAGTAGTTATCACTCTCGTTCAAAAATTCATAGCAGGAGGTTTTTAATAAATACAGAACTAGTATTACACATCCTGGCATCAGAATATCGGTAAGATCTCTACTTTCTAGTCAAAACTTCTAAAATATTAGTGGGAAAAATCAGATGTGTGTACTAAGAATCTTGAGTGAAGTGATGTATCATTAATATGATAGCTGGATCCAGTGGCGGCTAATGTTAGTGTTGCAGCGTTGCGCAACGACCAAAGTATTTCAAGAAAAAAATATTATTATCAATAGTAATAAAGAACAGAAAAAAAATACTTTTTAATACTTGCATATATACACTTTAAATAACATATTTTTTACTTCTGTAACTGTTCGTTCCGTTAATCCATTTTGAAAAGCGAAAAATAATCCGTCACAGAGTCTCTAATTTATATTGTGTTGCAGCGAGGATACAACGACCAGATTCCTTCAGCGCGGCAATTGGAGCAAATGTTAAGTCTCCTTTCCCCTATCTCAGAAGTTAAAGGGACTGGTCGTTGCAGTGCTTCTGCAACACAGCACGGTTTCCAGTGAACGAGATTTTTCACGCTAAATAAGATTTCTGAATTTTCTTTCACTAGCAATTAACAAATGGAATTTGTTTTTATGCATTCATATTTTTAAATTACGGGACCATATTGAAGCAAATCAATATAATGACAATTAAAAAAAGTGATTGCAGAATTACAAAATAAGAAAGAAAATATCTAGTAGAGGAGAAAACAAATGAAAGTAGACCCGCATTTACAAGTTAATTCTTAGCTTATATTGATAATGAAGGCTTCTTCTACAGTAATTTTTGAATCAAATATTAATAAGTCAGTGTGCAGAATCGCTCCCCCCCCCTGTGGATAGTATTTTAGTATAAACATATTTCTTTTATAAAATAAGTATATTTTATACTCTTGATAATTTCCACATAAAACTGTATGGTGGGGAACGTCACATTGAATTTGGGACCAGTTAGCAATGCTCAGGGGCGTAGCCATGAGGGGGGTCCACCGGGTCCGGACCTCCCAAAAATTTCGAAACTTGACTAACATTTGTAGACTTTCTTAACGAAGTATACTTGTTTAACAGAGAAACGATTGATGTAGGCTAAATATTTTATTTTACGCCTCATCATGTACTTTTCTTATAAAAATAATCGTACTATCATTTTTTCTAAAAATATAGATGACAGTAAGTAAGAATTACTTATCGTCTTTTCGGGTGCAGTATAAGACAGGTTCTATATTATGTAGACGTATTGGACCTGCCTCAAGTATTTTGGACCCCTCCCAGTTAACATTTCTTAGTGTAGAATTGGCAGTGTTGTTTGTTTTGATGTTCTTTGATTTTTGGCTTCTGTTACATGCTGATCCTTCATCTGGCGGGTTTCGAGGTTTCCTTTCCAGAACATATCACATTGGTAAGCATGTTTCGCCTCATGTGGAAGTATATTGTGTTCATCGTGCATTGCGTAAGAACCAAGACGGATGATTTGGAATGTATTTTTTTTCTTCTACGCACATGTGTGTGTGTGTGTGTGTTGATGTATGAATATGTGACATTCGGAATTCATATACCAGTACCTATTTTGTATCAACTGTTTTGATTTTTAATTATTAGGTTTAATTTTATCGTGTGTGCTTTAATTCTGTAAATAACCTACACATTCTGAATGAATAGTATACCATGGCTTCTGTAAATAACTTACAAAAAACATTGACCAGCTTTCAACTGAGGAAAAATTTGCAATTAAGGCTTAGACAAAACAAGCAAAGGGTAATTCAGGAAAGTGTTCGAAAAAAAAATCCAGATTAAATTTACAGGATATCCTATGGCAGTAGTGTTGTTTGCACCAGATATATTTCCTCAATTTATTTTAAGTTTTCCTGGATAAACTGTGAATAAAGTGTGTTCAATGTACATTTTTTTTTTATAACACTAACCTCTGCTACGAGCTCTCCTCAGTCAACGCTGAAGAGGAATTCTGATCACTGTCAGGGTCTGAGTTTGCTAGAATGAATCGTTCGCAATAATCTAGAAAAAATATTTAGTGAATCTACAAAGCTTCTGAAATTAATATTAACTGTACCTATGGCGTCAGCAAAAGACGAAAAGTTTTTATTTTTTATTTTATTATTATTATTATTATTATTATTATTATTATTATTATTATTATTATTATTATTATTATTATTATTATTTTACATGAGAAAGAATTGACACTTTCAAAGAATTGAATGTCCCAAGAAAAGTTATCACCATTGGTTATGCTTTTCATCGAAAAAGACCTGACAATAAGAATACTAGGGTTCAACCAGCATGTATTAGACAGATTTGCTCCAATCAAAGAAAGGAAAATGGACTTACTAATTAATTAAGGTGATTAATTGCATAAAATGTTCTGCATTTTTTATTTTTTAAACACAGAATTTTATTTAACATGTCACATAGCATTTGCATCTAAAGTTATGCTGATTAGTGAATGAGTCAACTTTACATCTTCTGTCTCTTATCGTTCGTACTGCAACACCCGAAACCACAATCCACCGGCCGCCACTGGCTGGATCCATATAATGTCTAAAAATGAAAAACTAAAAGTTACCACATCTTACAACATGCTCCAAGTACATATATATTGTAATATAGATGCTCAAAGTGTGTAAACTGTAATATCTAATACGTTAGTTGGTTATTTCATATTCCTACTAAATATATTTATATTTATCATTTGTACTAAGAATCTTGAGTGAAATGATGTATCATCAATATGATAGCTGGATCCATATAATGTCTAAAATTGCAAAATTAAAAGTTACCACATTTTTACACATGCGGAAAGTGGATCTATGTTGTAATAGAGATGCACAAAGTGTGTAAACTGTAATATATAATACGTTAACTAAGTTACTTTATAATAAAATTAGGATTAGTGAAAAATTGCATTTGTTTTTTAATTATAATTTTTATTGCGTGGTTGATAGTTGTAGTGGTGATCATTTTCATTCAAAAATTCATAGAATGTGGCTTTTATTAAATACGGATTGCCTATTACACGGGTCTGGCTTCAGAATGTCTTTAAGATTCCTAATTTGCTATTGTAAACGAGTTTCTTTCTTTTTTACTTCCAAAGACTGATAATATCTCTGGGGGTCATCATATTGTTAGTGTTGTGGTAAATTCAAGAATTGTTGTGGGATTACATATTAAAAAGTAAACACTATATGTATGCTTCTATTAGATTGTAGAAGTGAATTTTGCTAGTCATGTTGGATGAATAGAAAAATATTCTTGTTTCCAATATTCAAGAAATAGTCAATATCAAGACCTCCAAGAATTCTTTTTTAAACGACAATGTCATCGCTCCGCCTTGAGAAACCGCTATGTGACATTTTCGTAGAAAATTAGTTTTGTATTTCAATACAAGCAAACAGTCGTGTTCCAACTTCCCTTATATTCCTATATATGCATTCTT
The DNA here is from genome assembly GCF_964235325.1 of Thermobia domestica. Classification (NCBI taxonomy): domain Eukaryota; kingdom Metazoa; phylum Arthropoda; class Insecta; order Zygentoma; family Lepismatidae; genus Thermobia; species Thermobia domestica. The sequence goes on from NC_137464.1 coordinate 109,103,013, forward strand.
GATAGTTTTCTCGTAATAAGAAAACAATATATAAACCACTATGTAAAACGACGTAAAATCTAATACTTTTAATTTGCTATTGAATCACATCGTTTGATCAATTAGAGTTTCATTGCCACTCGTACTGACGTAATTCATATAATTTAGTAGACGGGCAACAAGTATACCTAACAGAATCCATGGAACCAACATAGATCAAAATTGAGCCAGATCGCGTCATCTTCGTTTATCGCGTTTGATCGCCAACCATTACAGTTTGATCACCACGCGTACTGATGCAATACGCATAATTTTGTAATGGGGGCAGTAATAAAGACATCTAGGAGGACTCCCCTTTTCCTCAAATAACGAGAAAACGGCGATGAAGCGATTTTCCTCAATTCCGATCAATTTTGCTTCCATGAAGGTGCTATCAGCTATAGTTGTTCGCCCCTTTAACCTGTAAGTACTAAGCGGAGTCTGTCAGACTCCGCGTTCGCCATAACTTCCAGTTCTACCGCCTCTCCAAATTGTCTAACTTCTCGGTTATATTGAGTGTATATGCGAAAATTAACATCGTGTCGGTAGTTTTTCCGCAATATAGTTTTCGGAGTCTGGCAGACTCCGCGTAGTAGTAATGTGACAGAAAACATGCATAGTACTTAAGGGTACACTTGGCATTTAAACACTAAATGTTGGTGATCAAACAATGATGAAGGGTTTGACAATTTTGCTTCCATGGGTTCGTGGTATCAGATATCTTGTTGCTCCCCTACAAAAGTACGTGTATTATCTCAGTACATGTGATATTCAAACACTAATTGTTGGCGAACAAACAAAGATGAGGCGACCTGGGTCAATTTCCATCAATTTTACGTGCTTGTTGACCTCCCTACAAAATATGTGTATTAAGTCAATGCGCGTGCCAATCAAACGCCAATTGTTGGCGATCAACGGGATGAAACCATGATAAAATGATGTGATTAAATTTCGATAAATTTTCTTTCCATGGAGGGCTAACAGGTCATTGATTAACGTCCGTGAACTTGGTCTCCTCACATTAGGCACTAACGATAAAATTAGTGTCATTCGTTAGTACATAGTTAGTGCCTCTTAGTGCACCAACCCCTAACGTTAGTGCCTCATTAGTTTAGGTGCTACAAGTAAAAAATATTTGAGGGGAGCAGGTTTACTGCCCTCCACTTCAAATTGTACCCTACCCTTTTCAGGATAGTTACATTTATTTATTTTATATTATATATTTTTGTAATTGCCAGAATCTTTATTATTTTAGAGAATTTATATTTTCTATTTTTTTTGGAACAAACATGATTTCTTTTAAATTTTATTCAACATATATATTTAGTTTCATAACTGAAACAAATAATCAACAGGATACTTCCATTGTTTCTTGTTTCAAAGAAAACAATAACCAAAAAAGTTTCCCTCCTTTTGTTAATAAGTCTCCTATTTCATAAACTTTTAAATCATTTTCGCCCTTATTCGTTCTTTCGAACAAAGGAGAAGTGTATTTTTATCATTTTACCGCCTAATCTCTCAAATCCTCGTAAGAGGCGCTTCCTCTAGTTTTACTCCATCCAATTCTTGAATTTATCCGCCAAATGTGTAATTGATCTATAAAATGGTCATTGGCTATCTAAATTTGTTTCTTTAATTTCATTAGTTTTTTTTTTTTTTTTTTTTTTTTTTTTTGCAAACTCTAAATAGTTTTTGGCAACTTATGTATTTATAATGTTATTCAAACGCAGAATTTTAATCTCCACTCCTTGGTTAAGTTATCTGGGTTCAAGAATTCACAACCACTTTTTGGCGCACTTGGTAAAAAAAAGGCGCATCATACGAGAAGGTTCTTCGAACTATCAGTGCATGTTCAGCGTATTGCAAAAAAATTGCGATTTTGGTGTAGATGTCTTCAAAGAAGATGATTTGATTAGGACTATAAATATGTAAATAGCCACGTTTAGTAAAGTATACTATTTTAATTTAGTAACGCAGCCAAAATTCGATTTTTAAGTCGTTTCTTTGTGGTTAGCTCGGCGCCATGTCGAGCTGACGAACAAAACTGTTTGATAGATTAAGCTATATTGCATGGAACCCATCGTGATTGTTAAAAACTAAGTCTGAAAATAATTAATACTATTTTGCAAAATGTGTTTAACCCTCGCCATAAGAAGATTTTGAATTTATAAGAGTAATATGTTTATCCAAACAACGGTTTGTTGTTTTAACATACATAAAAAACAGGGTAAAAACCTGTGTTGATAATTATTTAATACTAACACATAATAAGAATTACACAATTAATGGACTGTATTTGGTACACAGATTGATAGTTATTCCCATTGAAAAGAAATGTAATTTGGTCCTCCAAGCACGATCGCGGTAGCGCGTTACACACACAAAGCTCTCACTCCCACACTGACAAAAAATGCTTGGACGCGGCCTAACTGTAAATTTTGAACAAAGGGAGGAAAGGAACCAGTATGCGAAACTTCGGGGTGGAGAAAAAGTCACCCCAAGAGCCATCTGTACACAAAAATTGACACTACATACAGAATGACAGTCAAAAATTGAATATAAGGCTGTCATAGACAAAATTAATAATAATTAATTGGCAGAGAACAGAATGGCCCAAACATAGCCCCCACCTTGAAACGCTCAAGTTTCAAAGAAAATAGTAACTTCCCAAGCCTTGAATCACACAAATCACATACACTGCATAAGACTAATGACTATTAATAAGTTGAAACACGAGAAAATTATTTACAAACTATAGGACAGCAGCTAATGCACTTGTCACAACACCACTGCCATGACCTATTTATTTTCGGAATTGAACGGGATCAAACACAGTTTTACAATAGGACGTTTCAGTTCACCCTGGGCCGTTTTAATCGTAACTACACGCACTGCTCCATCGCGGCCTGAGTGAACTTCCTTGACTCTCGCAAGCTTCCATTGTAGTGGGGGGAGGTCGGATTCCTTTATTATCACCATGTCGCCCACCTTCAGATTATCGTGTAGCGTAAACCACTTTGCCTTTTGCTGGAGGCAGGACACATACTCTAATGACCATCGACACCAGAAATGCCTTACAAGCTGTTGTACAAGCTGCCATCTTCTAAGGTGAGAGAGGTTAGGGAACGAGCAGTCCTTTTCTGGGAGGGCTAAAAGGGATTCCCCGACTAAGAATTGAGCAGGAGTAAGACAGGAGAGATCATTAGGATTCTCTGACAACGGTGTGAGAGGACGCGAGTTCAGAATTGCTTCGATTTGGGCCAGCACGGTGCACATCTCTTCGTAGCACAATGTTACATTTCCCATTATTCATTTTAAATGGTGTTTCACACTCTTCACGCCGGCCTCCCATAAACCACCAAAGTGAGGGGAAGAGGGGGGATTAAAATGCTAAGTTATCCCCCTTTCGGAGAGGAATGATGTGGTCAGTTTATTTTCCTTGGAATGCGCACTGGCCTTCAACAGCTGATTTAATTATTTGCTAGCGCCCACGAAATTTCGACCACAGTCACTATAAAAATCACTTGGAATACCCCTGCGGGCTATAAATCGCTTCAAAGCAGCTAGAAATGAATTGGTGCTGGCGTCAGATACCAATTCAATGTGTAGTAGGGCCTTGGTAGCGAGACACACAAACAGAACAATATAGCCCTTACCCTTAATACGACTTCTTCCATAGCTGTTTTTTAGAACATATGGCCCAGCGTAATCTACACCAGTTTTGGAAAAAGCACTTGCCGGGATTAACCCGGGATGCTGGCAGTGAACCCATAATTTGAGTCTGAGTTTTTGTATTGAAACGCTGACACCTTACACATTTGTGAATAACATCACGCACTAAACTTCTGGCCCCCAGCACCCAAAACTTTGTTCGCAAGGTAGCCAGCACTAATTGAGGCCCACCATGCAAGGTATTTGCATGCTCACATTCCACCAATAGACGACTAACTTTATGCTTTTTGGGCATCAAAATAGGGTGTTTCCTATCCACGGAGATCTCGGCATTCTGCAACCTTCCACCAACACGTAAAATTCCATCACTGTCAATAAAGGGAGTTAAACATAACAAACTGCTTTTGCGGGGAAGGGGCTGTTCATTCTGCAGACCCTTCAGCTCTGTAGAAAAGGCATCTTGTTGCACTACCTTGACCAGGCACAAAAGACTTTCTTCTAATTCTGTCGCGGTCAATGAACAACGAAGCTTCTGTTTTGGGTTTCTGCAGTTGTAAATAAACCGCCGACACCAGCTCACCACTCTTTTCAACTTTGACTGAGAGGAGTAACGGTTCACAAGGTCATTTTCGGTGTTTACACACATGACTGTGACACACTTTCTTCCTCAACTACACTTGAGGCAGCCGGAGTACAAAATGACGCTGGCAACACTGCTTCCCGCATCCACGAAGGACCCTCCCACCACAAAGGGTGACTTAAGAGCTCCTAAGGCATGACCCCCCGCGTAGCACAGTACGCTGGATTGTCCTTACTCTCGACATGCCCCACTAGGAGGCAGGCAGAATATTCTGTATTTTCGCTACTCTGTTAGCAACGAAGGTTCGCCATTTGTCCGGTGACTGAGCTAACCACGATAACACGACCATAGAATCCGTAAAGGCTCTAGCTTCTTTCACATAGAGATTAATTGCATTAGCTACTGTTTTTAGCAGCTTAGCCAACAATAATGTCGAACACAACTCCAAGCGGGGGAGGGACACAGCTTTGATGGGCGCAACCTTAGTCTTAGCCGCAATGAGGCTTACGCCCACACCCCCGTCTGCACATTCTGATCGAAGGTAGGCCACTGCACAATAAGCTCGTTCACTAGCATCACAATGACCTATCAGCTGACAGCTGACAGCGTCAGATGGCATGATACATCGCGCTACCCTCACCTCACGTAACAAAAACAGTGAGTCACAGTAGGCTTGCCACACTGCACTGGTTTCAAGAGAAAGGGGTTCATCCTAACCTAAGTTTTCCTTCCATAAGGATTGCAATAGTATCTTAGCCTTGATAGTCACTGGGGAAAGAAGACCAAGAGGATCGAAGATTTTGATCACTTCCGACAGTACCTTTTGTTTTGTCCACACAGCGGGAGGAGGAGGGATGGATACACTGAAACCAAATTCGTCACTTACAGGTGACCACTGCATCCGAGAGTCTTAAAGTTGCTTTCTTCACTGAAATTGAAGGGCACATCCATTTCGCGCAAGTGGGGGGGGGAACGGCCTCAAGCACTTCTGGTTCACTAGATAACCATTTTCGAAGCTCAAAACCGCATTCCCGTAACAGTTGAATTAGCTTCTGCTGCAACTCAATTGCGTCCCTCACACTGCTCGCACCTCCGAGGTAGTCGTCCATGAAAAAATCCCGTTTCACGGCTTCCGCTGCTAGCGGGTATCTCTCCCCTTCATCTTCGACCACCTGGAGTAGGCATCTCATGTCAAGGAAGCTAGCAGGAGCGGTACCATAAGTGACGGTTAGTAGGCGGTAGTCCTGTATAGTTTCACTTGGCGAGCTTCTCCAAACAATCCTTTGATAGTCCACATCGTCCTTGTGCACTTGTATGGCACGGTACATCTGTTTCATATCAGCACATAATGGCATACGATGTTCGCGAAAGCGAACTAGAATAGGAAAAATGTCTTCCTGTAACTTCGGGCCCACCATGAGCAGTTGATTTAAGGACACCCCAGAAGTTGTTTCCGCACTTCCATCGAAAACCACTCGTACTTTCGTGGTAGAGCTAGTAGGTTTTAAGACCGCGTGATGCGGCAGGTAACAACTTTTTTCGGAGGGCACATTTTTCTCACTTGCGGGGATAAGCTCCATATGTCCCAACTCAAGGTATTCGTGCATGAACTCACGATACTGCCGCTGTAACACAGGTTGTTTCGCTAATTTGCGTTCCGTGTTCAATAATCTCTTAATCGCGATCTCGCGTGATTCTCCTAGTGCCGGCGCACAACCCCTGAAAGGTAGTCTAACCACATAACGTCCCTGTGAGTCACGGTGGTGGGTTTTCAGAAAATGTTGCTCACAATCTTTTTCTTCTTTGGATAAGTGCGTTTGCTGAGGCAGCCCTTCTAGTTCCCAGAACCTTTGAAGGGCAGAATTTATTTCACATGATACACGGCATGATGTCACTGTCACGTTGCTGGCTTTAGAGCCAACACTTCCGGATAACACCCATCCAAGGGTCGTTTCATGAGTAATAGGTGAGCCTGGGGGCCCGGCCCGTTTTCCCCCGAGCATGAGAGACGGAAACACGTCAGCACCGAGAAGTATGTCAATGAGGCCCACCTCATTAAAAGTGGGGTGAGCCAACCTTAAGCCTGTCAAATGTGGCCAGCAAGTTGCTTCGGGACATGGCTGTTTTGGTAGATTTGAAGTCACCTTGGGCACCACAACAGCCTTAGTTTCGAATGTTTCACAACTTCCGCCTAGAGGTTGAAACTTCAAATTCACCATAGCACTAGCAGTTCCTACCCTTGCTCCCGTTACACCGGAAATTACCACACTGGATCTGATTTTTCGAAGACCAAGCTTCTGCACGCAATTTTCAGTAACAAAACTACACTCTGATGCGCAATCGAGCATACACCGGAATGGATATGGCACACCATCCTTCCCTAATATTTTCACGATAGCAGTACACAGTAGAACATGAGGAACACTGACTTCGGAAGTCACATGAGATGTAACACTTGTTTCATGAGATTGTGTTGAGTTCGACGTTGACTCACTTCTATTAAAATGTAATAGTGTATGATGTTTCTTATCACACTTTCGACATTTACTGGATGAGCATTTGTCCTTCCAACATGCTTTGCGCATGCAATTAAAGCATAGTTTTCTCTCCTTCACGAACGCGACACGATCTTCTGCTGTTCGTTTGGTAAATTCGGCACATTTGTAAAGAGGATGGTCAGAACTACACATTTCACATTGAGTTTGAGCTCGTTGAGCGGTACTGCGGCCTTTCATTGGGTCACTAGTGGCGGGTAGTTGTCTCGGCTTGTCATTGGCCGCAACAGCAAGAGCGCGGGCTCTGTTATTCAAAAATGTCGCGAGTTGCTCAAAAGATTTCTGCTCACTTGAGTTCAAAGAAAGCTCCCTTTGCCTACGTGTCTCGTTATCTAATTTATCCGCTGTATGGTACACTAAGAGCGCATCCCAATGTTCGATTGGTTGTTCCAACACCTTAAGCGAACGCGTACACTCCATGGTGGTGTCTATCAATTTTCTTAAAGCGGCTGCTGATTCCTGTTTAATTGATGGCTGTGTAATTAACCGTTTCAAAATCGAGTTTACTATCTCTCGCTTATTATGATAGCGCGCGTTTAACATGACCCATGCTTCCTTATAATTACTGTCAGTTATCTGCATAGCTTGTAAAAGCTGTGCCGGTTCCCCTTGCAACGATGTTTTTAAATACTGCATTTTTTGAGCACCTGTCAGTTTCTCGTTATTATGCATAGAGGCCACGAATAAGTCATGGAACGAAAGCCACTCGAATAGATTTCCTGAGAACACTGGAAACTGCAGTTTGGGTAATCTAATGTCACTTACTTGTTGCACTTCAGACACAGGGTTTGGGGGAGGGGGTTGTGATACTTGTAATCCAATTAATAACACCCGCAGTTTCACTATCCTGTTGTCCATCTCCGCAATGTCCACTTCTTCCCTTGTGTATTCTTCATCTGTTGCCACCGAAGCACATTCTTCCAACAACGCTGAGCATTCTCGTTCAAGATCCGCCACTTTTTCTTTGTGAACAAGAATGGCGTTCACTTCACTTGTTGTCAAAACTCAACGGCTTTTTCAGCTCTTGTGATTTTGGACTTTAGGGTCCGTTTCTTCACAGCAAATGTCTCCATCTTAGCACACGAAACACTTTAAAACCCGAAAGAGAATGTTCACACTGTTCGTTTAAAACTGCTCACAACGGTTACGAATCCGGCCCGAAAAGAGGACCACGTAATATGTTTATCCAAACAACGGTTTGTTGTTTTAACATACATAAAAAACAGGGTAAAAAGATGTGTTGATAATTATTTAATACTAACACATAATAAGAATTACACAATTAATGGACTATTTGGTACACAGATTGATAGTTATTCCCATTGAAAAGAAATGTAATTTGGTTCTCCAAACGCGATCGCGTTACACACACAAAACTCTCACTCCCACACTGACAAAAAATGCTTGGACGCGGCCTAACTGTAAATTTTGAACAAAGGGAGGAAAGGAACCAGTATGCGAAACTTCGGGATGGAGAAAAAGTCACCCCAAGAGCCATCTGTACACAAAAATTGACACTACATACAGAATGACAGTCAAAAATTGAATATAAGGCTGTCATAGACAAAATTAATAATAATTAATTGGCAGAGAACAGAATGGCCCAAACAATAAGAATCATCAGAAAATTTCGTTCAATTAGAATCCCATTCTCCTGGACATGCGGTGATTGATTTCAGTTTGTGTGTGGTTCCCTTTTCTTCTGTAATGGACCTTAGAGCGAGAAGGAAGTGATTAGATAGTGAGTAAAGTGAAATATACAAACTGTATTCTGTATGCATTCTAATGTTCAACGCAGCAAAACAAATAACATTGTTATTGCTATATTCTTCAGTGAATTAAACGTTGGCATAAGAAATTTGATTTTCTTTTTCAAAGTTCATCTTTTTTTTAATGGCGGTAAATTTAACAGAGTCTTAAATTAGCCCTAGGCTATCCCTCCAAAGGGGAGCTCCATCACATAACTAAATTTTACAATGTAATTTTATAAGGCTTTACGTCCATCTCGTTTTCTCCTGTTGCTTGTCCTACCGCGTGTAATTATGGAAAACTAGGCACACACACAATTGTATAATCTTTAAACTTCATATTATTATTTAAAAAAAAATACCCTTCAGAAATATTTTGCGTCTTATAAAATCCTCGTTCCTTTTAAACTTGCCAAATTATCTTAAGTTAAAATCTTTATTATTATTACAGTATCAATTTTGGCATTACAGTTTCATCCACCATTTGCATGGCTGTCTAACACACTATATTCTTATAGTGATAGTTTATAAAAATACCGAATAATTAACTCTCCCATGTCTTGCATTCTCTTTAGTTTGTTAAACGTATTTTAGTATATTTTGGCTATCCCTATAAAATACTACAATTTTGGTGCTTATTTAGTGTTATATAGTTGTATTATATAGCACCTTATGTGAGGTGCAGGTAGCCAGAGCCGAAACTAAGGATACCAAGGAACACCAACACAAAATTAATTAATAAAATAAGGTGGAGTGGCTGGGAATAGTCAAAACAAGGTTCAAAATTTTCATAAAATGCGAATTACAGGCATCTGCATACCTAATTCCCTGCTTGGAGAGAGCAGTAATCTCCTGTGAAGCCGCCACTGCCACATATAAATTCGGTAGAGCATGTAACATTTAGTTAACCAGAACTACAGATCTCAAGGTACTCTGTATGACAGTCATGGCCTAGAAGCTACTATAGTGAGTTTATGCTAATAACAAATAGGTTTAAAAAAATCTACTTTAAACTAACAGGTAGCAGCCTGTTTTAAAACTCACTATACTCATGACTGTAAGCTTTGGTTCTATGGGCATAATACTCTCTGTGCCCCATTCAGAGAGCTGGTCAGATATACAAACAACAAGGGAAAATGCTTCCTTGTCTCACACTCCTGAAACAAAACATTTTGAATTAGTAACAGGTACTCACCCTGCAGCAAGAACAGACCAATGGAAATACTGGGTAAAGATGGCGGTTTATTTCCGTGTTTGTAGAACATAGGATGAGTGCTGATAATATGTTAACACTCCATTTACATATTAACTTTGAACTTTCCTTCAGTAGTGCACTACTCACCACACACTATGAAATATATATATATATATATATATATATATATATATATATATATATATATATATATATATATATATATATATATATATATACACCAAAATTTTCTTTTCACTATATATATATAAAAAAATAAAAGAGGATGTGTTAAACTTAATTTGTAGAGATCTGTTTGATCTCAGAAAATGCTTTGAATTTAAATTACAACTTTTTAGCTCCTCATTTTTGTGAGTTCAAAGTCTCTGACAGTTTCAGAGAGGAGGAATGCAATAACACAAATTTTAAGATTGATGCACACTTTGATGAATATAAAAATTAAAAGAAAATTAAACAGATCAAATATTTTAATATGTTCGGCGCACTGTTCCTGTAGCAGATATATCACTCACACACACAGTTCTGGCTTGAAGTCACTCCGTCGTTGGTACATTCTCATTCCACTGGAGAAGCTGCAATGTTCCTTCAAATTAATAAGCTGGATAACGAATTATCCTGAACTGGACATATTATATGTCTGTAAAACAAGCAATTTACCTATTGCTTGGATCCTTGTTCAAAAGTCCAAGGAGGCACTGCCTTAAATGACATGACAGGCCTATAATATCTCAACTGAGATATTGTATATTTATGTTTCCACTTCCATACTGAAAGTGGTAAATGCTCCCCTGTGCTAAGATGGGGTTTTTAGACAAAAACTGTCTACTTAGTTCTGCTTCATGAGGTACAGATAGCACTGTGTTGTGATAAGAAAGAAAATTATGTTAAAAGTAACTTTTCATGGTAAATGGTCGTCGATACGGATGACTTAGTTTTTCACAACTTTAAAATATTAGCACTGTTCAACGCTTTGATGTATCTCACAATAGAAGGCACTGAGTAAAAGCAAAGTTCACCACACACACGGTTTCCCGATACATGTCGGTTCATGTATGTTCAACAGGAAATCCCTGGGAGACCGATGCTCACACGTTTTCCTGGGTCAAAACTGCCCGATATGTAAGGAAGTATAGATGACTTCCTTCTGGAATCATACGACGTTTTCTCTTCTAGAGCTAAGAATCAACTTACTTGTTCTCCCGCTGAACAAGTATATTAATCGCACCAAAACCAAGAAAAGGGAGGACTCGCTCCTTTTCGAGTCTTTCAACAAAGGTTTTTATGCCTCCGGCGATTCTACTGGGAGGTCTTCCGCAAATACCAACTCGGAAACCTGCTTCTGGCTGCATTTTATCCCAGCCATTCCTTGACAAGTGCTGCTATTACTTCAAATGGCGGTGACATTTGAAACTTCTGCTCACAACAGAAGTCTATGGAGTTTTCAAACAACGTAATTATTTTCACTTGTAACTAATACTACGAATAAGAGAAATACATGATAGTATATACAGAATAAAAGTAAAATATACATAGAATACATTTATATTGGTGTCATAAACTGTCATCTCTCACAGTACTTGAAATAAGCCTATTTTCCTGCGGCTGCCTTTCAAACTGTCTGCTACCAATTCGCATCCATGTTGGTAGGAGAGAGAGAGAGGAAAACATCTTTAGTTATTATTAATTTCGACAGTTACAAGAGCCAAATGTCTTGTACGAAAAGGGATACACGTTGACAAAAATAGTCATGAATTTAGAACGGTATTTCCAAGAACGAGTGAGCGTAATACGTTAATATTAATATGTAACATAGAAAATGAATCAAAATAAAGTAAACATTTCAAAACTGCTGTGCATCCTGGGTAAAAATTCTAGGCCCGTCCGCTGACGATACTGGCCATGGGAGAAAGGGGGCGGAAGAGACGCTTCGAGCTCGCTGCTCACAAAATCACACCTATACAAATCCAAAAACTCACATGTTGACGCTAAAATTTTTACATTTTCAACAATAGAAGTTGAGCGTCTGTAAGCACTGTTTCCAATTCAGCATTGCTTCACTAGAGGAAGTGAGTAGGATCCTTCCGGTGTATAATGAGTCTTATTCTATCACTCATTTAGTGATTTCCTGAAATGGTGAGTTGTGAAGGACCTCACATACAGTATTCCAGGCGACGAAGAGTCGCGAGAGAAAAAAAATTCTCTGTTAGCGTAGCTCCGTCTTCCAAAGTTCCAAACTCAATGCATGATTCCATAGAATATGCCTATTTCTTCGTTAATTAATCCAATGTAGAGTATTATAATAACTCTCTTCCTTCATTCCCAAGTATAATATATATAATACAATGACCCAGTAATGAGATGCACGCAATAAAATCAAATATCATTAGCCTATACAAGAAATAACATACATGAATAAATACAATATAATACAATATTGTATTAATATTTCCGTACTACGCTCGGTGTTTAAACATCTTTAATCATAATAACTAGATAATATTCAATATGCATACTAATTTTCAAGCAATTAATTTTATCACAAATTGATCTATTTACATAATGATATGTAAATGTGCCCCTCATCTGCATTTTGATATGCAGATGAAGGAGAAGGACTTCGGCCTTCTACAGTTTTTCCCCCCTATGATTCTAGGTGCTGTACTTGCTAGTACAGGACGTAGATCATAAAGAGGGCACATTTTTGTTCCTGAAATATAATCACACTTAAAACATAGGTTTACGAGAAAAAAAAACATACAAAGTAAATCACAAAGTAAACACAATAAACAGAATTACCAATAAACAAAAGCTAAATGTAGAGAATTCAGGAAGCCCTAACTTACTTAACCTGAATATACATAAGTTCCCCATAAATACATAAACACTAATACACTATTACATAAACATAAACACTATGTACACTAGTTGTCCAGTCCGGGGTTCGATGCGTCATGTGTGATACTATTGCGTCTCTATTGCACCAGTACCACTGTGGTTTGCTTCTTCTCTAGCAATATACTGTTTTAAGAGGAAGGCATTTCTGGTCATCTTGACCTCATCTGTCTCAGGATCCGCTAGTGTGTACATATTCCTTCCCGTAGTAGCGACAATTTTCCACGGGCCTGAATATAAGAGTAAGAGTTTTTTCGAAACACCTACTAGAGCATCCGACTTGGGGAAAACTCTAGATAAAACAAGGTCACCCACATTGTACTCTACTGTACGGTGTGACTTGTCGAAATTTCTCTTTCGTGCAGCAGCATTCTTTTTGTGATTCTTCCTAGCAATCTCTATGTAATACTGCACGTCATGGCGCTGATCCACTTCTGGGATCTCGAAGAGCCTGGCTATGTCTCTAGACATAGACTGTCCAAAGTGGCATTCATAGGCTGACACGCCAGTGGTCAAGTGTTTCGCAGAGTTCAAACACTTCTCTATTTTCTCTAAGTATTTGGGCCACAATCTTTGGTTATCATGACACAATTTACGCAGTAAACGTACAGTCGCTTTCACGGCCACTTCCGCCATTTCTCCCTGAGGATAATATGGAGTGGAAGTAATGTGCCTGATACCAAGGTCTGCTAATTCATTTTTCCAGCGGTCAGACTGGAAAGGTGACCCTCTGTCTGTCAAGACGAGTTCCACACTAGGGTTTACTTTTAGGTAGTCCTTAAGCTTCCTTATTGCAGTGGCAGTGTTTGCTTTTCTACAAGCATATAAACCAATGAGTTTAGAAAATGCGTCGTAGAACACGAGAATGTAGTGGACTCCCCCAATTCCTTTGGTTATGGGTCCTAACCAATCAGCACAGACCAAGTAGCCTGGCTTCTCCACGACGAAGGGATTCAGTGGTCCCGGCCGATAACATTGGGGAGGGTTGCTTTTCTGACATAATTCGCAGGAAGCACAAAATTTCCTCACGCTTGCTCGCATCTTTGGCCATACGAAGAATTCAGATAGAAGTGGAAGTAATTTGCTGGCCGACATGTGCCCTCGATCTGAATGGTAATAATCGAGCAGTGGAATTACTAGCACTTCTGGGATGCATATTCGGACTCCTTCCCGGTCATGCTTACATAAGCGTCCGTTCAGAACTTCGAAACGGTGACAAGCACCATTCACTCTTGGTGAGTCCGTCTTCTCTTCTACTTCTCTCTTGATCTTGCCGTAGACAGGATCTGAAGACTGCATCTCCGGTAGTATGGCTATCATCTTCCTCAACTCACATGGAATTTCCGTCAGGATACACATCAGCGACTCCTGGAGGATAGGCTTCCGTGCAACACTGAGGTCTTCTTCTGTGTGAGGAGGGTACCTTGAGTGATAATCACTCAAATTTTCATTGGACTTTACAAACTGAAATTCAAAGTTAAAATTGGAGAGCAGCATCGCCCACCGGGTGATGCGCTGGTTTGTAAGCCTACAGTATAGAATAAACTTAAGAGCAAGGTGGTCACTGCGAATTATGAATTTAGTTCCTACTAAATATTGTTTGAATTTTACAACCCCATCTATTAGTCCAAAGAACTCCTTTTTAGTTACAGAGTAATTCTTCTGCGCAGCATTGAACACACGTGATGTGAAAGCGATGACCCTAATGTCATCATTATTATCACGCTGGTACAATAGAGATGAACACGCAATGTCACACGCATCAGATTCTAAAATGAGTTGTTTGTCAGGCAGGACGGTCTTCAACGCAACTTCTTCTTGGAAGATCTGTTTGATCTTCTCCATCGCTGCCTGATGTTCGGGTTCCCACTTGAACCTCACATTCTTCTTCAGTAGGTTGAACAACGGATGGAGAACTTCCGAGTACTTCCTACTGAAGCATCTGTAATATTGGCAATAGCCAATGAAGGAACGCAGTTTCTTCACGTTCCGGGGTGTTCTGAAATCCAACACCGACTTCACTTTCTCCGGATCTTTACCGATACCGGATTGAGAAAGTTGGAAACCAAGTATGTTAAAACTTTTCCTTGCGAAATTACACTTTTTCAGCCTTAGAGTTAGGCCACCCGCAGTGAGTAAACCCAACACTCTGTCGAGGTGTACAAGATGATCACTGAAGCTCCTGTCGGCTAAAATCAGGTCATCGACATACGCGCCGCAGTACTCTCGCGCTTCAGTTCCTATAAGCATATCTAAAGCTCTAACACAAGAAGCAAGGCTTTGTTTGGTACCAAAAGGTAGTTTCTGAAAAACAGGATATGCCTTCATGTAAGAATCCTAAATATTTTTGGTCGCTTTCCTTAACCTTTATCTGTAGGAACATTTCAGTTGCATCTACACAGCTGAACCAAGAATCATCACATATGTCCTGGAGAACAGATAAGGGTGGCATTGGTCTGTCAGATAGATCGCCAGATATTTTGGCCAGAGCTCGGCCGTCGATACAGACTCGAATACGTCCATCACTCTTAGGTGTCACTACCAGAGGGTTGATATACGCCGTAGGCTGTTTCTTGATCACCCCCCACGCTAGTCATCTCGAAATTTCATTGGATACTAAGTTCCTGTATCTCTTAGGGTAAGGATAGAGTTTGGTCTTGATTGGACGTTCGTCCGTTACTCCAATCTCATGCACGTAGTTAGCTATGCAACCTGGCTTGACATCAAAAAGGGCTTGATGCTTGAGCAGCACAGCTTTCAAACTATCTCTTTGGGAGGCTGAGAGATCTGAGTAGTTCGATACAAACTCTTCTATCTCTGAATGGGAGGCGCGAGTCTTCACTTTCACCCACTCTTCTGGTGGGAATACGTGAACTGCCATTTCTTGGGCACTTGGGAACCTTCCATCGTCCAAGTTTGGGGCACGAGTGGCCTGCTCTGTAGAGGTCTTATACTTATTTTGTGCACTAACCCGTATGGCCTTCCGTCTTTCGTCTGACGAGAAAAAATTACAATTAACATTATCTAATTCATCCATTAAACTAAATGGTTTTATGCACTCTCCATTCAACTCCAAACATCGAACTACTAGATCTTCAGTCTCGCAATCTACTGATCTAAACGCCACTTCTACATCATGAGGATGTTTGAGATGTAGAAGGCCGGTGTCATAGTCTAACACGGCACGAGATTCAGTGAAAAAGTTGGATCCTAGTATCAAAGACCTATTCAAGCCTGAAATTATTATACCTAAAGTATGATATTCCTTCCCTTGTATCCGAATGACAGAGTTTGGCCAATTAGCATCGCTGATTTACTACCAAAAGCGGACGCTACCCGTATATTCTTCGCACTCAAAAATGCGGGTGGGGGTTGGCTGTTTGAGACGGTGTCCCAAACTTCTTTTGAAATTGCGGAGCAGGTCGCCCCGGTATCCAGTAAACAATTTACTTTCTTTTCCAAATAAACACACATTTATCTCTGGTAGTGAGATGACGTTATTTGAAGGTAATGTTTCATTACAAGAGTCAACAAGGTTCTTAAAAATGCCATTCGCTTCCTCATAAATTTCCCTATCTATGTCTATATGTTCTCCGTTCCTACTTAGTAATACTAATTTATTTTCTAACATGCCTTCATCAAAATACTACTTAGTTTTTATTTGTAAACACAAATTGCAATTTTCTTCTTTTTCTTCTTCTGATACATAAATTTCTTTCACTGCGGTTTCGCAAGAGTCATCAATATTTTCCTTCTCGAAACTAGTTTCTGAATTTCGCACATACTTGGGATGTAATTTAGTCAACTCGGGTGAACAAGTTCTCTCCGTGTCCATCCTACCGCCGCCGCAAGTGTATGCGGACAATCCTCATTCCCTTGAAGAAGGAGATGAGGATTGGTTACTCCTGGTAACATTTGTATTCTGGTGTGGAGGAGGGGGCGCACGGTCATAGTGCTCAAGCAACTGTATTTCTTCCTCTTCTCGTCGGAAGGAATTCCCTCGCTGACTATCCGCATTGCGCGTTCCTCCCCTCCTACCGCGGGCTCCACGACTGTTGTTGTTGTTGTGGTGGGTGTGGGAGTTCCCCCCACGTGACCAACCAGACGACCCACTTCCGTTGCTCTGATTTCGAGGAGGTGAGCGCTGGTTGTTTTGGTTCGTGTGTTGTCTACGTCTCTGGTAAGGACGCTGGTTATCTCGCGTTCTATTTATTTGCTTACGAGCCAGCTGCTTACCGCTAAGGGGTTATTTTCCTCGCTGTCAATGCTCACCTGGAGCATGTTGACCCCTTTCCTAGGGTTCTGTTGGTAGAACTGGTCTCGATTCGTCATCGAAGACTGCAGTTCTTGAACTAAATTAAGTAGCTCTGCAATGGTTTTCGGGCGAGACGAGACAATAGCCCGAAATAACCAGTTTGGAAAATGCCGTGGGAGTACTTTCAACAATGTGGCATCTGACATACGTGGTTCAAGTATGCTATTCTTGTGCAGCAAATCCAGCAGATATTCTGCTGGGGATTTGTGCACACGACTATCGAAATGTGAAGTTAGTATGTTAGCCCTCAAATTTGCTAAACGTTCTTCACTTAAGTAACACTGTCTGAATTCATGCACGAAATCTTCATAGGTTCTGATTTTACTCCGGTTCACTTGGAACCACTGATACGAGGTATTTCTCACAGCCCTTGGGATGAAGCTCAATCTCATCTCGTCTGGTACCCCGGTGACCTCAAAATATCTGTCCAAGTCTTGAAGAAAATTATATGTCTCGGTTTCGGTCTCTGTTCCCATATAAACTGGCAAAGTGACGTCTCTATGTGTGAGACCTAACGCTGTGGCCAACTTGTGTCTCGTCTCATGATTACATGAGCGAGACGTTGACGGGACAGGGTCTGTCTCGTGGGCTTTAGCCAGGTTCCCAGGTTGAGAACCGGGCAAGTCGCGACTCGAGGAGTTGTTTGGCGAAGGAGGTCGTTCTTGCGTGGCGGAGACGGAGATGTTCGCGAGTCTCCCCTCGATCACCTCGCTCGTCTCCTTCTGCATGGAGTTTTTCCATTCCTCCATTTTCTTTTCTAACTGAGTGCATACATCTTGAACGGTATCATGCATCTGGCGAATGCTACCGTTGCACTCCGATCTTATTTCCTCGAGCTGCGTTTCCTGCTCGATTTCCCCCCTGAGCCTGCTAGTTGGGAAACGAAGCTCACTTCCACTCTCCTGACCTGATTATTTAACTGTTGGGTGGTCTGTTCTACACGAGACGAGACCCGCTGTAAGTTTTCTGTGAGATCAGTATAATTTTCTTCGAGTTTCTTTGCTGTTTCCGTAACGCGTGAGTTGAGGTCCTCACGAGCGCCTTCGATCTCCCCCCTAAGCTCCACTGTGGTGATCTCTAGCCGCTCGGTCAGCTCACGTTCACTGTGCTCGAGTCTCGAACTCACAGTCTCCAACTGGAGTTCAAGACGAGCGTTACTGGGCTCGATGGCCTGTTCGAGACGTTTATACATATCTTTCGTCTCTCTATGTACTTGTTCCAGGCCGGTCTCTACTCTTTGTTCTAACCTTTGACAGCTGTTCCCTAGATTACTGTTACTTTCTTCTATCTTTCTCTCTAATTTCTCTAAACCTTTTGAACTTTCTTCTAATTTTGCCTCTATTTTACTTTCTAAATTTTCCTCATTTTCAATAAGCTTTAACTCTAATTTTGCCTCAAGGTTCTTCTCACTCTCCTCGAGTTTCCTTTGGCCCTGCAATATTTCACCTAAAATGGCCGCTAGGTTTAAACCACTAATACTTCCCAAAGTGCTACCTTCGTTCATGGCTGGGCTAATTATATTTTCCGTATTGACAGTCGTTTCGTCCCTTTCCTCCCGCAACGGCACTTCCGGTTCCCTACCTGTGGCTGGCGGAACCGTTTCCACCACATCAGCGTTTCCCACTACGCTGTCCGTGCGCTCGTTAGCGCCCTGCTCTTCAACAATACTCTCCTCTGAGAGCTCGTCAGCTCTCTGAGCGAAATCTTCATTTATAAACTGTTGGTCCATGTTTTCCACTTTACGAGCCTGTGCTCTTGTTACTACCATTAAAACAAAAAATTACACAAGTTTTCTTCCCCCCTAACTTCAATAGGCCTGAATTCTCTAATACACTATTATAAAACACAAAAATTCAAAGCACAAACATAAAAATTCAACATACAGGACACCGCAGTTCTTGGAAATTTTCAGAGGGATAGAGAAACATAAACCGAAAATTTTACTTCAAATGTATACTGACCAAGGAGTATATAAAGAATACTCTATCGCCCTTTACGCTGTTGGCGCCAAGAATGTTGGCGCAAGAGCGTGGAATATCGAGCCCTGCAGCTGGGTAGCCACGATTGTTGTGAGGTGCAGGTAGCCAGAGCCGAAACTAAGGATACCAAGGAACACCAACACAAAATTAATTAATAAAATAAGGTGGAGTGGCTGGGAATAGTCAAAACAAGGTTCAAAATTTTCATAAAATGCGAATTACAGGCATCTGCATACCTAATTCCCTGCTTGGAGAGAGCAGTAATCTCCTGTGAAGCCGCCACTGCCACATATAAATTCGGTAGAGCATGTAACATTTAGTTAACCAGAACTACAGATCTCAAGGTACTCTGTATGACAGTCATGGCCTAGAAGCTACTATAGTGAGTTTATGCTAATAACAAATAGGTTAAAAAAATCTACTTTAAACTAACAGGTAGCAGCCTGTTTTAAAACTCACTATACTCATGACTGTAAGCTTTGGTTCTATGGGCATAATACTCTCTGTGCCCCATTCAGAGAGCTGGTCAGATATACAAACAACAAGGGAAAATGTTTCCTTGTCTCACACTCCTGAAACAAAACATTTTGAATTAGTAACAGGTACTCACCCTGCAGCAAGAACAGACCAATGGAAATACTGGGTAAAGATGGCGGTTTATTTCCGTGTTTGTAGAACATAGGATGAGTGCTGATAATATGTTAACACTCCATTTACACATTAACTTCGAACTTTTCTTCAGTAGTGCACTACTCACCACACACTATGAAATATATATATATATACACCAAAATTTTCTTTTCACTATATATAAAAAAATAAAAGAGGATGTGTTAAACTTAATTTGTAGAGATCTGTTTGATCTCAGAAAATGCTCTGAATTTAAATTACAACTTTTTAGCTCCTCATTTTTGTGAGTTCAAAGTCTCTGATAGTTTCAGAGAGGAGGAATGCAATAACACAAATTTTAAGATTGATGCACACTTTGATGAATATAAAAATTAAAAGAAAATTAAACAGATCAAATATTTTAATATGTTCGGCGCACTGTTCCTGTAGCAGATATATCACTCACACACACAGTTCTGGCTTGAAGTCACTCCGTCGTTGGTACATTCTCATTCCACTGGAGAAGCTGCAATGTTCCTTCAAATTAATAAGCTGGATAACGAATTATCCTGAACTGGACATATTATATGTCTGTAAAACAAGCAATTTACCTATTGCTTGGATCCTTGTTCAAAAGTCCAAGGAGGCACTGCCTTAAATGACATGACAGGCCTATAATATCTCAACTGAGATATTGTATATTTATGTTTCCACTTCCATACTGAAAGTGGTAAATGCTCCCCTGTGCTAAGATGGGGTTTTTAGACAAAAACTGTCTACTTAGTTCTGCTTCATGAGGTACAGATAGCACTGTGTTGTGATAAGAAAAAAAAATATGTTAAAAGTAACTTTTCATGGTAAATGGTCGTCGATACGGATGACTTAGTTTTTCACAACTTTAAAATATTAGCACTGTTCAACGCTTTGATGTATCTCACAATAGAAGGCACTGAGTAAAAGCAAAGTTCACCACACACACAGTTTCCCGATACATGTCGGTTCATGTATGTTCAACAGGAAATCCCTGGGAGACCGATGCTCACACGTTTTCCTGGGTCAAAACTGCCCGATATGTAAGGAAGTATAGATGACTTCCTTCTGGAATCATACGACGTTTTCTCTTCTAGAGCTACGAATCAACTTACTTGTTCTCCCGCTGAACAAGTATATTAATCGCACCAAAACCAAGAAAAGGGAGGACTCGCTCCTTTTCGAGTCTTTCAACAAAGGTTTTTATGCCTCCGGCGATTCTACTGGGAGGTCTTCCGCAAATACCAACTCGGAAACCTGCTTCTGGCTGCATTTTCTCCCAGCCATTCCTTGACAAGTGCTGCTATTACTTCAAATGGCGGTGACATTTGAAACTTCTGCTCACAACAGAAGTCTATGGAGTTTTCAAACAACGTAATTATTTTCACTTGTAACTAATACTACGAATAAGAGAAATACATGATAGTATATACAGAATAAAAGTAAAATATACATAGAATACATTTATATTGGTGTCATAAACTGTCATCTCTCACAGTACTTGAAATAAGCCTATTTTCCTGCGGCTGCCTTTCAACCTGTCTGCTACCAATTCGCATCCATGTTGGTAGGAGAGAGAGAGAGGAAAACATCTTTAGTTATTATTAATTTTGACAGTTACAAGAGCCAAATGTCTTGTACGAAAAGGGATACACGTTGACAAAAATAGTCATGAATTTAGAACGGTATTTCCAAGAACGAGTGAGCGTAATACGTTAATATTAATATTTAACATAGAAAATGAATCAAAATAAAGTAAACATTTCAAAACTGCTGTGCATCCTGGGTAAAAATTACAACATTTTCAACAATAGAAGTTGAGCGTCTGTAAGCACTGTTTCCAATTCAGCGTTGCTTCACTAGAGGAAGTGAGTAGGATCCTTCCGGTGTATAATGAGTCTTATTCTATCACTCATTTAGTGATTTCCTGAAATGGTGAGTTGTGAAGGACCTCACATACAGTATTCCAGGCGACGAAGAGTCGCGAGAGAAAAAAAAATTCTCTGTTAGCGTAGCTCCGTCTTCCAAAGTTCCAAACTCAATGCATGATTCCATAGAATATGCCTATTTCTTCGTTAATTAATCCAATGTAGAGTATTATAATAACTCTCTTCCTTCATTCCCAAGTATAATATATATAATACAATGACCCAGTAATGAGATGCACGCAATAAAATCAAATATCATTAGCCTATACAAGAAATAACATACATGAATAAATACAATATAATACAATATTGTATTAATATTTCCGTACTACGCTCGGTGTTTAAACATCTTTAATCATAATAACTAGATAATATTCAATATGCATACTAATTTTCAAGCAATTAATTTTATCACAAATTGATCTATTTACATAATGATATGTAAATGTGCCCCTCATCTGCATTTTGATATGCAGATGAAGGAGAAGGACTTCGGCCTTCTACACTTAACGTACCCCGTTTATTTTGTGTAATTTCATATTGTAATGTTTAAGAACTTCATGCTCTTGTGGGGATTGTTATTCTCAAAAAGGGGATTACAATCTATTTGTTTCTATTTAAAGTGTATTTTGTTTCATGTGTGTGTTGTAATGTAAAGGGAACGAATAGTAAATGAACACGCTAAATATTTCTTATTCATAATTTTATTTTGGGAGATAATTTGTTAATTTAGTTATCCGCTGGCTTTATGGTATAGCGAGCTGGTGTTTGAAAAACTGTGATAAAAGCATATTTTGTTTTCTGTAGTTTCCTTCGTTTAAAATGTTCATACAAAGCATTCAAAAACCCTTTTGGCAACTAATTATAACAACGTTAATCAAAGGACTTTCTTGTGTAATATGACTCCTTGCTGAGAGAGAAAAATAAGTAAAGTTTCATAAGATTCATTTCAAGTGTAAATTGGCATATAAAATCGACCCTGTTACTCAAAAAAAAAAAAAAAATTATTTTTTTTAATACAAAAGTTGCTTTAACCCTTAACTCTTCTGGTAGAAAAAGTCACACAGTTGTCTGCTGGTGAGGTATCTGGAAACCCCACATTAAAAATTACACTTTAAATCTTGTAGTAATAGTTTTATTTTTTGTAATAGTTGCAGGCATGATTATACACAATCAGGACAAAGTTACGTACGAATGATATTCCTTGCAAATTCTTGCACTTGTAAAAAATACACCTTACAAGGGACCTCACTCAAGTGTATGCCTCCGATTTCAATGATTTTTTTTTTCTGATGAGGGCATGCATGCATCAGAAATGTTTAAAATTTGTCATGACAGAAATTTTTATTATTAAGATGAGGTGTCACATGCTATGGTTTTCATTTTTCAAAACTCCACTTTCATTCAAAATGGCGGATTTCAAGATGGCTGCTCTCAGGTTACCCTTACCTTACCACTTCCCTCTAGGCCTAATATGTATCACCAAAGCTTTTATTCGCTTATTATCATTAATACGCGGGTTAGAAGCGGAGGTAAGGGACAGAAGATGAACTGTGTTCACTTTTTTTCTGTATGACATGAATGGTCACTCTCAATGTTAAACTCACTATCCGTATTTGATTCAACGTCAGATTCTAGCTCGTTCTGATTTATGGTAGCGATTTCGCTCTCATCTCAAGGCTTACTATTACCATAACCTTTTGTAGTAATTTTAGTATGAAGAAACAACCTTTTATGTTTTTTTTTAAAAAAAGAACAACAATTTTCTTTGCGAGCGAAAGTAACATTTAATAAAGAAAATAAACTTCCGTAACGTGCTCCTGGGGTATTTTTATACCCCAGCAAGGTGTTATTATTAACGATAAAATCATAATGACGTTCAAACAGCATCATATGCACAAGTCCACTACAAAATGAAATTACGTTGAAAAACAGAAAAATCTGGCGACAAATAAAAAATGTACATTGCTGGCCGTGGGGTATTTAAATACTCCACCAGCACGGTTAAGGGTTAATAAAAATGTAAAATTCTTTAGTTAAATGCTTAAACAATAAAAAAGACATAAAAAATTAGATTATTATTTCTTTATTTAACTATTTGTAATGTGTTAATGTTTTAAGTTTCAACTACTTAAAGGTAACCTTAAAGTAAAAAAAAATAGTGTAATGTGTGTCTGTGTACGCCAACATAAATTAAATTCATTAACTTCGTATTTTGTGTCTGGTTTATGTTTGGGCAGCTTCACATCTCTAAAAATCTAAAGTTCGGTTCCCAGTCAAAACCCTTTCTTTTTAACAGTATTTTAGTCAAAAACTAAATTTTTTTATACACATCGTTTATTCTATAATATAAAATATTCTATTCTCTCTTTTTTATTTCAAAATACTAACGAAAAATTACTGCTAATCGTTACTGCATCTTTAGTGCTTCCAGAAAACACATATAGTTCAGTTAGTGTTTCACTATTAGTGTAGTTATGGCCAATTACATGTTATGAAACTCTCATAAGATATACATGGGGAATTATTCATTGCCTCAAATTCCAGCAAAATTCAAAAGCACTGATAATCTCTTCTACTGCAATCGTTAGTGCTTCTTAGTGCACCAACATCTAACTTTAATGCTTCATTAGTGTAAGTTCTACAAGTAAAAGAAACATTGGGGGTAAGCGTGAACTTTGCCACCGCACTTCAAGCACTGACAAAAAGAAATAGTGAAATTCGTTAGTACATCGTTAGTGCTTCTAGAAAACACTAATAGTTTAGTTATTGCTTCAATATTAGTGAGGTTATGGCCAATTGCACGTCACGAAACTCCAATAAGAAATACATGGGGAATTTTTTATTGCGTCAATACTCCGTCAGATTCAAAAGCACTAATGATCTCTTCTAGTCCAATCATTAATTCATTAGTGCTTCTTGGAGCACCAACACCCAACATTAGTATTTCAATAGGTTGGGCGCCAGAAGCGAGAAAACATTAGCTTCCCAAGAAAGCACTAACGATGAAACCTAGTGCAATCGATAGTGCATCGTTTGTACTTATAGTAAACGCTATTAGTTTCGTTAGTGCTTCAATATTAGTTTAGATATGCCTAATTGTACGTCAGAAAACTCTCATAAGAAAAACGTGAATTTTTCGTTGGGTCAAGTTCTCGTGAAATTTAAAAGCACTAATGATCTATTCTAGTGCAAACGTTAGTGCTTCGCTAGTGCTTGCTAGTGCACCAACTCTGAACATTAGAGTTTCTCATCTTGAATGTTTTTGTGGGGAGGAGCTAGCATTGCTAGAGCTTTATAAAACACTAAGAATTGTTAGTGCCTTGATGAATAATGCTGGACTAAATTTAAATTTATGGAATTTTACACTAATTGTCCAACAAAGGTGTGATAACTGCCAGTGGTTAGTACACTGTTAGTGCTCCACAAAACGCTAATCTCTAACGTCTGTGCCACCACAGTTTAAGAGTTATTAATAAATAACTCGGGCGGGGTTAACTCCAGGTTTTTGAACTTTTACACAATTATTTTAAAATTTGATAAATTTTAATTGAGTTCCGTCCGAGTTATTCACTAATATCTCTTAAACTATGATAGCACTATCGTGATTGCTTAGTATTTTTAGAACACTAGAAAAGCACAAACCTTTAGCGATTACCCTATTTTTTGATGGACAATTATTGTAAAAATCGATAAATTTAAATTTATCCTAATTAATAACTCCTAAATTATCATAGCACTAACATTAATGCTTAGTTTATGGAACACTAACCGCGGGTGTTGTCTCATTTCTGCCTGACAATTAGTGTAAAATTGTATAAAAATTGAATGATCTGAAGCCCGTGTTGTTCATTAATAACTCCTAAACTATGGTAGCAGTAACGTTAATGCTTAATGTCATTTGCAGCGCTAAACAGTGCACTAACCTTTGGCGTTTATTACACCTTTGTTCGATAATCATTGTAAAATTCGATAATATTAAATTTAGTCCTTCAGGAGCGAGGCTATGTGAGTCGTGAACCTATTGATTAACGTGGAATCCGAACCACATGAGCTCCCTCCGGGAATTTAACCCGGGTCTCCCACGCCAAAAGCGCGTACGCTAACCGCTTAGCCACGAAGGAGCTTAGGGCTAAAAAAGTTGACGCTAAATATTGTTAAATTGGCTTCAGCTCACCAAGCTCTAAGTAACCATTAATAAAGAGAGGGAATATTAACATTCCAGAAAATAATCTTACTGTAATTTGTTATATCTTTAGTTCGTACGAGCTCGTAATTTTACAGAAAATAAGTCAACAGCGTCGAATTTTTGACACAGTGAACAGCCAGTGCTGATTTTTCTTTTATTTCTTTTCGTTAAGAAAAGTCATCTACAGGCAATAATGCGAATTATATGATATACTTTTAAACATGGTAACTCTTCTACTGGTTCTAACTCTTCTACTGGTTCTATCAGAACAGAGGTTAATTGTTCATGCTATTGTATTACAGTGGACTTTATATTCCTACAGGTATTTAAGAAGAAATTTGCGACTGTCCATCTGCTTTTTGCGATAAGGTGACTAAACTATTTGCTTTTCTTAAAAAAATGTTATATATATATATATTAGGGTGGTCTTTAATTTTCGAATTCCGAATTTCTTTGCTCCCAACCCCTAAATAGGTTCCATGTCGGACCAGATTAATCTGTGAAAAAAATGGGCTCAATCGAAGAATATTTAACCGACCCCCAAGCGTCCTAAACATCTGAATGCATTTACAATGTATAGTATTTGGCAAAAGTTTGTAATAACCTCTTGTAACTTAAAAATGGCTGAGGGAAAGGAATAGAGGTTGTAGAAGTAGATCCATACCTGATACTGAGTAGTGACCGAGATGAGGCATATCTTTACGTCCACCATATTGGATTCGGGCACAAAATTTTAAATAGAAATGACCTCGTATGATATATCATTTTGAGGTAGCTTTTGACGACAAACAGACGTTCTCCCTTTATTTTACACTTATCTCTGAATATGTAATAATTATCAACTATGGAAAATAAAAGATCCGAAGTAATAAAACTTAATATTCTGTGAGTTTATATCTCTGTACGGGCCGCAGATTTATAAGATTGTTGAATAGTTTCCGTTATTTGAATTAAACCATAAAGTAAAGAAAGAAATGCACATGTCCATCTACTTGGAAAGAAGATGTGAACTTTTAACGTGGGTTGAATATATTGAAAAACATTGTGGTGGTGAATGATGTTGCAGAGAGAGGTGTGAAACTGATACAAGAATACGGGAACATTTTTTATAAAGGACGAAAAAGAGAAACAATACATATTGCAGATAGTCAGTGAACACAGAAAAAAGTTTTAAAGTAAGAAGGGTTTATTCCAGACTTTTCCTATATATTAATATATTGGGTATATATTAATATATTGGATATATAACTTTAGGTCCCTTGGGGGTCGGTTAAATATTCTTTGATTGAGCCCAATTTTTTCATGGATAAATTGGGTCCGACATGGGACCAATTTAGAGGTTGGGAGCAAAGAAATTCGTAAAAAAAATTTCGCCATATAATTAAGGACCACCCTAATATATATATATATATATATATATATATATATATACAGTGGCGGATCCAGGATATGATCAAGGGAGGGGCTAAACCATAATTTGCCGTTTTATCCAGTGTAAAGTTAAATTGGAGCCCATTTTATCCAGTGTAAACCTCAGCTTCAAGGGGGGGGGCTATAGCCCCTTAGCCCCCCCTTAGATCCGCCCTTGTATATATATATATATATATATATATATATATATATATATATATATATATATATATATATATATATATATACTATATCTTTGCTTCATCCAATTCTTATATTGAACCTTGTGCCTTGGTAGATTGGGTTAAGATGATGGGGGGCGTTCAGAACAATCACATTCACCCAAAGGGCCGCTACACTCGAAAAGGTTGAGAACCACTGCTCTAACGAATGGCACTATTTTTTCTTAGTACTTGAAGTGGAGGGCGGTCAGCGTGTAATTACTCTCTATTATTGCTTTGGTTCTAGAGTGCTATACTGATGAAGTACTAGAGGTTGGTGCACTAAGAAGCACTAACGACGCTCTAAAGCATGGATGGCACTATTCTTTCGTTAATGCTTGAAGTGGGAGCAGCGTGAACTTGGCCCCCAAATGTTTTTTACTTGTAGCACCGACACTAATGAAGAACTAACGTTAGGTGTTGGTGCACTAAGAAGCACTAATTATTCACTAACGAAATGCACTAGAAGAAATCACTAGTGCTTTTGAACTTGGCGGGAATTTGACGCAACGAGAAATTCCCCATGTATTTCTTTGGGAGTTTCGTGATATAATTTTTCCATATCTACACTAATGATGAAGCACTAACGAAACTATTAGTGTTCTCTAGAAGGACGAACGATGCTCTAACGAATAACACTTTTTTGTTAGTGCTTAAAGTGGGGGTCAGCGTGTAATTACTCTCTATTATTGTTTTGGCTTTAGAGCATACTAACGAAGCACTAATGTTAGAGGTTGGTACACTAAGAAGCCCTATTGATTGCATTAAAGTGATCATTAGTGCTTTTGAATTTGGCGGGAATTTCCCCATGTGTTTCTTATGGGAGTTTAGTGACATGTAACAGGCCATATCTTAATAATGAATCACTAACGAAACTATTAGGGTTTTCTAGAGGCACTAACGATGCACTAACGAATAGCACTATTTTCCGTTATTGCTTGAAGTGGGGGCAGCATGTGCCATTGTTCAGTGTTGGGAAGTAACGTAACGCAAGTAACGTTTCCTAGTAACGCGTTACATTTTTTCCAAAGTAACTGTAACGGTAACGCGTTACACTGAGAGAAAAAAATGTAGGTGGCATACTTAAAAACGTGGGTTACATTCGTAATTCCTGTAGTTTCTGGACTTAACGTACAACCGTATATAAAATCCTTCAGCAAATGTATAGCTGAAAAAGTATTTATTATACGTACTGTCTGCATAAGTGCAATGACGTCATTCGTGTGACGTCATCTGCAGTAACAAGTATATACGGAGATGATATCTAGCTTTGTGACGTCAGGATCGTATGTAGCATGTGGGTTAATAATGACGACACACACTGACTATCAGGACGGAGCATAATTTCAAGAAGTATGCAATATACGTTCTGTACGTATGTTTCTTGCGTTCAACCCCGAGACAGCATCTATATCGTACTTGTGCCCCGTACGTACGACTAGATACAATATACGTATTGTACGTATATATTACACAGATTTTCCTTATGTCGCACACAGCTTGTCCAGATACAGCATACAGAATATCCGTATGCACCATACAGAGTGCACATATGTAGCTTACAGACTGTCTGCATGCAGCATATAGATTATACGTATGTCGCGTACAGGTTGGCCATATGTAATGTATGGATTGGATGTATATAGCTAATAGGTTGTCCATATGAAATATACGGATTTTACCTGTATCGCATACGTATTGCCTTCTTGTTAAATATGGATTGGACATATGCAGGATCTAGATTGTACGTACAGTGCACCATTATTAAAGTGCTGCAACATACTGCAAAGTGCATGATACATTCTTACTGTAATGTTGTGAAATATTGTTTTACTCTGTATGAAAACAAAAATAGCTTAAAATATGGTTGATCTCCTTTGTGCCAATAATAATAAAATTAACAATACTACACTTTTCAAATCTTAGTTTGGAGCAGTGAAACTGTCCAAAGAAATGTATTTATCTGCAGGGTGTCCTATAAGTTTGGGCTTCCTGCTAATTCGTTGGAAAGCTACTGCAAAACCAAGTGTTGAAAAGTGACAAGCGTTAATTTTAAAATTATGGGCACAAAGGAGGTTAACCATATGTTAAACTATTTTCGTTTTCATACAGAGTAAATCAATATGATATATTACTGTAAGAATTTATCATATGGTTTGCAGTTAGTTAGTTGCAGCACTTCAATAATAATGCAAAATGCACAGCCGTGTACAATCCTATATTCAAACTCAAACAAGATTTACGTACAATCATTTATTAAGCTGTTATCATCCATTGCTTGTACGATATAAAGATTATTTTACCTCATTCTTTTCCTTAATAGTATCTTCTTCTAAAGTGCAGTTGTTACCACAAGAGGCCTGAATAGAATTTTCCAGAAATAACTTCTCTGTACATTTTAATTAACAGGTATGTTTTTTTTGTTTGTTTGTTTGTTTTTTTTTTTTAAATGTCGCAATAATTAAAAGTGTGGTGTCAGCCGAAAACGTATTCACTCACAAGATGATTCCTACTCAGTACTCGCCATTAAAAATGCAACACCAAGAAGGAGACTGGGTAGCTGCGCCAAAGTTCCCAGGCCGATACCTAATAGTAAGTGCAGAATACTCTTAAACGTCCGCTGTATTCGCTGTGTGACAACTTGGTGACAGCGGAGGCGTTGTGCAGCCATCGACTAAACATATTTATCCTTCCCTGCTCTAGACATTCTGCAAATTTGGACTTTCCTGGATGCATCCTTCTTAGTTTTAAGCAACGAGCAGTTTAACAGTCTCATACATTGCTTAAAGAAAGAGCAATGATTCTCAGAATTACTCGGAAGATATATATACAATAATTTAAAACTGTTATCTCAAACTTTGCAATTCAGAGCACGAAAAGAACTATAGCTAAAGCAACACTGATTTTAGCCAGATAGTAACTAGTAAACTCAATCACACTCAGTACCGTTAGTTGCTTGGTGTTATCCGTAAGTCAGAGATCGTGGTATCTCATTTCGTGTAGATTTTTGCATTTGTTTAATGCTAAAAATGTATTTTATCGCTAATTGAACCCAGTATCATATATATACCGACAGGACGTACCTTAGTCACAAGGTGACATGAGTGAAACACTAAACTATTCGATTCACACCTGCGACCTTGTCAACACTAGAGAAAGTTACAAAGTGATTAAGTAAATGCGGAACATAATTCATACAAAATATAGCGATGTATGAAGTCTCCGTTTCATACGACTTGGATAAAGGACACATCTGAAATAGCAACAAAGAAATATATAATGATTTCTCTGGATAATTTGGATTAGTCCAGAATTCGAACACATATACGTTGGTAAGTCCAACATTTCTTGTTTTTTTACTTTTTTCTTTGGATTCCCAATAAAGTTGACTACTGAAAAGCTGAGTTTTAGATTCTGTATTAAAACAACACCTTCGCTAGACATGTTCAGTATACACATTGTCTTACATATAGAACAATACATTAGTTATTAATGCATGTCTGAAATAATAGTACTTCGTATAGAATTTTACTTCATCCAATCGTAATAGCACAAAGATAAAAAATATTGCGAGGGATAATGTTCTTATTACAGAGAAAAAGAGTTGAAATGACTTAACATTAACAAACATTTTCTTTAAACAGAGATAATATTTTATTCTAATTTATGGAAGAAAGAAATAATTTGTAGTACAGTATCTTTATTAGAGTTATACAGTATATTCGTACAAAAGAATGTAAGTACAACTGGGTCTGTCTTCAGAAAGGACGTACTTTTAGCCACAACCTACACTGCTTCTTTTGACTGTCTTTCAAGCAGAATCCTGGTTTGATGCACGAAATACCTGCAACAAAAATCACAAAATATTTAAAATGTTACATTCAGTGAGCTTAATTTGGTTGTACTTAACAATACAAAGTATCTTAACATTTTTGAGATTAAATGGACAAAATCGTTCGGTCAGGTATGGACTTTTGGGTTGCACGTAGAAAAACTATGAAGTGTTTATTGATGCTGAACAACAACTCAAAATGTATTACTATTCAAAAGTAAGTGGGTACCCCAATGGTGTTCGGGGTACCATGGGGCACCTAATGTCTGTATTTTTTAGATATATTGAAATGTATGTCTCTAAAATATAAAGAACTGACATCTGTTTACCGAAAACCTCAACTCAGTAAGCCTTATGGATATCGAGATATGGGAAAATAAAGAACGACACCATAGAAGTATGGGGTTTGCGTACTAGATGGTGCAGTTTCGGAAACGTAATTACGAGGGCTTACAACAACCTCAAAAGTACTTTCAATTAAATACACTACACACACGCCCTGATGGGGGTTTTCGGGTACCATGATATTCGCAGAACTCTAATTTCTAAACATTCTGAAATATGTCTTAATAACGTTTTAAAGAACGTTAGAGGTGTGTGTTTACCGAAACCGCAAGTCGGTACGCCTAACAGTTACCGAAATATGGTGAAATAAAAAGCGACACCGTAGGTACGTGGAGCTTGCATATTAGACAGTACAATTTAGAAAATTAATTAAAATATGACTATCAAGATATTGTCAAATAAAGGGAGGATCCATACAGTTATGGGGTTTTCGTGTTAGGTGGTAAAATTTCCGAAACCGGTTATGGAAAGTTAATAAGCATCAGTAGCAATTTCATCTTAAAGTAATTAGGTATTTCCATGGAGTTTAAGAACATCATGGGGTCTACCAAGATTAAATTTTAAAAGCTTTGGAAAATATATTTTGACATTTGTAAAAAGTATTAGAAATATGTATTTACCTAAAAGTTCCAGCTAGTACATTTAGCAGCTAGAGATACACCACACCATACAATAAAAGCGTATTAGATCTTGAAATTTCAGAAAACAATTATTGATCCTAACAAAAGTTAAATAAGATGGTACTTCTATGGGTTAAGTGAGTACCTCAGACTCGTCAGTACAATTTCGATCGAAAGGTTAATTCAGCTCTAAATTTTCTTTGGACAATTCCAAGCGTTTATCGGGCTCTGAAATAAAGTGAACATTTTTGTCAATATCTAATATAGCAAGCGAGATATAAAGAATTGTGTATTTTATGACGTCGTAAAAATAGAGACCGACATGGATTTGTACTTTTGAGTGTTTGCTGTAAGAAGAAGAAATTTCAGAAAACAACCGTATATACCTTAATAGGCAATTAAATGGGCGGGGGCACGGTGGCTTAGTGGTAGAATGCTTACCTCTGGTGTACTGGGTTTTTGGTTCGATCCGCAGCCAAGTCAGTTTGTAGTGGACATCGTATTCCTGGGTTTTCTCGGGGTACTCTCTTTCCTCCCACCTTTGCATTCCATCAATTCTGTCAACAACATTCACTTGCTTTAATCAAAATCTCCCTGAGACTTAAATTCATAATCGTGGGTCGCTACACTGAAGTATTTCCTTTTATTTAATTTAATATTAAATGGGGAGTTAAGTATGATCGTATCTATATGGGTTAAGTGAATACTCCAATAGTTTCTGCAAAAAAAGATTAGTTAAACACCCTACCACTAAGCTACTGTACCCCCGCCCATTGAATTGTCTATTAAGGTATATACAGTAGTTTTCTGAATTTTTTCTTATAGGAAAGACCCAAAAGTACAAATATATAAAGATCTCTATTTTTACGTCATAAAATATATAATTCCTTATATCTTGGTTACTATCTTAGATATTGACAGCGAATTTTCATTCTTTTGCACAGCTCGATGAACCCTTGGAATTGCCTGAAGAAAACCTAGTGCTGAACTAATCTTTCGATCGAAATTGTACTGAGGTACTCATTTAACCCATAGAAGTACCATCTTATTTAATTTTGTAGCGACCAATAATTGTTTTCGAAATTTCAGGATCTCATACGCTTTTATTTCACAGTGTTTCTCCAGATGTTAGATGTACTAGCTGGAAGTTTTGGGTAAACACATATTTCAAATACTGTTTACAAATGTCAGATTATATTTTCAATAGCTTTTAAAATTTAATTTTGGTAGACTCCATGATGTTCTAACACCCCATGAAGATATCTAATTACTTTAAGATGAAATTGCTACTGGTATTTATTAACTTTCCATGACTGATTTCGGAAATTTTAGCATCTAACACGAAAACCCCTTAACTGTGTTGGTCTTCCCTTTATTTGACAACATCTTGATAGCCGTAAGTCATATTTTAATTCATTTTCCGAATTGTAGCGTCAAGTATGCAAGCCCTACATATTTATAGTATCGCTCTTTATTTTACCATATCTCGGTATCCATAAGGCTTACCGAGTTGCAGTTTTCAGTAAAATAAAAAAAAAAATCAGTTCTTTACATTTTAGAGGCATGTAATTCCATTAATCTAAAATGAAGAAATTAGGTACCGCATTGGAACCCCATTGGAGTACTCACTTACTTTTGCATAGCAGGGTAAAAACGCCAGTGGTTCTCACTTTAAGGTTGAAAACATACTATTTTGTCTTTTCTCTGAGCATTGTGGATCTGTCGGAGCTATACCGTAGTTGGAAAGACTCACTGATCCTTCCTATAATGACCATGTAGTCAGAATTCAAAAAGGAGTAGAAGGAAAAACAATATTTTAAAATAATTGCACCAGTAGTCCTCATCTTAAAATCAAAATGTTCCAGTAATAGTTAGGATTTTCTATCAGTGTTCGTCACTCAAATAACTTGACATAATTTATTCAAAAACGCACTGTGTATCAGTTTAGGGTTAAGAACACAATATAAAGTAGTAAGCTTAATAACTTTGCATCACTTTTAGCACTCAAGAAAGAAAATAAAAACGTTTTTACATACTTTTTAAAGCAATTTCAGAAAGAAAAATGTTAACTGAATTCAAAAGTTAACTGTATATCACTTTCACGTTAAGAGTACAATATTAAATACTATGTTTAATAACTATACGTCCTTTAAACACTCAAGAATGAAAATAAGCGTTTGTACATACATTTGAAAAATAATCTGAGAAACAAAATAAGTTAACTGAATTCAAAATTTAATTATACATCACCTAAAGCTTAAGAATACACTATAAAATACTGAGATTAATAACAATGCATTACTGAAGAATGAAAACAAAAATGTTTTAGCTACCTATATTGTATTTACATGTTATTTCTCATTAACATTTTTTTTTTTTTGATAACTCATGATCAAGTCTAGGGATGCACAAGAGAAAAGATCTGAAATTGTCTCCTCTCGAAAAGGTGCCGCGAAAGTTATGTCTCGTCTCGAAAACTGGATCCGTTTCTATTGGAAGAGCTCTATCTCATCTCTAATTTCGTGACAAAAATTATGTCTCGTCTCGTGCTCATCCCTAATCAGATCCATAGCCAAAAACTTCATTTCGGAGGGAGGGCTTTCCGATATCCGAATTTAGATAGATAATCGATATCGACAAACTATCGAAACTTGTTCGAATTATCGAAAAATACAGCAATATCGAAATATAAACAATATCAAAAATCGAAAATATAGAAATATGAAAGAGATCAAAAATATGGATATATCGATCAAAAATTTCGATATCGATGTTTTGGTATTTGAAAATATCAATCGTTCGATCTAAATATCACACAGCCCTAGGCTCCAACTGTTGTCACCTTTAAAATTAATGTGAAAATTGTTGACTAATCTTCTGTAAGTACCGTAAGACGGGATTATTTTGCACTTCAGGATTAACTTTGCACAAAATTCGGCAAAAGTTTCACGGTCCTCTGTCGGTAAAATTATGGACTAAAGAGAAAGTTTCAACTGCCACCGTAAGATAGAACATCTAACTGGATTTTGACTATAATGTTGGCGGTTAACATAAGTTCTAATTAAGTGAAGGGTTTGTTGTTATAGAGGTATGGAAAGCAGTAACTGTAAAGGCCGACAAAATTTGAAAGATATCACCTACAAGAATTTTTGTCAAAGTCAGTTTCGTAGAATACTCTGTGTATAATGGGACTTTGAGACAATAGTTGAAATTGAAGTGTGAAACGTTTGAAAGTCATACAAAAATAAAACTGGGAGAAGGCTGTTTCAGCCTCTAATCGGGGCTACTTTGCACTGATCAAACGTAACCCCTCAGATAGGAAATTATTACTACTGGTACCTCCTGCCGTCTAACTTTAGAAAAATTTCCTATTCAGGTAGATGTCGGAATGGATTTCTTGTTGGGAAATAAATTACGAACAGCGGCGGATTCAGAAAAATAGTTTGAGAGGGACTTCACACAGAAAGATTTCCTTTATTTAGAAATGACTAGACTTTTTGAAGGGCTTGAAGCGTAGACGCATAGGAATGACTAACATTAGTTTTTTTAAAAGAAATTCTGCAATTTGGGTGGACTTCAGCCTAAAAGCTCCAAATCCCGTAAATCTTCCACTGATTACGGTTGGGATGATATTCTTGGATATAAAGAGCAACCAAGGCAAATCAGATCTCGGAGATTTTTGCTGTTCTTGAGTTGCCATTTTTGTGGGACATACTAAACTATCAGAATGTGGTTCCTATGTCCGTACCAGAAAATACATAATTTTCTTTACAAATATCGATAATTCGTACTAAGTACTGACACCGGTACCGTAAGTCCAACCTCAATATTTGTAGACTGCATGCAGTATTGTGTAGGAAGTGAAATGTATAAATAGAGGAGAGAAAACATTGCACAGAAACATTATGTTCATATGTTGAAAATACTTTTTTTTGTGTGTGTTGCAAAGTATCTTCAGCTATTAGGTTACTTTGCAACAAAGTTTATATGAAATGAAATCTTTGAGTTTTACGTCCCACGATTATGCCGGGTATGCTAAAGGAGACGATGGTGAGAATGAATGGAATAATAGAATGAAAAATGTGTGAGAAAACGGGAAAACCTCGAGAAAAACCACACACAGTGTTTCTCCAACACAAAGCCCATTTAGCACGTGCTGGGATCGATCCAGGAACTTCACGCAGGAGAGGTGAACACTCCCCAAAACACAACCTCAGAATATATTTCATATAGAGTAGAAATAACAATATGTTGTAAAAAAAAAAAATGGCCGGTCTGAAAGGCATGTAAGCTAAAAAAAAATACAATTGCTACTCGATTTGTTTACTAGCATTGTTTAATTATCTATGGTACTGAACATCGCAACACCAATATCATTATGTTATGTCACATCCTTTCAAAACTAGGAACTGTAAAGTAGACCTGCTTTGCTTCGTGATGTCCGAAGAGTAGACGACTGAAGGCGAAAGCAGGCAAGTAGCATACAAATTTATGATGCTGAAGGCGTTATTTTTCACAGCTATGGAGAAAAGAGAAACAAAAAATAACAGGAAATCTTTGTTTTACGTCCTACGAATATGCTATGTAGGCTGACGGTCACAAATGAGTAATGAAAATTGATAATCTTGGAATACGATTTGGTGGAATAATGAGGGAGAAAATAATCATTGATTAAATATTAAATTGAAAAGAAATAAGAGCCTGACGCTCAAATACTTATCTATCCGGCACCCATCTTAATCCCCATAAAATATCATGAAGTGCTTGATTGATTCTAAACCCAATATTAGTAATAATTTAACAATAAACACAGAATATATAATTTACACACCTTGAAATGTAGAAAGTAATGATTGTAATCCCCAGCTTTCCAATAGATCTTTGATTTCTCCAAATGAAGATTCGGATATCTTGTTTCTTCTCAAACAATAATGGGTTACAATAATCAGTTGCAGTCCAAAGCCAAGTCACTACGTTAAGCATGAAAATAAAAGAATTCATTAGTTAGATGCATACAAAATCCTACGCATGTAAATCCGAATCTACTTGTATTAAATTGTAAATTTAAACAAACTAAATTATACTACAGTGATAGTGACATCAAACATACATTAAATAAGATATAAAGGGTGTCTCAAAAGCCCCCTGACATAGGGTAACTCTGTTATTATCAGAGTTACAACAAAATGTAGGAGGGGAAAGCACATCCAAATATGATGTTTTCAATCTAAAGTGAAGGAATTTTTAAAATCGGATGACTCGTTTGCGCTGTACACTTTTTATGCGCCCAATGGGAAATGAAAGTGCAACGTTGCCATTTACCTAGACCCAAAACATAAGTGAGTGAAGTTACTGTCTTTTACGCTAACATATCGATGGCCAGCCCCCGTTTCAAACAGTAACTTCATTCAGGCCAGGTAAATGACAACGTTGCATTTTCATTTAAAATTGGGTGCATAAAGAGTATACAGCACAAACATCTCGTCCGATTTTTTAAAAAGTGTTCACTTTAGATTGAAAACGTCATATTTCGAGATGTTTTTACCTCTTACATTTTGTTGTAACTCTGATAATAACAGAGTTACCCTATGTCAGGGAACTTTTGAGACATCCTGTATACATCATAAGAAGTTCCTTTCTAAATTCTACACGGATGTGGTTTCATTGAATGTGAGTTGGGTGATACACATTAGGCCTTTTGGGAGTACGTCACACGGACGAAAGTAATTTTGTGTTCAAAATTTTTATGAACTGGTGAGATATGTGATACATATGGCCACGGGCTAGAATTTTCTTAGCGGTTCAAACTCGCGGGCCCTTTTTCCTTCCCCATTTTGAATCGGTACATGAAAATGGGATTTTCTTTATGTTTGCCTGCGCCAATTTTGAAAATTCCTTCACTAATCGACTTCTCTTGACGAGTACTACAAGAATCAGTTAAAATCTCGCGGGCCCTTTTTTCTTCCCCATTTTGAACCGGTACATGAAAATGTGATTTTCTTCATGTTTGCCTGCGCCGATTTTGAAAATTCCTTCACTAGTCGATTTCTTTCGACGAGTACTACAAGAACCAGTTAAAATCTCGCGGTCCTTTTTTCTTTCCTCATTTTGAACCGGTACATGAAAATATGATTTTCTCCATGTTTGCCTGCGCCGATTTTGAAAATTCTTTCAGTAATCGATTTCTGTCGTCGGGTACTACAAGAATCAGTTAAAATCTCGCGGGCCCTTTTTTCTTCCCCAACCCAATATTTTTGTATATTTTGAATGTATTCAAGTATGGAACAAAAGTATTTAATTAATTCCCTTAGTAGGCTTCTCAACTTAATATTTTTCAACTTAAATTTTATTTATTTTAATTATTTATTTTCTTGTGACTCAATATTTAATTGCAATCGTTCATTAGGGAGAAGGGTGGCCATTCTCAAATATATAAATATAGTATTCTTAAAATTTGTGTGTTCTCGTATTATTAGTTTCTTCCACTAGACATGGAAATTGCAAATTAATACCTGGTAAACCTGGAAAATTCAGGGAAATTGAGTTCCATATTTATGTATGAACCCTGCTATTTACATTTTTTTTCGATTAGGGAGAACTGTACAAAAAAGTGTTTTGGGAATGGCATAACAGTAGGTTTCTGGGGGTGTTGTTCGAAATGAAATGAAATCTTTAAGTTTTACGTCCCACTATTATGCTGGCTAGGCTAAAGATGACGGGATGTTGTTCGGTGGGGGTCAATGTTGCCAATTTTGGGAAAAGTCGCTAAATCAGGGGAATTCGACCTCAACGATAGCGTAGGGTGACCATAAAATTTTCAGTTAAAAACGGGACAGGTTCTGGCAACCCTAGACTTTTAGATCTATCTTTGTTCTTATCAGTGCCTTGATATCAGAGTTCCCCCCCTCTCTCTCTTTGTTACAGAGCGGGTACTTATGAAAAAGGAAAGACACGTTGAAGTTTGATCAACACACAACCAACACACAATCTCTGCTGCCTTTCGAGCAGTACTGCAAACTATAAAGTATGTTTAATATAGGGAATTTCAGTTCAATTTTTGCCTCTTTGTTATTATTAATTATTAATACTTTTAAAAGGAGTAAAGGTACTGGGTTTGTTTTTACTTCTTTCATTTACATAAAACGGGACGAATACTACTTTTTTCCATCTACTGACGGGACGGCTGGGACACGCCCCTAAAACGAGACTGTTCCGGTCAAAACGGGACGTATGGTCGCCCTACGACAGCGACAAAAAATAATTTTTCCGGTTGGAGACTTTTTTGGGTGATTTTTAAATGACGATTTGGCTACTTACACATTTAGCGACTTTTTGCTGCAAACAAAATGTTCATCTGTAGAGAAGCATTATTAGTTCAAAACAGTTTTTACGTTCTTTTTTTCTGTTTGTTAGTTTTAATCAGCGTAAGTGATGAAAAGTTTGGAAATACAGCGTACCAACTGCCCCACTATCCTGCATTGTTATGTTACCCTTGCCCTCTAACGAAGAACAACTACAAACTTAATGTCCTTTAGTTCGCAGAGTTTCCGTTGAGAGGCACACGTAATACATCATTACCGATAGCGAGAAGATTAGCTATAGATGCGTGAATAAAGGCGAAGTGGGTGTTTGTTATACTTGTCCTTTGGGGTCTTTTAATTATTCTGCACTTTTTCTTTTACAAAAATTTGCTTAACGTAAGTACTGTAGTGTTAATTATTTCGGAACTATTTTGACTCCACAATATGAACAAAAGTACCCGAAACAATCTGAAATGATCCCTGAATTAAAGGATTGGTTGCGCCTTGTTTACAAAGATGTGAGTAGAACCAGCGGCGCAAATCTGTCTTCAACATGGGGGGGGGGGGGTTAGACCATTACCATACTTTTCTTTGCGATGTCCAAAATACTTATGAAGTTGAAAAACAATGTTGTTTAGGATCAGAGTTGTCTTCAGCGTTGGGAGGCTGCAGATTCGAGGCTTATTCTGGGGGACGTCTATTTTATCTCACGTTTCTTTGTAGGAATCGGACAAAAATAATCAAATTTCTCCCAGAGAACACATTTCAAATCGGATTATTGGGGAGAAGTCCCCCTCAGTTCCAAGATTGGAGGGGACATGTATCCGTCATCCCCCCGGGATTTGCGCCAGTGAGTAGAACATATTGTTTAGTTTACATCTACAACTTTTAAACAATGCTTATAGGCAATGAATTTCTCGATTATTTTTTATAGCGACTTTTCACCCAAAATTAGACTCGTCACCTCTCGTTTCGCAAACTTATTGTCAACATTTTGGCAACACTGGTTGCGGGGAGAGCTACAATGGATGAGTCAAGTTATTTTGTAGCTTCCGCTGTGAACCTAAGTACAAGATTCAAAAAATTAAAATATTTTTTTGGTTCCAAACAATATCTGCTGGGTGAAAGTATAGACTGGAATGTGTTTCTCTTCATTTGCATACAAATGTGTTGCCCTTCCTACCTTATCTTTAATCCCATAGTAGCTTCTTCCCGAAAGTTAAAAAAATTCAATTCTTCCTTTCTTAATAGTATTTATAACTCAAAGTATTACGTAAGCATTGTATATTACTTATGTAGCTCACAGAGCCGAAGCTATGGGCGAGTAAGCAAAGCATGTGCCCCGGGCGCGTGGTTGGAGGGGCGCCTAAAAGAGAGGTTATATATTAGTACTTTTCCTGGCGGTATTTAA
The DNA here is from genome assembly GCF_964235325.1 of Thermobia domestica. Lineage (NCBI taxonomy): Eukaryota > Metazoa > Arthropoda > Insecta > Zygentoma > Lepismatidae > Thermobia > Thermobia domestica. The sequence continues at coordinate 109,143,884 of NC_137464.1, forward strand.
TACTTTTCATCAGAGTGCGAAATCGTGACATCAAAGTGAGAGGAGACTGAAGGAGTGAAGAGAAAGAAGGAAAGAAAGAAAGGAAGAGAGAGAGAGAGAGAGAGAAGAAAACGCTCGCACTTTTACACTTCAAAGTAAATTAAGTCTTATTTATTTTTTCTGTCCCCCTCCTCCCCCTCCCCTAAGTTCTACTGTCAAAGTAAATAGCTAAAAACACTCCCAGGCCAGAACCGCATCTACGTTGAAAATTTGATCGAGATCGGTCGGATGGTTCAAGAGATTAAGAAACAATGAAATGAAATGAAACCTTTGAGTTTTACGTCCCACAGTTATGCCGGTTAGGCTAAAGGAGACGGTGATGATGAGCAATGAATGAAATGGTGGAATGAAGAAAGTGGGAGGAAACGAGAGAACCCCGAGGAAACCCATGCACACGGTGTTTGTCCACCACAAAGTTCATTTGGCGGGGGCTGGGATCGAACCCGGGACCCCAAGCACCAGAGGTGAACGCTCTACCACTGAGCCACAGCGGGCCTAAGATATTAAGAGTCACAAACATAGTCACTTTCAATTTTGTAATATATATTTTGTATCACTAACTAAAATGCTTGGATTTTATATATAAAAGTCGCCCCCTGCCCGTAAAAAGCTTCATTCGAACTCGGAATCGAACAATTGCATCTGTAAAGCAGTGCTGAGTTGATTTTAACGTTTCTTTCAGCAACAAGGCTGTATGAGACGTGGACCTACAGATTAACGTGGAATCCGAAACACATACGGTCAGGCCGGAAATCGAACCCGGGTGTCCCACGCCAAAGGCGTGTACACTAACCACTTAGCCACGAGGGAGATCATCTGTAAGGCAGTGTAAGCAAAAAAAAAGCACACTGGATGTTTGCGCAACTGAGGATCAAAATATTCTTAATGGAGTATGAGAAATAATAAACGTCAATCAAAGTGTGCTTTTGCTTATTCATTACTTCGTTAATACTTAATTCCTTCTAGAAATAGTGAAACAATACTATGAAGAAACACTAATTAAACTAATATGTATTACGTTGTATTTCTTACCACACCACGAAAGTAATATACCGTTTTTACCAGCCATAGAATTGGAACCTAGTACTATACTGCATTAGTCACGTCGTAACGAAAGCTGAAATTCAAACACCTGGCACTCGTAGCTATTGAAGCTGTGTTGTAGCTACAGTATATCACGCGGCCTGCGTTGGTACTCTCAACATAAATACGTCACAACCCAAAGCCAGGAAACATCACAGACAGAAGCCAGGGACACAAGCAGTGCCTGACACTTCACGAATTCAAACCCGCCAAGACTCAACTCAACATGACCTTCAATTACGTTCTAGAAATCAAACCAATGCTAAGGCACAAACTCACCAACTTCCTATTTGAAAACACAAGAAAAAAAATCTAACTTTTTGGTTCCAAAGTGATGACATGACAATAATACTAAAAAGGTTTTAATTCTCAGTAACCCAAACATTAATTAACTAGGGAAAATAACAAGCAAAAATAAATAAATAAATAAAAATTAAATTAAATTAAATTTAAAAAATAAAAACCTGACAAGTAAGCTCTCCCTGACGAGTCTTTCTTTTTTTAAATTTCAGTGAGGCTGTAAAATATGTCAATATCTTCGTAAATATATATATATATATATATATATATATATATATATATATATATTTTCAATGTAAACAAGTTCTTTAAACAAAAGAAAGCTCTGTAGTAGAGCGCTTACCTCTGACCCGTTAGGTCCCTGGTTCGATTCCTGCTCCCAACAAATAGGCTTTTGGTGAACACTGTGCGTGTGATTATTCTTAAGACTTTCCAGTTTCCTTACATTTTCTTGATTCCACCATTATCATGTATCTAATCGTCACCTTCTCACTTACATTGATGTACAATCATGGGGCGTTAAACTAAAAAAAAAAAAAACTTGCAAATATCCTAGTAAAAATGAGTTTTCTAGACTACACAAGTGGCCCCGCGTAGCGTAGTCGGTAATGCTTTCGCCTTCGGTGCGAACGGTCCCGGGTTCGATCCCGGTGGAGGAACTCTGTCAAAAAAGTATCAAAAGATTTTAAGTCCAGCCATCCTGAATAAGGTTTCTTTGGGTTTTCCTCATTCACAGCAGGCAAATGCCGGAGCGGTACCTAATATATAGATCCCAGCCCGTTTTCTTTCTCCCCGAATCCTTTCTTCCCTTCCTTTCCCCGGATAGTGTGCTCACCGAGGGAAGTCATCCTTCAATATGTGACGGGCTAACAAAACCATTGATGCCGAAAGCCCAGAAATCTAAATCCTAAATCTTCTCTAAACAAGGAAATTTTCGCGCTGAAAACGGTTTCTTAGCAATTATGTTAAGCAGTCCTGTAGAAAATCTGCACCAAGTAATAAATCGTCACACATAAAACGGAATAAATAAACACATAACATTCATTTTGCTACCTTGAAACGTAAAATGTTTCAAAACATTAATATTCAAAGATTTCTCAAAATTCAGATACACCCATTCCATTCTCCTCAATCATTAACGAGTTACAATAGTATGAATTGTAGTCATAAACTACATTACTTACTTAGTACTATATTAAAGCAAGTTACACTAAAAGAATATATAGTTAATGGAATATTTAACTAAAGTAATAGTTAACTATTGTACTTACCCAGGCTTTTGTTTCCTTCCTCTCTTCTGTTCCGTTTGTAAACAACCTCGTTTCGTAAGCAAAAGACGGTAGTTCAATGACGTCAGCCATGGAGAAAGAAAGAGTGTCTATAGGCAGTCTGGATCTCACACACAGATGGACGTATATAACATATAGCTGAAGTATTTAACATACGTATACGTATGTAAAATACAGAAGATTGTTAGATGTCAGACATCCTGCAGTCACATGATGTAACATCTAAGCGTGTAAAAGGCAGTACCTGTGTAGTATATGGATAAAGTACGCTCCGTACAGATTTCCTTAGTAAACATAACGAATCCTTGTATTTGTACAATATACCGCTGTCCGGATAATGGATTTTTCTCAGTGTAGAAATACATAAAGTTTGTAACAAATCATAAGAAACTTATTCTAACAATACCTTAGTGTAACAATTAAATATATAATTCATATAACGATATAAAATCTAACAATATAAATTTTAAGATATTTAAATTCAATTATCATAACAATAATATATTCTAATAATTATTCAAATATTTGAAACTTTCTATGGTTAGAATGAGGTTCTTATCATTTGTTGCGAACTATAAAGTTTGTATAGATGAAGGCAGGTAATAAACAAAGAAACATGCTTATTAAGATTTATCATTTTTAAAATAAAATAATTGTTTACAACGGTACGATAATATCTGTCACAGAACCGAGATATGAAATTGTAGCATTTGCCAATAACGCTTACTTACTAGAGTAGGGTTGCCATATTTTCAATTGAAAAATTAAACGGTTGGTTTTTAGTGAAAGATTTAATCTTAGGGTACGGTTATGCTGAAATTTTCCTTTTTAATCCTTTGTTTTTGGTTTCCTATCAGGAATCTTTCTTCATAGGACATCGAGTTTACGCCAAGTTTAGCAATCAGTTTTTCTCACTCATGGCAAATCATGGCTGCCAGTGAAAACCTTCAAAGAGTTCTCTGGAGATCAGGCATTAACAGGATATTTGAAAACATTTATGCTGCTTATTCCTTATTGTGCGATAATATTATGAATCAAACATGTTATTATGGTCTTCACATCATTCATTTTCAGAACACAACTCTGAAATTTAGTTTAGAAGTGAAGAAATTACAGCAGCGAATGCCCTGAACAATAACTTGAAGTAAAGATAACATCGCTGAGCTACTATGTGTGAGAATGAATAGCCAATCAGCGGGCTGTCCACTTGATCTTCCACTGCAAAACACAAACATTTTTTTCTTGAAAGAGGAAAGGAGTTATGAAACTTTACTCGGAATCTGTATAACCAAGTTTTATTTTAACAGTGTGTTCGTTTTGCTTTTTCTGTCCCGTTTAAGGAGGAAAAGGAAAGGATGAAAAATTAGATTTTTGGTATAAAAGTACCCTAGTAAAACTTTGAAATAATATCCCATATATTTATTTATACCAAAAACTAAAATAATAATGTTGCATTTCATAGAGTACTCCACTTCTAGGAAGAATAAAATCCTTACTCGTAAGTACACATTCACTGAATCCACTACACGTCGTGGTTTAATTTTGACAGATTTGAAGTTCAACTGCCAGCAGTTTCAACGTCATTTTACGCCTTTCTTTATTAAATCATGGATTGTCGCAAGTTGCATTTGAAACAAGAACTGAGAGCAGAAATGATACTTTTCTTAAGTACCGGTAATTCATTTGTCACATAATTTCGGGAAATACCAAATCTTGTCCGAGAGGTCGGAAGAGTAAGTTGGATTTAGAGAAACTCCCGGCTATTCCGGGAGAGATGGCAAGCCTACTATTAACATCAGTTTTACAATTTAATGTTGAATTTACTTATCTCGTTTGTACACTGAATATATAGTAAAGAAACTTTCAACTCTAACAGAGTAGGCCCTATTGCAAAAGGCAAAGTCATACTAAACTAGCCTCTTCAGTTTACTGCAATTCTTCTTTAGCAGTACTTGACAATCTCTGGAGGGGAGGAGGAAGAATAAAAACATATATTGATTAGGAGGTGAACTGTACTTAAATTGGTACTCATAGTAACAATTGCCAATATTTATCTTCTGTTTCTTGAGCTGAATAGTCCATCTTTCACTGAAGGCAGAAAAACGGGTGATTTTGGCACTTTTGCAATAATTAGCGGGAAAAAGTCTCTGAAAATGGGTACTACCAAGTAAACACGGGTGAATGCCAACCCTATATTAGAGTCTCGGTGTGCGTTATATATGTCGTAATTAGCATGCTGTCCAATTCCATTAATAGCCGAATTAGTACCTCTTTGCAGAGCTCACCAGAACTTTGATCTTCAACAAATAATTCCCCCTGCGAGAATTTTGTACCGCTAGACGGAGAAAAAGCTATTATAAATGGTGTCCATTTTCAAGGCGTGGGGGACATTAAACATGTGGGTTATGGCGGTGTTTCAGAACATCGCAAGAGAATCCTAATAGCAATGCAAAGAAGCGTGGCAGAGATAGATAGAGAATAATGTTCGAGTGGAGAAATACCATTTAGATTGTAGTTTGGCATAAAACTAAATTGTTAGTGCCCCGTCACGTTATTTTTCAGACACGCTTCGTTTAAAAATGCTTTTGGAACATCATGGGTAAATAAACTGTATGGCTTTATTTGAGAAACTTACTTGGGATATCACTAACAAAAGCACTGATTTTCAGAGAAGTATTTGGAGAAAGGAGAGACAGTGTTCAGAGTTCACACATACATAGTAATATTTACTTTCTATACATCATAGCACATTTACAACATATATATTCAAAACCCTTTATACAATAATGTAAAACAATATTCTTATATTCATAGAAATAATGTAATTAAATTATACATTTAACAGTAATTTAATTGATGATTTATTAAATTGTAAATTGGAAAACGAAATCTCTTCATATCTCTGAATAATAAAAATCAAAATTTCCTTTTCTATATAAAAAGTCGAGGAATTGCTGAACTAATTTTGTCTCTTATTGCTAAGAAACATTTTTTCACGTTTCAGTGCTGAACATCAAAATCATCGACCAGTCGCACAGTGGGGCGAAAAGGCAAAAAGCTGGCCAAAAGATAAAAAACGAAAGTTAGTAATATATGAATGTTTTTATGGAGTTGGCTAGAGTGATGTTAGAAGGGCCCATATCCATAAATACTGTAGAATAGGGTTTTTACTTTATTTCGACTACCTGAGCCACTCTTAAGTAGACCATTCAGCAGGTTAAATGCGTAGAGAACAATAGAAGAATTGTGACGCGTCCGTTGAAACGGTTGTAACTTTCGAACGCGTTCATAGTTTTTAAATCTGTAAAGTTTTCCTATATCATACTGGTAAGTAGAATAAGTGTATGAAGTGAAAAATTAATAATAATGATGTAATAATTTATAATTTAAATCGCAAGTCAGGCAAAATTTTCACATTGTTTATATATTTTATGAACTTAAAGCGTTGAAAACATTATGTGCACCCTCGTGCACCACGTTCATATTTTGTAGAATGGTAGTCTGAATATTAATTAATGCTGTCGTCAAAAATGTAGCTGCCAAAACATGCCAATTACGAAGCGTGTTGATGTTAATTATTGTTCATTTAATGTTACAGTGACAAGCCATTGCAGTTATCATAACCGAATCAAATACCAATAATTTGTGTCATTTAAGTAATAATACATTTCTTATAAATAAGAACGTAAGTAACAAGTAATTGTTCATCAAAATATGTGAAAAAAGTGAATGGTGTTAAAGATACATTGTGAAAATTACGAAGTATGTTGACATTCTTGTTATTCCGCCAATTTGGATCCACCATTTTGTTTTTTTTTTCAATTTTAGTTGCAGAATCGTAATCAGCAACCTTAATAACCCCTTTATCGCCACTTTTGAGAACATTTCTACGACTTTTTCGACTTTTCAAATTTTATTCCGCCATTTTGGATCCGCCATTTTGTTTTTTTCAACGTTAGTTGCAGAATCGTAATCAGCAACCTCAATAACTCCTTAATACTAAATTTCATTCAATTTGAATATAGTTATCATATTTTGGCCAGCTTTTTGCGTTTTCGCCCCACTGTGAGTCGGTGACATTAAAAAACGTGGTGAACAAAATCGACAAAAAAATAAACGGTAAAACACACTGGTATATGGTAAATATTATGATAAATGAAAAAAGTTAGAAAATATATTGGGGTTATTGAGTGATACTTTTTCCCCAAATTCCAAAAAGCAGACCATTAGAGTTTCGACTGAATCAAAATTTCAACCGGATTCTGATATAGATATCGTAAATATTGTGATAAGTCAGTGAAAAGTAGTGGATATAATCGCAATACTCAGAGACATAATTTTTTTGATATAGATATATAGTAAATATTGAGATATCTCAATGAAAGTTGGTGGATATATTGGTGGTGTTCATTAATCTATTTGGGGAAATTTTCAAGTTGGTGGCCCTCATAGTTTTGGCGGTGGCCGAGGTACACCAAAATTTCAACAATTTTTATATAGATATATAGTAAATATTGAGGTATCTCAATGAAATTTGGTGGATATATTGGTGATGTAAAGATATATATTTGGTGAAAATTTCAAGTTGGTGGCCGTCATAGTTTTGGCGGTGGCCAAGTTATACCAACATTTTAAGAATTTTTTGATATAGATATATAGTAAATTTTGAGATATCTGAATGAAATTTGGTGAATATATTGGGGGTGTTGAGGGACATATTTGGTGAAAATTTCAAGTTGGTGGCCCTCATAGTTTTTGCGGTGGCCAAGTTATACCAAAATTTTAAGAATTTTTTTTATATAGATATATAGTAAATATTGAGATATCTGAATGAAATTTAGTGAATATATTGGGGGTGTAGAGATATATATTTGGTGAAAATTTCAAGTTTGTGGCTCTCATAGTTTTTGCGGTGGCCAAGTTAAACCAAAATTTTAAGAATTTTTTGTATAGATATATAGTAAATATTGATATATCTGAATGAAATTTGGTGCATATATTGGCGATGTGGAAATATATATTTGGTGAAAATTTCGAGTTGGTAGTCTTGATAGTTTATGCGGTGGCCAAGTTAAACCAAAATTATAAGAATTTTTTTGATATAGATATATAATAAACATTGAGATATCTGAATGAAATTTGGTGGATATATTGGTGGTGAAGAGATATATATTTGGTGAAAATTTTAAGTTGGTGGCCCTCATAGTTTTGGCGGTGGCCAAGGTACACCAAAATTTCAACAATTTTTATATAGATATATAGTAAATATTGAGGTATCTGAATGAAATTTGGTGGATATATTGGTGATGTAAAGATATATATTTGGTGAAAGTTTCAAGTTGGTGGCCGTCATAGATTTGGCGGTGGCCAAGTTATACCAACATTTTAAGAATTTTTTGATATAGATATATAGTGAGTTTTGAGATATCTGAATGAAATTTGGTAAATATATTGGGGGTGTTGAGGGACATATTTGGTGAAAATTTCAAGTTGGTGGCCTTGATAGCTTATGCGGTGGCCAAGTTATATCAAAATTTTAAGAATTTTTTGATATAGATATATAGTAAACATTGAGATATCTGAATGAAATTTGGTGGATACATTGGTGGTATAGAGATATATATTTGGTGAAAATTTCAAGTTGGTGGCACTCATAGTTTTTGCGGTGGCCAAGTTATACCAAAATTTTAAGAATTTTTTGATATAGATATATAGTAAACTTTGAGATATCTGAATGAAATTTGGTGAATATATTGGGGGTGTAGAGATATATATTTGGTGAAAATTTCAAGTTTGTGGCCCTCATAGTTTTTGCGGTGGCCAAGTTAAACCAAAATTTTAAGAATTTTTTGATATAGATATATAGTAAACTAGCAGCGTTCACCCCGCTTCGCTGCGGTCACCCCGGAACGCAATAAACTTTGTTACTTAGATAATTTTTACTTTTTCGCTTTCAAGTGATATGATAAAAACCATAGAAGATTGCACTAATGTTAACATTATATCGCCTGTCATTTATGTTAACCCGCCCCGCTTCGCTGCGGTCACCCCAACCCGCCCCGCTTCGCTGCGGTCATCCCGGAACGCAATAAACTTTGTTACTTAGATAATTTTTACTTTTTCGCTTTCAAGTGATTTATAGCGCCTGTCATTTATGTTAACCCGCCGAGTCACAGGGTCATGCGGGTTGCATATAAGTACGTTTATTTTTATATGATGAACTAATAACAAAGGATTTGTACGTATGGACACCTGAATGGTCAATTATCTCAAGACACTGCTAATTGAAAATTAAAGTGATATGATAAAAAACATCTAGGGTCCAAATCCTAACAACCCCCCAAAAATGAAAGAAATCGGTTCAACCGTATTAGCGTGATGAGCGGACAAAGGATTTTTTCTACGTATGAACACCTGATTGGTCAATTATCTCAAGACACTGCTAATTGAAAATTAAAGTGATATGATAAAAACCATCTAGGGTCCAAATCCTAACAACCCCCCAAAAATGAAAGAAATCGGTTCACCCGTATTAGCGTGATGAGCGGACAAAGGATTTTGTGCGTTCTCTTTTATATATATAGATATTGATATATCTGAATGAAATTTGGTGCATATATTGGCGATGTGGAAATATATATTTGGTGAAAGTTTCAAGTTGGTGGCCGTCATAGATTTGGCGGTGGCCAAGTTATACCAACATTTTAAGAATTTTTTGATATAGATATATAGTGAGTTTTGAGATATCTGAATGAAATTTGTTGGATATATTGGTGGTGAAGAGATATATATTTGGTGAAAATTTTAAGTTGGTGGCCTTCATAGTTTTGGCGGTGGCCAATTTATAACAAAACTTTAAGAATTTTTTATATAGTAAACTTTGAGATATCACAATGAACTTTCGTGCATATATTGGTGGTGTAGAGATATATATTTGGTGAAAATTTCAAGTTGGTGGCCGTCATAGTTTTGGCGGTGGCCAAGTTATACCAACATTTTAAGAATTTTTTGATATAGATATATAGTAAATATTGAGATCTGAACGAAATTTGGTGAATATATTGATGCTGTAGAGATATATATTTAGTGAAAATTTTAAGTTGGTGGCCCTCATAGTTTTTGCGGTGGCCAATTTATAACAAAACTTTCAGAATTTTTTATAGATATATAGTAAACTTTGAGATATCTCAATGAAATTTCGTGGATATATTGAGGGTGTTGAGCTACATATTTGGTGAAAATTTCAAGTTGGTGGCTCTCATAGTTTTGGGAGTGGTCAAGTTATACCAAATTTTTTAGATTTTTTGATATAGATATATAGTAAATATTTAGATATCTGAATGAAATTATGTGGATATATTGGGGGTGTTGATGGACATATTTGGTGAAAATTTCAAGTTGGTGGCTCTCATAGTTTTGAGAGTGGCCAAGTTATACCAAAATTTTTAGAGTTTTTGATATAGATATATAGTAAACTTTGAGATATCTAAATGAAATTTGGTGGATATATTGGGGGTGTTGCTGGACATATTTGGTGAAAATTTTAAGTTGGTGGCCCTCATAGTTTTGGCGGTGGCCAAGTTATACCAAAATTTTAAGAATTTTTTTGATATAGATATATAGTAAATATTGAGATATCTGAATGAAATTTTGTAGATATATTGGTGGTGTAGAGATATATATTTTGTGAAAATTTCAAGTTGGTGGCCCTCATAGTTTTGGCGGTGGCCAAGTTATACCAACATTTCAACAATTTTTTGATATAGATATATAGTAAATATTGAGAGATCTGAATGAAATTTGGTGGATATATTGGTGATGTAAAGATATATATTTCGTGAAAATTTCATGTTGGTGGCCCTCATAGTTTTGGCGGTGGCCCAGTTATAACAAAATTTTAACAATTTTTTGATATAAATATATAGTAAACTTTGAGATATCTGAATGAAATTATGTTGATATATTGGGGGTGTTAAGGGACATATTTGGTGAAAATTTCAAGTTGGGGGCCCTCATAGTTTTGGCAGTGGACAAGAAAACGTTCTGGTCAGTAAAGACACACCCCAAGAATTCACGAAGAATTTCAACAAATCCACGGCTAACATCACGTGAAGTGTTATGACGTAATTTGTGACTTCAAATATACTATGGCCGGTACAGGGTTAAAGAGACATTTTTGAAATATATAATCTCATGTTTTAGCTTTAGCTACTTGGAAGTGAAAAACTTGAAATTCGGTATGTTTCTAAGTTTTCCATAGAATTATTTAACAAAATCACTAGAAACAAACATTTCCAATTTTAGTGGTGTTTTATGGGCAACTGAAAAAATCTTTCGTATGTTATTTATATGGGACAACTTCTACACCCCAAAATTATAGGGCTACAATGATTAAATTTGATATGATTGTAGTTTTTCGAGACTAACCTACAGAAAAATTGCCAAAAGTGAATATTTTTAATTTTTAAGTAGTCTAAAGGGTGATGAAGAAATTCCCATGTTATTTAAATGGGCGTTTTCTTGGGATACAAAATCTTATTTCTTAAGTAGTTAAGGTAGAAAAAAACTTGAAATTCGGTAGAAATGTGGGTTTAAAAAGTGATTGTTCCTAAGCCGAGCAAAGGCCGTGTTTTTGGGACAAATCTCCCAGCTGGTCAAATTCAGAAAACATTAATAGAAATGCACGAAATTCACTCTTCATGCAAAGGCTGATAGATGCGAGGCCGTAGGTCAAACAAATACGGGGCTCTGGGAGCATAGTCCCCAGCTACCCAAAGGCTAGTCTATATTATAAAATTGAAAGTGACTATGTTTGTGACTCTTAACTCCTTGAACCACCCGACCGATCTCGATCAAATTATCACCATTGATGAGGTTTGGATCTGGATTGGTTTCTAGCTATATATATTTTCTGTATTATTAGAACTTAAGGGAGTTGGAGAAAGCGGGGGATATATAAAAATAAATAAAACTTTATAACTCTTGACTTGACCCATCCGTTCGATCTCAATCTACTTTTCAGCATAGATGAGGTTTGTAATGAAAAGTTTTACATATATATATATATATATGGTGATAATAAAAAGTGATTGACTAACGGAATATATTACTATTTTTTCTTAATTTAACCCAGCGAAGCGGGTAATTGATAGTAGTAATATATTCCGTTAGTCAATCACTTTTTATTATTACTAAAGCTAACTTCGATATCGGTCATTTCCGATGATTTTTATATAACCCCTCCCCTCATGTTGCGTGTCATTGTGTTATTGTGTCCATCGGAAGTGTCATTGTTCATCTCAACGATCCCGAAAACTATGGATTTGACACTAATATCGGTTATTTTCGATAATTTTCGATTGTCTCTCCCCTCCCCGAACTTTAAGTTACACCGTCAAAGTGATATTACAAAAACCATCTCAGGTTTAAACTTCATCTAGGTTGTAAATTTGATGGAAATCGGTCCGGTAGTTCAAGAGTTATTAAGCTTTATAGCCACCCTGAATGAGGTTTTCCTGGGTTTTTCTCATTCACACCAGGCAAATGCCGGTGTGGTATCTAACTATTAGGTCCCACCCCGCTTCCTTCCTTTCCTTTTCCCGGATAGTGTGCTCGCCGAGGGACGTCATCCCTCAAACGTGACGGGCTAAGTGGCCATAAATGCCGAAAGCCCTGAAATATATATATATATATATATATATATATATATATATATATATATATATATATATATATATATATATATATATATCCCTCCTGTCCCACTTCCCTAAGCTCTACTGTCAAAATAAAATGATAAAAGACATTTTAGGCTCAAACCTCATCTGTTAAAAATGTGATACAGATCGGTCAGGTGGTTCAAGAGTTATTAAGTTTTATTCATTTTTAGATCTTTCCCTGCCCTCCTTCTCCCCTAAGCTTTACCTTAAAAATGATATAATAGAAACCACCACAAGTCCGAACCTCATGTATATTGAATATTTGGTTAAAATAGGTTGGGTGGTTTATGCGTGATGAAGTCACAAAGACAGTCACTTTTTTAAAACATATATCTTCCCTCTCTCCCTCCCTAAGTTGCACCGTAAAAGTGAAATGTCGAAAACATCCCAGGCCTGAACTTTATCTATGTTGAAAGTTTGATCGAGATCGGTCGGGTGGTTCAAGAGTTATTAAGTTTTATTCTTTTTCATTTATTTCCCCTCCTCCCTTCCCCCACCCCTAAAATCTAACCGTCAAAGTGAAATGTTAAACTGCACAGGTTCGAACGACATCCATGTTGCAAATTTGATTGAGATCGATCGGGTTGTTAAAGAGTTATTTCCTCAAGAGTTATTACAGCCACCTTTATTTTTTATATATATTGATTTTAGTATACTTCCCCCTCCTCCCCCTCCCCTACGTTGCTCCGTTAAAGTGAAATGATAAGACACATCTCAGGCCTGAACTTTACATATGTTGAAATTTTAATCGAGATCGGTCGTTTGAATCAAGAGTTATTAAGTTTTATTTGTTTTCTTTATAATTCCCCCTCCTCCCCCTCCCCCTAAGTTCTACCGTCAAAGTGAATAGCTAGAAACACTCCCAGGCTAGAATCGCATCTACGTAAAAAAAAATTGATCGAGATCGGTCGGGTGGTTAAGAGATTAAGCGTCACAAACTGTCACTTTCAATTTTATAATATAGAAGATATTATATATATAATTTCACTCTTACCGTAAAAAAAAAAAGTTAGGGGAGAGAGGAAAGGGTGTACTGAGGAAAATCCGTTCTCTGGACAGTGGTATATTGTACAAATATACCGAATCTTCCTGCTTACTACAGAAATCAGTACGGAGCATACGTTATCCGTATGCTACGTAGGCACTGCCCTTAGATGTTTGCAGAATGTCTAATATCTAACAGTTTTCCTTATATTACATAAATATATGTATGTTACCTTCGTCAGCTATATGTTATATACATCCATTTCTATATGAGATCCTGACTGTCTATATTGTTTCATACGTAAAGTACGTACAGATGGAACACTTATACAGAAAGTATTATAAAACATGCGTTTTCAGTTATACGTTTGCTGTACGTTAAGTCCAGAAACTACAAGAGTTACAAATCTAACATACGATTTTACATACGCCATATACAATTTTTTTCTCAGAGTGAGACGCATAAAAATAAATAAAATTTAATAACTCTTGAACTACCCGATCGATCTCGATCAAATTCTCAACATAGATGAGGTTCGGACCTAAAAAGATTTTTATAATTTTATGTTGACGGTGCAACTTAGGGGAGAGGAAAAGGGAGATACATTTAAAAATGATCGAAAATGACCAATATCAATGTCGAGTCCATAGTCTTCGGGGTCGCTGAGTTGAACAGTAGTACTTCCAATGCCCTTTAAATTCAAATTCAGCCACGAAACATGGAAGAGGATGAGTAAGAAGACATATGAAAATGATTGAAAATGACTGATATTAGACAGCGCTTTAGTTATGATAAAAAATGGCTAACGGAACATATTACTATATTTTTTAATTTAACCTATTTTTTAATTTACGTCCCACGGTTATACCTTTTAGGTCAAAGGAGACGGATAAATAATGAAAGTGAATAATTATGAAATTAATTTTTTGTGTTCTTCCATCGGGAATCGAATCCAGGACCACGTGCACGAAAGGCAGAATAATGAAAGAGTTTATAAAATGATGAGAGGGAGGAAACAAAAGAACCCCAGGGAAATTACGAACACAGGACTATTCACCAGTATTTTCCATGTCGTAAAACGAACTAATATTCAACTATCAGCACAATGTATTTGTAAAACGATTTTATACTTGGAAAATAAATTAACGAATGAAAATGAAAATTTTACTGGGAAATTGTTTTAAGCTTACTATTGTAAATACACCGTTAATAGGGAATGTGAAAAATATAATGAGCCTATTGTTCTGTTCAAATAATATGACTTCAAGTAACTGTTCTTGAACTTTTATAAATATTATTTCATACAACATTCTTCCTTCATAGGTCATCCTGAATTTTAAGGTAGTTTTGTCTACACAAACTGAAAATTTTGAGGTAAGAATTCTGGCTTAAAACTAGAAAAGAATCCATCTAATTGTATTCCTGAAAACAGCAGAAGACTGTTCAACATTTTGGATACTTACAAAACTATAGGACTATATTTGACAATTTTGCCGCTCCGGGCCATTACGAGGTTCACTACGAAGGTTTTGAGATACACATTGTTATGGCACAGTATTTGAGTTGAGTTGATTTTGAGTTTATCGTCCCGTTCAGCAGCGAGGCTATATGAGACGTGGACCTACTG
The DNA here is from genome assembly GCF_964235325.1 of Thermobia domestica. NCBI lineage: Eukaryota > Metazoa > Arthropoda > Insecta > Zygentoma > Lepismatidae > Thermobia > Thermobia domestica. The sequence continues at coordinate 109,158,926 of NC_137464.1, forward strand.
ATTAACGTGGAATCCGAACCACATGAGCTCCCGCCGGGAATCGAACCCGGGTCTCCCGCGCCAAAGGCGCGTACGCTAACCGCTTAGCCACGGAGGAGCTCTAGGCACAGTATTTGAATTCCAACAGTTGCGTTTGGTAGTAGTATCCAGAGCGAAGAAGCGAAGCAAGTTTCAACTCGCCTCGCCTATCGGCGTGGCCGTATCGCCTTCACTTGTTTTTGATGTGAGCAGTATTTGACTGTCTAGAATGGATCTCGAAAGGGAACATTTTCGGGCAGTGATCCTTTACGATTTCAAAAGTGGTTTGAACGGGACACAAAGCCTTGACCGTTTGCAGGGGGCATTTGAGGACCTTGCTTCTTTCCGTGCTACAATTTTTCGGTCGTTTGGTGAGTTCAGAAGAGGCCGGACATAGCTTGAAGATGAAGAGAGAGCTGGACGTCCGGCAACAGCTGTGTCAGGTAAAAACATTGCCGCTGTGAAACAAATGATTCGAGAAAATCCTCGAACAACTTTCAAGGACATTGAATCTACAGTGAACATTGGTTCGCCAGCAGTAACAAAAATTCTTCATGATCATCTTCGGCTCTTCATGATCATCTCGTTGGGTGCCTCAAACTTTGATTGAACAGCAGAAGTGCATGCGTGTGGAATGGTGTGAAGAAATGCTTGCAAGATTTGATGGAGACAATTCTCGACGCGTCTCTGACATTGTTACTGGTGATGAGACTTGGATTTATCAATTTGACCCTGAAAATAAACGCCAGTTTGGATCTTTCCAGACGAAAATCCACCCACGAAAGTGAAGCGACCGCGAAGTGTGGAGAAGAAGATGGTCGCAACTTTCTTTTCCAAATCTGGCCATGTTGCAACTGTTCCACTTGAAGAACAAAGGACTGTTACTGCTCAGTGGCACACCACTGTTTGCCTAACAAAAGTGTTCCAGAAGCTTCGGGAACGGCGTCCAAGAACTGGATTGCGTGGGATCCTGCTTCATCATGACAACGCGTCCGCATACACGGCCAACATCACAATTCAGTTTTTAGAATCTACGGAGGTCAACTTATGACTCATCCGCCGTATGGCTCTGACTTGGCCCCGTGTGATTTTTTCTGTTCCCCAGGATCGAAGATCGCATGCGTGGGAAGAGATTTTGCAGCCGTAGTGGCTAACGAGAATGAACTTTCAACAGTTAAAGAAAACGACTGGCAGCACTGCTTCCAAAAGTGGTTTTCGAGGATGCAAAAGTGTGTACAATGTAATGGTGAATAATTTGAGAAAATGTAAGTGTTAAATTGATTTTAAGTATGTAAGTTATTTCACATCTCAAAACTTTCGTAGTGACCCTCGTATAAAAATGCCGCCTCCAAAATCAATAAATATCGATGTAGAAAATTTGAGATAGTGACTGATCATCACACCAAGGTGCCGAATCAGCCAAGCTCAAAAATAATATAATTTTGTCACAACGATAAATTACAAACTTCTTGTGCTGGTTACTTGGTGATAAGCTCTGAAAACTATTGATATTTCTGGAAGTTAATCAACAATGGAAATGTTTTGAAAATAGATCAAAGTAAATGTCCGTTTCGACAATGAAAAAATTGAAATATTTTGTTATATAACAGCGTATTCGAGTTTCTGTCTGGTAGCACCACACAATAACTGCTGAACCAATCGAAATGATATTGGGCATGATTATCAACCTTAGCCTCTTCCCCTCCAAATATAATTTTTCTTTAAAATCTTTCAGTTTAACGTCCCATGATTATGCCCTTTAGGCTAAGGGAGACGGATGGTCAAAGTAAGTGAGTGATGATGAAAGAATCGACGGAATGAGCATAAGGTAGGAAATGGAATATCCCGAGAAAACCCATGGACACTAAAGTCTTTCCAGCCTTAGAACAAAGTAGACGTAAACAAAGCCAAATGTATTGCTCCGCGGCTTACACGTGCTTCAGCAGCGAGAGACGTGAACAGCAAGATCGTCTGCTAGCTTATTGTCGTCGCATAATTGCCAAAGTGTAAAGCTACAGTTGGTCGGTAAATAATTAACGCACTGACACTGACTACTGCTATGTTCGAAATATGTATTTTCTCAAATCGTTATATAAACGAGATTGCCTCGGTTCCTGTTGTCCTCTTTTGTGTTTTACAACACGAGACGAAAATGGATTATTGTCACTCATCGTTGCCATGAAACTCTGCATTCTACATTTTGAAGTGAGCGGAGTCGGCGTGCGAACGTATACGCATGCACAGTAAACACTATATGTCCAGGTATGGGTGAGATTGAAATAAAGCTACATCTGTTGTTAAATATTACATATATTGCGTTTATTATCACAAAATGCAGGATAAATTCAGATATCTTTATTCGAAATTATTATTTTAGTAGGGATTATATTTTGGTAGGATACTACTGCAGTGAGACCAAGAACCAATCACTGGTCATCGACCGACTTGTAATCAGGTGGGTTTGTTTACATCTACTTTTTTCTATGGCCGGAAAGAGAATATGTTGTCCACCATAAGCTTATTTGGCCGGGGATCGAGTCAGGTATCCAACGCGCTAGAGATAAACGCTCTGCCACTAACCCACTGTGTCCCCTTCAAGAATCATATGACCGTAAATTGACTAATATACATTCTAAGAGAGAGGGGGAGGAGGTAACGATTTATGAAAAAATTGAGTACCTCACGACCACGTAAAATTAGGAGGATGAGATTTGGTATATAAACTCCTCATTAGAAATAAATGAACCCATCTTCCAACATTTATTAAAATTTCCGTTTTAAGGAGGGAGGGGGAGTCATCTATCTACATAAAAATGTGTGTACTTGTGTGTATATGTTACAGAAAACATATCTGGAACACTTGGAGAAATTTCAACTAAACTTCGTATACATATAACTTACAATCTGGAAAAATTACTGAGGGAGTAAGATCCATCTAGGACTCTTAGTGAGTGGGGAGGGGTGTAATGTACCATTACAGTTGAAAGTAATGGCAATTTTTTTTTTACGCATCCTGTACCTAGTAATTTTTTTTTTTCAATTTCGGTTTAGTTACACAATTTATTTACTCTCTTTACTTCGAATTAAATATAATGAACCCAAAGGTTTCGTTAGTAACCATATTCCCACTGTATAATATATTTATTTATATTTTGATTAAGTGTAAATCCCATTTACGGATATATAACTTGAATAGTTACAAGGTTTACCATTCTGACGTCATACCGAAACATAGTTCCGTTATTGGATATAAATTTCCTTAATTTCAGACCAATGTAGAATTTAGCCAGGTACCTAATCTTTCCCTCACCCCCTCTCACTAGTCCATAGTCACTTTCAGATCCGGTTATATCTGGATTTGCCAAATTTCTATTTGCTTTGTAATTTCCGCGGCTAAAGTTTTCGTTCTGATTGGAGGAATTCTCCTACCTCTGGCTTTTTTGGCGCAATGTTATCAGAACTATCGAAGACACCTTGCAAGGAGCAGCTTGTAAATTTTGTGCTACATATTTTTCGGGAAGAATTCCAATTTCCAAGGACAACTAAGGTAACATATAATGTAATTCAATAGTTAAAGATTTACAACGGAATAGGAGCCCGAAAAATCCGCAAATTTTGGTAAAGAAGCTGCAATTCAGTGAAATAACAAATTCCAGTTCTGTTTACTAGGAAGCCATGTTTGCTGCCTATCGAGAATAGACAACAGTGAAAGAGTGACTTTATTTTTTTTTATTTCAAACTCAAGTAGGGATTAGGGAAATTACGACCTGTTTGGTGCATGTTGTTCGTGTATTAAGTAAATGTGACTTTCTATTATTTATTCAGTAATCGCATGTACGTAGGTTTGATGGTTGTAAAGTGAATAATAATAATGGCAGCTTAAGTTAGCTTAAAAGGGCTCCTATCCCCTTTTCCAAATTGAACCAGTGCTAGCGGGGGAATGGGTTAGTTATTGTTCGTTTTAGGGCCTTTTCCCCTTTCAGGGGAAGGGTCCCTCCATAAACCTCGTTAAGGTTCCCCCAGGGCATCAATTTTTGGCAATCATTATGTAAACAATTGGTCAGGTCAATTAGACCTAGTGTTTACCTTTCTCATTTTTGACCCCCTTTAAATTAAATAGAGCCGACTATGTATATATCGACGAGGGAGTAATGTATTTTAAATTTAATGTGTTAGGTTATTTTCGTCAACATGCATGTAACTAAATGGTGCATGTTTAGTTTAGTTAGTTGTCTTTATGTATAGTACTAACAGTGGTGTATGTAGTTAGTAGTTTTGTGTGAGTGTGTGAATTTTCGATTTGGACAGTGTATAAATATGATTTAATTTAGTACCATTTTTCTAACATAAATAAACCAGAGTAAATATTAAATTTCTGATTAATGAGTACAAGTATACATTTCAGTACACGGTAAATTATGCCTCCACTACAGCGCCATAGCGTCAGTTTTCGGTAGTCAATTGTTTGTTGACAGTACGACATAGCATGGCTTAGTGATTTAGATTGTTTGATTTTGGACAGTTATTCTCAAATTACTTCCCGTGGACATGGTTTTCGGTTCGGATGAGTATACCTTCGTATAAAATAGCATGAGATCTTACTGTACTGAAAATTTCAGCTTGCTAGGTCCAGTAGTTAATGAATAATCCGCTGAAATAAAGAACACCTATTTTCTTAATAGAAGTAAAGCCCATATGCTGTTACTGTTTGTTTAAAAATGTAGTATTAAATTCTTTTTTTTCCCGTGGCTGTAGAAAATTCCATTGTTGCTTCAGTTTTATCAACAAATCAGAAATAGATTAATCATTGACAATTTAACTTTCCGTAAATACATGTATGATTTTTCTTTTTTTTAAACCTGCAAGGTAAATACAATTTGGGTGCTTCGAAATAAAGAGTACGTGGTTCGATGAATGTGATCGTGTGGTGGTTTGAGCGTGATAGATTGTGACAGTTATATATATATATATATATTTATTACTGCGTAATGTAGATATGTGTATGGCCTGCGTGTAAAATGTACGAAATAGGGTGTTTATAAAATATTACTTCGTGCGAAAATTAGTAGATAATGAATGAATGTAATGTTATGTTAATAATATGATATATAATATGAACGAGATGACGACCCCTATATTTAAATGGATAGGCCTAGTGAATTTTATATAGTGAAAATATGAATATGTTTACGAAAAAAAAAATCTCTCGCGTTTTGACTTCCACACCAGTGCATTCATCCAACCGAGTTTGCTACTTGAATGTAAATTATAGTTGGGAATTGTGTGTTACTTTGCATTTATGTACCTCATAATAACAGCCCCAGATCTTAAGCCTTTCAATAGATAGAGTAGTATCATGTGGGAATTACTTCTAAAGGATGACAGAAATGATAATTAAGAAAACCAACTGCTATATCCTGTGATCATCGAAAAGTACAGGTTTCGGTCATTTGTACCTTTAGCATTCATAGCCTCTCCGAGATTTTTTTTGTTGCTTACCTTATTTATTTATTGTGCAGTGTTCATATAACTCAGTTCGGACTATCCGATTAAATTAACTGCTACTAAATATAGCGTACCCGGATGTCGACCCCTAGTCCCCTTAAGTATTTTCGTTTCTTTTCTTAGTTTAATTAGATGAGGGAAATTAACGACATCCCAGACTGTGGCGTGTCTGCGCAGGGTAGCTATCGGTGATGTTTTGGTTATTGAAATCACCGATCCAAAATTCAGTTTATTTAATTTTTTTTTAATTTTGGCAACTCACTAATTAGGGATATCTTAGCTATTACTCTAATTTCATTACTATTCTGGAATCTTCTAGTTTCCAAGTGGTCGGATGATTTTTTTTTTCTTTTGAAATTCTAAATTAAGACTCTACTCCAACCTTCCGGACGATTTTCGGGACCCTGTTGGTTTGGGCCGGATACGGTTACTAGATAATAATTTTACAAGCAATAACTTGTGAAGTTATTATTTACAAGACACAGACTTGCTCCTTGGCAGCAGGGCGCTCATCGAGTCTACGTATTTGAGTAGACCACCCTTTTGGCATTTTAATAATATTTTGGCTAAGGATTTGTTGAGAGTGAAATTCGACTTCTGTCTTTGTAGCGTTAGTTATTTCTCACTTAAGTCTTTGGCGCCCCTATTCTTCGTCTTCTTTCTTTTCTATCTCTCTCTCTGTCTTCATTACTTAGAGATTTTTTTTTCAAATTTTTCAACCTTGCCCCCCCCCGGTTTCTGAAACTCATAAAACATACAATATTCATTTCACTTATTTCGATCGTATGTACTAACTGAGACATCGAAGGATGCAATTCGTGGAGGTATTGCAGCACAACTCAGGACCATTTTCGCGATATTCAATCCACCACGGGAGAAATTGACGGGAAGGTACACTATGCTTTCAGATTCCTAGAAACCTTCGTTATTCATTGATCATACAACTTATATCAATTGATTACTGATTTCTGGTTTTTATTTCTATTGATTGGTCATATAGTGTGTATGTATTAATAGTTTGGGCCCACTAGTTTCGAATAACATTGATTTTTTTTATATACATATATATATGTACTTACATAGTTTTAAGAGTTACGTGCCTGCTCTATTTGTTGCATTTTCCACCTCTTATATCAACTCATTAAGTAACACCAGCTATTTTTTTATATATATATATACGCGGATCTTTAGTAAATTGAAAATGATTATTGATTATCGGGTTTATTCATATGAAATACAATGTTGCAACCTTATGAAGGAAAAAAGGTGAATTTTGATAGTCAGGGTTTTTGTTTTGTCTTTGAGCCAAATAAATATAAATATTTATAAAATATGAATACTTGTCGAATATGAATGGTTATGTAGAATTTAAACGTCGACGAAATATTAAGATAGATATTAAAGTGAAATTTATTGTATTGATTAATATGAATACATATATATATATGCGAGTATGTATGTAATGGGCTCGATATTTACCCTGGTCTTGTTAGGTTGCCATAGATTTTTGACACTCGGTATTAATTAACTATTTGTGATATATAGTATTCCCGCGTAAATTGTCATAAATTACTTTTTGTTGAGTTGTTATTAATTTTTGTAACTATTAAAGTGGAATATAATGTTAACTACTGCATGTGAATAAAACAAGTAGCGGGTCGTAAGATAAATAAGAATAACCCTAATCCTTACCCAAATTTACTTTGCGAGTGAAATTAGCAGCCTACGAAACAGTGCGCCCCTCCAACGACTTTTTCCATCAGTAAACATGAAACAAATCCTTCCCCTGCGATCGGAAACCAAACTATTCAATATTTAGAATCTTTTGACTACAAGATCTATACTAGGAAAAAATTAGTGATCTTAAATTCAACGAACTGAAAGCTGTTTAATAAGTTAATGTGAATACCGGAACATGGAAATATGTTCCCAATATCTGTGACTGGATTTGATAATTTTTCTTTAATATTAACAAACTTTGAAATTTTAGATCAAGTGCGTCGAGTGACAAAGTGAAAAATATAAACATATATGTGATATGAAGTAGTTAGTTGTCTATAGTTAAAACAAAACCAACTGAATACTCTCATGGACACAAACCACAGTGCGTAAAGAGAGTTAAGAAAAAAAAAGGAGCTATTATCGACGTAAAAACAAAGACTCATAAAACTGTCGATATGTCTCCTATTGAGACAAAGACTCAATAAAATATTACTAAAGTGTTTTTTTTTTGAATGATTAACCAATTATTTTTTCTCTTTTGCCTGCAACGATATGTATTCATTGCATTGAATTTTAAATATATCTTGACCCTTGAAGTTTTTTTTTTCTTCTTTTTTCTTGTTTCGTCTTTGGTTTAATTCTTTTTCATGTAATTCAACTTTTAATATATATATATATAAGGGAAATGTGTTATTTGATCTTGTTGCAAGTAGCGAATTTCTGTGCATGTTTATGAAACATTCTTTTCATGTATTAAATTTTTTTTTGTTATGTCAAACTAAATCTTCTTCTATTGAAATGTAATAAATGTCTATAGCAATGTAGTTAGGTTAGTTTAATTTAACTAAATACAACCCGAAGTATACATTGTCCTGTATGAATGTGTGTGTGAGTGAAATGTAGGTTTAGTATTAAGTGCATCCATTATCTTGTCATACATGTGTAATTTATTATAATTATTGGTAGTTATCAATTGAACTCATTGAATGTTAATACTAACTTAAGTTGGCTCTATGAAGGAAGTAAAAAGGACTGAAGTAGCCTGAACGAATGATCATCATGAGAGAACTGTGAAAGTCAAAATCTTCGACACATATGTGATACTCTGATTTTTTTTTTCCTGTGGTCGTTTCTAACATGCCATCAACTTCGTCGTTCATTTTTCAAATATTGAATATTAGTCTAAACCTTCTGGAAATATTGAATAAACGGTAAAATTAAACTTTCTCATCTATCTCCGAGCTAGATTGGGATAATTCGGTAGTTGGGGTCAAATGGATCTAGATCGGGGATGTATGGGTTAACATGTGTCTATCTTTGATCACCCTAATACCAGACATTTACCCAATAGCTATTGGAAATGATCACAATTAGATAATTATTCACTTTCCTTTACCATATTCCTCAAAATATTTAGTAACAGCTTCCCCTTTATCACCTTCTTACTTTACATCTTTCCTCTTCTATCTTCTTTTCTTTTCTTCATCTTCTTCTCCTCCTTCTAATTTCTTTTTAATAAAACTGAAAGGGGGGTCGTGACTGGGAATTCTATATGTAATAAACACGGTCATGTATTTATTTGATTTTATTTTCTTTAGAAGTCCGATAAAAAGTTTTCTCGTTTCGATCGAACCTAGTATGTTTCGAAATTAAGAAATGGAAATTATATTCCAATATAATTAGGCATAAGCTGATAGCTTCATGAACATCCCTACCAGGGGTGAAGGGTTCCCACTCACGACTTATTCTGTGCATCACTTTTGTTGCAGATTTTTTTTTTTCAATCAGTTTAGATTGACGAGCGGTGACAGGATTCGTTGTTATGGCAACAGTGGTTTCTATGACAACGGCCCCTTTTTCCAGTTTTAGAATGGCGACACGTGACAAGATTGTTGCCATGGTAACCATGTTTACTGTGGTAACGGATCTGAAAATGCTTATTGAATAATACCAGTTATCATGCCAATCAGTTTGAATTGGTGAACCGCGACAAGAATGTTTGTCATGGCAACGTTTGTTTCCATGGCAACGGATCTCCGTTTAAATGGCGACCGATAGATTTGAAATTTTTTAAGAATGTTAAAGAGTGAGGTTGAAGGCATGTTGAATTGATTACAACATTGAAATTAATACGAGAAATTTTATAGTCAAGTGAAACAAGTAGAGTCGTTGGCTACTTTGTCATTTTTGTTTCCTTTTCTAAGGGGGAAAAAGAGAAGGAGTGTCAAAATTTTTCTAAAATAGAACTAAACGCTAGAAGGGTTTCAAGGAAGGAAAGAGAATGGGAGTCCTTTAATTTATGAATAATACTTGTCTGGATAGCGAATAAGTATTTTATAGTATATGTGTATTTCTGATATATATCTTGTCTTTTGTAAAGTGTAAAGTGTCTCAAAACTATGGCAACAAAAAAGGTTGTTGTGTCACAGGACGAGTGTGATGTCACGTGCACTCAATGCACATTAAACGAAAAAGAGAAAAGATCTCGCGCCCCGCGGAGACTTATAAGATGTACCGGTTGTGGACTAAAATGGATCCACTTTGCTTGCTCCAATTTGGACGATACTGCTGAAAATGCAGAAAAAGTTCAAACCGGCGAAATAATGAAATATTGTGAGGAGTGTGAAAAGGACCGAGGCCAAATATCTCCAGCGGAGATATCTGACCTCGACGATGAGGAAAAGAGTGAAAATCAAAGTGATTCTCGGGATCAGACGGCAAACCCGAAGGAAGGAATGTCATCTGGAGGGTCTGACACGTCTGCATTAATTCGCCAGATGATGGAAATGATGCATGAAAAATTTTCTAATATGAACGAAAGATTCACTAACATGGAACAAAATAATACAGAAATGAGACGTGAAATAAATGAGAAGTTTGATACCTCGAAACGAGAGACCGACGCTCGATTCGAGGTATTAAACAATAAAATTGACCAGATCTGTTTAGACTTTGCTTCTTCGATGAGCAAATTGAAAGAGCAAACATCTACTGAACTGGAGCAGGTTAGATACCGGGCCCAACAGTCCACCGAGCAGCTCAGAGACGAAACAAATGAGAAATTCAACGAAATAGATATAAGGTTTGAGAGTACAAACAAAAGATTTGGTGACATCGAACAAAAAGTTGAACAGCAGCAGGCTGAAATAAGTAGATTGAATGTTGTAATATCCGACCTATCAATAGAAACTAAACTAGAGTCGGTTGACCAAAGAATTAGTCGAATTCAAACCGAAGTAGACAGTATTAAGGGGAATATTACTAAATTGCAAATCGCCAAGTCTGATATCTCCTATCCTTTTCCTGATGGCGATTCTCCAGGGAAAATTCTCCCAGAAACAAGTAACGTCCTCCCGGGTAAGAGTCAAGTGTTGCCCGATGCACGGGACACAGCAATGTATTGCCCCCCGCATCAGCCAACCTCGAAATCATGGTTGAGTAATTTTGATGTACCGATGCAGTCGAGTGTTGTGACTACAACAGTCACTAGCGTAAATGCTCACTCTACCTTTGGAATGGTACAATCGTACAGCGTGCTGCCAGGAGGGGAAAGGAGATGTGCCGGACCGTCGGTTACTACCGTGGTGGGTCCTAAGTTTGAACCTTACATGGTCAACACAAATTACAAAACCTCTCTTGGTCATATGGGAGCGTTCAGTTCAGTGACCACTCCGTCGGTGGCAAATCCGGTGACAACCCCAACTGCTCAGGATAACGCGTTGATTCCACTGGATTCTTTTCCTGCCCCGTATAGTATGAGCTCTAAAGTTTCCCTCCGGGATATTGAACGTTTTCCCACTTTCGATGGGAACATTACTAACGGGTTACCTCGAGTTTTCCTGCGGAGACTGCAGCAATATTTAGACATGTATAAACTTACTGATGGGGAACGCCTGCAGATAGTTGAAAAATGTTTGATCGCCGCTTCGGGCGCATGGTTTGCTTCGGTTAAATACCAAATCCGGACGTTTAGTGATTTTTTGATTCTTTTCAAAGAAGAATATTGTAATGAGCACATCGAACGGCTCCAAAAGAGAAACTTACAATCACTCCGGTATGATCGCTCCAAGTATGGGTCCCTCTTGGACTATGCTTGGAAAATTATCGAACTATATTATCAGATAGCTGAACATCCCTCTCAGGCTGAACTTGTAGATATTATAGTTAACGCTCTTCCACCCGATGAGTCCCGGGCCATAGCGTCCCACTTGTGCCAAACGGTGCGAGAAGTCACCTCACGTTTAGCTGCCTTGTGCGGCAAGGAAGTTGGTGGTCCACCAAAACGATACTTCGCCCGACAGGCAAAAATTCTAAAACCGACGAAGACGAAGGTAACGGCAAGTTGCCAGACAGATTTCCTGAGTTATACCCAAGCTGGATCTCGTTATCCTAGTGGGTATGGCTCAGAAAACAACAATAATGGCCGGCGACTATTTAGGAATCGGCCCATGTTCAACAATCGCCGGAGTTATCGTCCCTATGACCGTACCAACATGGAATCGAACCCGGGTAGGGGCGATAACACCAGGAGGAATTTTAACAGGGCGTACGGAAGAAGGGAGAACGGTAATAGTCAGAATAATAGTAACAATAATGTAAATCGACCCCAGAATTCAGTCCCTTCGCAAGTGCGTGGTAACGGTGAGCCTAGAACAATATTAAATGGGAGTGATAGTCGCGAAACGGCGGTAAAGTCGACAAACTAACGCCGCAGTTACCTGATGAAATGGGGGAGGATAACTGCGGGTACATACACCCCATTAACCACAAAATGCAATATTCTAATAATAGTAAATCCGAGTTTCAGATACAAGAATACCCCTCACCGAATTCCTTAGAATTTATAATAAAATTCGTAATCGATGAAGAGCCATTTGCGGTGGGGGAAGAAAGTTATTTCTCGGCATCTCCCAGCCTAAGAGGAAGTATCGGTGGCGTTGAACTTGTTGCTACCATTGATAGTGGTTCGGAGCTCTGCCTAATGGACTGGGAGGTGTGGAGAAGATTGAAACAGCGCTTCCCTTCTGCAAAATTAAGGCCGTACACGGGTCTTACACTGGGTGCATTTGCTGGGAAGGAAAGTTTCTCAGTTCAAGGGGTTCAAAATTTCAATCTTAATATTCAAGACTATATTTTTGAAATAGCTATTTTTGTTATTAAGTACTTGCGAACGGATTTAATCTTGGGTTGCCCATTCTTAGATAAGTTCCATTGTATCATCGACCGTGAAAAGAAAGAAATTCGTATGAAAGATAGTCTCGGGAATGCAGTTACTGTTTCAACTGATAAACCAAATGTAATGTTAGTGGGAATACCGGAAAGAGAGATTGCAATCGGTGAGTCAGGGCGGCCAGTGATGGATCAGCCCATGCTTGACCCCAGATTTATCTGTCAAGCTGCCTGTGCAGTGACACCTCTCAATGGGGGAGAGGTTAACAGGGACGACCAGCTGGATCCATTCCTGAATGCTGAATGCAATGTCTCTCCACAAGACATCGACACTTACATTACTACTCGGGATGACTTACCACCACCAATTAGATCAGGTCTCCGTAAACTATTATTACAGTACAGATCTCTCTTCTCCGAGTACCCACGTCGTGTTAATGCGCCTCCATACAAAATTCAACTAAAAGATAACGAACCAGTTGTAGGACCTTGCTATTCTGTCCCACAAGCAATGCAACCCGAGTTTGAGGCCGAATTAAATAAATGGTTACGGTTAGGAATTGCTATAGAACAGATGTCCCCATACAGAAATCCTATTCATGTTGTCAGAAAGGCCTCTGGGGGCGTACGTCCCGTTTTGGACCTCAGGGCTACCAACTCAAAAATTATTTCTCCACAAGCACAGGTTGAACCAATAGACGATTTATTACATCGTGTTTCACAAGCCACTTGGTTCTCATCTTTTGATGCGTCTAGTGCCTATTATGGGATCAGTTTACACAAAGAATCATATCAATGTACTAGCTTTGTGTATAAAGGAAGGCAATATTGTCTTACCGTTTTGCCACAGGGATTGAAGAGCAGTCCTGCTGTTTTTCAATCCGTTATGACTAATTTTTTCAACGACTCAACTCGTTCTTTTGTAGTTTTATACCTTGATGATGTTATGGTAAAATCGATCACGGAAGAAGAACACTTATCTCATTTAGAAAGAACCTTTGAAATTTTCAAGAGGGCAAATTTTTCCTTAAATTTTCAAAAATGTAAGTTCTTCGCACGGGAGATAAAATTTTTAGGTCATATCATTAGTGGCAAAACGATAAGGGTCGACCCTAAATTAAACGAACCCATTCGTTGTTTTCCGGTTCCGAAATCAAAGAAGGCATTACAAAAGTTCCTAGGCCTCATAGGATGGAGGAGAAAGTTCGTACCAAACTTTTCTGGACTTACCGCTAAATTATATCAACTACTAAAAAAGGATCAAAAATTCACATGGAACGATGAAACATTGGAAACTTTCCATAAGTTAAAAGAGCTTATTAGCAATCCGCCTGCTCTAAGTCAGCCAGATTTCTCCTTGCCATTTCACATACACAGTGATGCGTGTATGGAAAATCTGGCTGGCTATCTTGCACAATATCCCGCAGGTCAAGAAGATCCTAATGTCATCGGATATGCTAGTCGACGGGTAAAGCCTTACGAATTGTCTCTGTCGATCTCTCAGTTGGAACTACTGTCCGTTCTGTTCCTATGTGAGCACTTTGAACAGCATATTATGGGTCGTATCACGCATGTTCATACCGACAATGCAGCAGTTACTCATGCTTTCACTCAGAAGAACCTTGAACCAAGAACCACCAGGATCCTACTTAAATTACAGAAATTTGATTTAACATTTCAGCACTGTCCAGGCCGCGAGAACATTATCGCCGATACACTTAGTAGGTACCCGCCTGAGGTATTGCTTGAACCCGAAACCCATTATGTGCATTTCCTAACGAAAACACAATATGCTGACATTGATTTAAATCATATCAAGAAAAATCAAGAAACTGATGAATTATGTCAAACGTTCTTAAGGCAATTTGAAAATAGTGGTAATCAGAATAGAATCGCAATGCATTGTGGGTTAATGTACATAAAACCGTTGCGAGTTCAAAAATGGCTTTTAGTAATACCTCAGGCTTGTATTCACCAAATTATCAGTATTGTTCACTCCACAGGTCATTTTGGAGTTCAAAAATGTTATCGCTTTTGTCGCGCAATCTTTTATTGGAAAAATCAAAAAGCTACCATAAAAAATTTCATCCGAAACTGTATCCAATGTGCGGAAACAAAGTTCGCAAACCGAACCATAGCTCAGCAAGAATATCACATAAGAGCAAATGTACCCCATGAGACTCTGGGGGTGGACCTTATTGGGAAATTACCACCTAGCCAGGGATACTATTATATTTTATCATTAATAGATATTTACTCTCGTTTTGTTACTTTTCTTCCGCTCAGAAAAGCTCATACCAAAGAAATAATAACGGTACTAGAGAGAAGATATTTTCACCTTTTACCATATCCTCAAGAATTCTTAAGTGACAGGGGCCCACAGTTCCAGTCCAAACTGTGGCAGGATTTCTGTGCTAAGTATAAAATTAAACACAAGAAAACAGCTAGCTATTCTCCTCAGGGTAACAGCATAACAGAGCGCAGCCATAAAGAGCTCAATAGGTTAGTTCGGTTATGGTGTAATGAAGATCAAACCACCTGGTATAGATATCTTGTAAAAATACAGGACCTTCTTAATAATTCTTATTGCTCAAGTATTGGTTGCACGCCGGCGGAACGCTTTCTGAGTTACTCTGCTGTTGACAACTACCGGAAGGTGTTCCCATGGCCAAAACAATTAGATTCCGTTGAAAATAGGTTTAAATTTACGGAGATAGATATAAATTCACGAAATTCTAGTAAACGGTCAACACATTCTGTTACTCTGGAGGAAGGTCAACTAGTAATGCTGAAATTACACAACTTATCGTCAATAATAAAGCAGGAATCCGCCAAATGGATGAAAATTTTCACTGGCCCGTTTATCGTGAAAAAATTATTAAAAAACTGCGCTGTTTTGTATAATCTCAAAGGTGAAAGTATCGGAACTCACAATTTTCGAAATTTAAAGATTTTCAATTGTACAGAAGATAAACGTAGTGAATTACTTGCGCAATACCCCAAGTAGATATAATACACTGTCCTAGAGTGACTGGTAACGTTTGAATGGGATGAATGAGTGTGTTAACTTAACAAGCATCATTAGTTAGTATTCCCAATTAGCAAAATTTTGTTATTCTAACAAAATTTTGTTAATGGGCCGGGGAAAACTGTAATGTACCATTACAGTTGAAAGTAATGGCAATTTTTTTTTACGCATCCTGTACCTAGTAATTTTTTTTTTCAATTTCGGTTTAGTTACACAATTTATTTACTCTCTTTACTTCGAATTAAATATAATGAACCCAAAGGTTTCGTTAGTAACCATATTCCCACTGTATAATATATTTATTTATATTTTGATTAAGTGTAAATCCCATTTACGGATATATAACTTGAATAGTTACAAGGTTTACCATTCTGACGTCATACCGAAACATAGTTCCGTTATTGGATATAAATTTCCTTAATTTCAGACCAATGTAGAATTTAGCCAGGTACCTAATCTTTCCCTCACCCCCTCTCACTAGTCCATAGTCACTTTCAGATCCGGTTATATCTGGATTTGCCAAATTTCTATTTGCTTTGTAATTTCCGCGGCTAAAGTTTTCGTTCTGATTGGAGGAATTCTCCTACCTCTGGCTTTTTTGGCGCAATGTTATCAGAACCATCGAAGACACCTTGCAAGGAGCAGCTTGTAAATTTTGTGCTACATATTTTTCGGGAAGAATTCCAATTTCCAAGGACAACTAAGGTAACATATAATGTAATTCAATAGTTAAAGATTTACAACGGAATAGGAGCCCGAAAAATCCGCAAATTTTGGTAAAGAAGCTGCAATTCAGTGAAATAACAAATTCCAGTTCTGTTTACTAGGAAGCCATGTTTGCTGCCTATCGAGAATAGACAACAGTGAAAGAGTGACTTTATTTTTTTTTATTTCAAACTCAAGTAGGGATTAGGGAAATTACGACCTGTTTGGTGCATGTTGTTCGTGTATTAAGTAAATGTGACTTTCTATTATTTATTCAGTAATCGCATGTACGTAGGTTTGATGGTTGTAAAGTGAATAATAATAATGGCAGCTTAAGTTAGCTTAAAAGGGCTCCTATCCCCTTTTCCAAATTGAACCAGTGCTAGCGGGGGAATGGGTTAGTTATTGTTCGTTTTAGGGCCTTTTCCCCTTTCAGGGGAAGGGTCCCTCCATAAACCTCGTTAAGGTTCCCCCAGGGCATCAATTTTTGGCAATCATTATGTAAACAATTGGTCAGGTCAATTAGACCTAGTGTTTACCTTTCTCATTTTTGACCCCCTTTAAATTAAATAGAGCCGACTATGTATATATCGACGAGGGAGTAATGTATTTTAAATTTAATGTGTTAGGTTATTTTCGTCAACATGCATGTAACTAAATGGTGCATGTTTAGTTTAGTTAGTTGTCTTTATGTATAGTACTAACAGTGGTGTATGTAGTTAGTAGTTTTGTGTGAGTGTGTGAATTTTCGATTTGGACAGTGTATAAATATGCTTTAATTTAGTACCATTTTTCTAACATAAATAAACCAGAGTAAATATTAAATTTCTGATTAATGAGTACAAGTATACATTTCAGTACACGGTAAATTATGCCTCCACTACAGCGCCATAGCGTCAGTTTTCGGTAGTCAATTGTTTGTTGACAGTACGACATAGCATGACTTAGTGATTTAGATTGTTTGATTTTGGACAGTTATTCTCAAATTACTTCCCGTGGACATGGTTTTCGGTTCGGATGAGTATACCTTCGTATAAAATAGCATGAGATCTTACTGTACTGAAAATTTCAGCTTGCTAGGTCCAGTAGTTAATGAATAATCCGCTGAAATAAAGAACACCTATTTTCTTAATAGAAGTAAAGCCCATATGCTGTTACTGTTTGTTTAAAAATGTAGTATTAAATTCTTTTTTTTCCCGTGGCTGTAGAAAATTCCATTGTTGCTTCAGTTTTATCAACAAATCAGAAATAGATTAATCATTGACAATTTAACTTTCCGTAAATACATGTATGATTTTTCTTTTTTTTAAACCTGCAAGGTAAATACAATTTGGGTGCTTCGAAATAAAGAGTACGTGGTTCGATGAATGTGATCGTGTGGTGGTTTGAGCGTGATAGATTGTGACAGTTATATATATATATATATTTATTACTGCGTAATGTAGATATGTGTATGGCCTGCGTGTAAAATGTACGAAATAGGGTGTTTATAAAATATTACTTCGTGCGAAAATTAGTAGATAATGAATGAATGTTATGTTATGTTAATAATATGATATATAATATGAACGAGATGACGACCCCTATATTTAAATGGATAGGCCTAGTGAATTTTATATAGTGAAAATATGAATATGTTTACGAAAAAAAAAAATCTCTCGCGTTTTGACTTCCACACCAGTGCATTCATCCAACCGAGTTTGCTACTTGAATGTAAATTATAGTTGGGAATTGTGTGTTACTTTGCATTTATGTACCTCATAATAACAGCCCCAGATCTTAAGCCTTTCAATAGATAGAGTAGTATCATGTGGGAATTACTTCTAAAGGATGACAGAAATGATAATTAAGAAAACCAACTGCTATATCCTGTGATCATCGAAAAGTACAGGTTTCGGTCATTTGTACCTTTAGCATTCATAGCCTCTCCGAGATTTTTTTTTGTTGCTTACCTTATTTATTTATTGTGCAGTGTTCATATAACTCAGTTCGGACTATCCGATTAAATTAACTGCTACTAAATATAGCGTACCCGGATGTCGACCCCTAGTCCCCTTAAGTATTTTCGTTTCTTTTCTTAGTTTAATTAGATGAGGGAAATTAACGACATCCCAGACTGTGGCGTGTCTGCGCAGGGTAGCTATCGGTGATGTTTTGGTTATTGAAATCACCGATCCAAAATTCAGTTTATTTAATTTTTTTTAATTTTGGCAACTCACTAATTAGGGATATCTTAGCTATTACTCTAATTTCATTACTATTCTGGAATCTTCTAGTTTCCAAGTGGTCGGATGATTTTTTTTTCTTTTGAAATTCTAAATTAAGACTCTACTCCAACCTTCCGGACGATTTTCGGGACCCTGTTGGTTTGGGCCGGATACGGTTACTAGATAATAATTTTACAAGCAATAACTTGTGAAGTTATTATTTACAAGACACAGACTTGCTCCTTGGCAGCAGGGCGCTCATCGAGTCTACGTATTTGAGTAGACCACCCTTTTGGCATTTTAATAATATTTTGGCTAAGGATTTGTTGAGAGTGAAATTCGACTTCTGTCTTTGTAGCGTTAGTTATTTCTCACTTAAGTCTTTGGCGCCCCTATTCTTCGTCTTCTTTCTTTTCTATCTCTCTCTCTGTCTTCATTACTTAGAGATTTTTTTTTCAAATTTTTCAACCTTGCCCCCCCCGGTTTCTGAAACTCATAAAACATACAATATTCATTTCACTTATTTCGATCGTATGTACTAACTGAGACATCGAAGGATGCAATTCGTGGAGGTATTGCAGCACAACTCAGGACCATTTTCGCGATATTCAATCCACCACGGGAGAAATTGACGGGAAGGTACACTATGCTTTCAGATTCCTAGAAACCTTCGTTATTCATTGATCATACAACTTATATCAATTGATTACTGATTTCTGGTTTTTATTTCTATTGATTGGTCATATAGTGTGTATGTATTAATAGTTTGGGCCCACTAGTTTCGAATAACATTGATTTTTTTTATATACATATATATATGTACTTACATAGTTTTAAGAGTTACGTGCCTGCTCTATTTGTTGCATTTTCCACCTCTTATATCAACTCATTAAATAACACCAGCTATTTTTATATATATATATATACGCGGATCTTTAGTAAATTGAAAATGATTATTGATTATCGGGTTTATTCATATGAAATACAATGTTGCAACCTTATGAAGGAAAAAAGGTGAATTTTGATAGTCAGGGTTTTTGTTTTGTCTTTGAGCCAAATAAATATAAATATTTATAAAATATGAATACTTGTCGAATATGAATGGTTATGTAGAATTTAAACGTCGACGAAATATTAAGATAGATATTAAAGTGAAATTTATTGTATTGATTAATATGAATACATATATATATATGCGAGTATGTATGTAATGGGCTCGATATTTACCCTGGTCTTGTTAGGTTGCCATAGATTTTTGACACTCGGTATTAATTAACTATTTGTGATATATAGTATTCCCGCGTAAATTGTCATAAATTACTTTTTGTTGAGTTGTTATTAATTTTTGTAACTATTAAAGTGGAATATAATGTTAACTACTGCATGTGAATAAAACAAGTAGCGGGTCGTAAGATAAATAAGAATAACCCTAATCCTTACCCAAATTTACTTTGCGAGTGAAATTAGCAGCCTACGAAACAGTGCGCCCCTCCAACGACTTTTTCCATCAGTAAACATGAAACAAATCCTTCCCCTGCGATCGGAAACCAAACTATTCAATATTTAGAATCTTTTGACTACAAGATCTATACTAGGAAAAAATTAGTGATCTTAAATTCAACGAACTGAAAGCTGTTTAATAAGTTAATGTGAATACCGGAACATGGAAATATGTTCCCAATATCTGTGACTGGATTTGATAATTTTTCTTTAATATTAACAAACTTTGAAATTTTAGATCAAGTGCGTCGAGTGACAAAGTGAAAAATATAAACATATATGTGATATGAAGTAGTTAGTTGTCTATAGTTAAAACAAAACCAACTGAATACTCTCATGGACACAAACCACAGTGCGTAAAGAGAGTTAAGAAAAAAAAAGGAGCTATTATCGACGTAAAAACAAAGACTCATAAAACTGTCGATATGTCTCCTATTGAGACAAAGACTCAATAAAATATTACTAAAGTGTTTTTTTTTTTTTGAATGATTAACCAATTATTTTTTCTCTTTTGCCTGCAACGATATGTATTCATTGCATTGAATTTTAAATATATCTTGACCCTTGAAGTTTTTTTTTCTTCTTTTTTCTTGTTTCGTCTTTGGTTTAATTCTTTTTCATGTAATTCAACTTTTAATATATATATATATATAAGGGAAATGTGTTATTTGATCTTGTTGCAAGTAGCGAATTTCTGTGCATGTTTATGAAACATTCTTTTCATGTATTAAATTTTTTTTTGTTATGTCAAACTAAATCTTCTTCTATTGAAATGTAATAAATGTCTATAGCAATGTAGTTAGGTTAGTTTAATTTAACTAAATACAACCCGAAGTATACATTGTCCTGTATGAATGTGTGTGTGAGTGAAATGTAGGTTTAGTATTAAGTGCATCCATTATCTTGTCATACATGTGTAATTTATTATAATTATTGGTAGTTATCAATTGAACTCATTGAATGTTAATACTAACTTAAGTTGGCTCTATGAAGGAAGTAAAAAGGACTGAAGTAGCCTGAACGAATGATCATCATGAGAGAACTGTGAAAGTCAAAATCTTCGACACATATGTGATACTCTGATTTTTTTTTTTTCCTGTGGTCGTTTCTAACATGCCATCAACTTCGTCGTTCATTTTTCAAATATTGAATATTAGTCTAAACCTTCTGGAAATATTGAATAAACGGTAAAATTAAACTTTCTCATCTATCTCCGAGCTAGATTGGGATAATTCGGTAGTTGGGGTCAAATGGATCTAGATCGGGGATGTATGGGTTAACATGTGTCTATCTTTGATCACCCTAATACCAGACATTTACCCAATAGCTATTGGAAATGATCACAATTAGATAATTATTCACTTTCCTTTACCATATTCCTCAAAATATTTAGTAACAGCTTCCCCTTTATCACCTTCTTACTTTACATCTTTCCTCTTCTATCTTCTTTTCTTTTCTTCATCTTCTTCTCCTCCTTCTAATTTCTTTTTAATAAAACTGAAAGGGGGGTCGTGACTGGGAATTCTATATGTAATAAACACGGTCATGTATTTATTTGATTTTATTTTCTTTAGAAGTCCGATAAAAAGTTTTCTCGTTTCGATCGAACCTAGTATGTTTCGAAATTAAGAAATGGAAATTATATTCCAATATAATTAGGCATAAGCTGATAGCTTCATGAACATCCCTACCAGGGGTGAAGGGTTCCCACTCACGACTTATTCTGTGCATCACTTTTGTTGCAGATTTTTTTTTTTTCAATCAGTTTAGATTGACGAGCGGTGACAGGATTCGTTGTTATGGCAACAGTGGTTTCTATGACAACGGCCCCTTTTTCCAGTTTTAGGGGTACAATTGTGAAAATAATTTTAAAAAACTAATCCGTTACTTATTAGTGTCGAATCCGTTCGGTAATATTCTGCATGCGGTCTTTATTTATAAACAACAGCATATGATTCTTATTTGTAAACAAAATCACGAGCTCTCTTACTACAACTACTACGAGCAAGCAGACGACAGGCGCCGTCATCATCTTCAAGCCATGTGACAGAAGAGGAACACTAGCGTCAGCACTATGCAGAAGAAGATATTAAACAAGCTGTTAGACCTTCATAGACATCAGTTGCGGCTGGTCAATCCTGCTCTCTTAGCTTGCCTGGAGCTCCGAAGTCTCCTGTCCACCTAGATTCCCTGGAATTTGGAAACTGAACTCCTCTCTCTTAGCTTGCCTGAAGCTCTGAGGTCTCCTGCCCACCTAGATTCCCTGGAATTTGAGAACTGGACCCCTCTCTCTTAGCTTGCATGGAGCTCTGAGGTCTCCTGCCTACCTAGATTCCCTGGAATTTGAGAACTGAACTCTTCTCTCTTAGCTTACCTGAAGCTCTGAGAGCTCCTGCCCACCTAGATTCCCTGGAATTTGAGAACTGAACCCCTCTCTCTTAGCTTGCCTGGAGCTCTGAGGTCTCCAGCCCACATAGATTCCTTGGAATTTGGAAACTGAACCCCTCTCTCTTAGCTTGCCTGAAGCTCTGAGGTCTCATGCCCACCAAGATTCCCTGGAATTTGAGAACTGAACCCCTCTCTCTTAGCTTGCCTGGAGCTCTGAGGCCTCCAGCCTACCTAGATTCCTTGGAATTTGGGAACTGAACCCCTCTCTCTTAGCTTGCCTGGAGATCTGAGGTCTCATGCCTACGCTCTCTCTTAGCTTGCCTGAAGCTCTGAGGTCTCATGCCCACCTAGATTCCCTGGAATTTGAGAACTGAATCCCTCTCTCTTAGCTTGCCTGGAGATCTGAGGTTTCATGCCTACCTAGATTCCCTGGAATTTGAGAAGTGAACTCCTCTCTCTTAGCTTGCCTGAAGCACTGGAAGATCCTAAACTGCAATCACCTATCTTGCGTGGAACTCTGTGTTTTCCCTGCCCGCTTTGATTGCCTAGAGCTTTGCGAGGCCTCAACCTTTCTTTGCTTGCTTGGTGCTTCGTGGTATCCTTCTCTTGGCTGTCTGGATCTCGGGATACCTATTTATCCAAACTACATAGAGAACTGTATTGGTCTTCGGACGACAATTAAAGTGACTTTGTATGCTATATTAGTGACTTTTATAATAAAAGGTTGTCAAAGAAAACCGAATCCCCATGTGCTAAATTTCTCTACCTACTACGTTATCAAAGTAATTTTACAGTACTTTTCACAATCACTGAGATCATTGGTGACAATTTTGATAACATTTAAGCTGAGATTTAGACAAGAATGGGCATGTCAAGTAGCCTGAGTATCGACAGAGCAATGAAGAAGTATTTGATCATTGTTGTTTATCTCACCCCTTTCTTTATTTTTAAAAGAAAACATTAATTGTGTTGCACTTCCTTATTTATTTTACTCGGTGTTGCCTGGGGAATAGACAAGGAAATCGTGAAACGCCGGTTGTATTACTCATTATTTTTTATTTAACTCATTTCTCCATTTGTAAAAAAGACTTGAGGATGGCAATACAAAAGGCGTTGTTCTTCGTTATTTATCTCACACATTTCTATATCCAAAGGGCTAACACCAAAGGCATTACTCTTCATAATTAATTTTACTTGGCGATATGCGTGAATGAACAGAGGCTATGCTCAAGGCGTTGCTGTTCGTTCACTCATTTCGACGAAGGTGTAAGGACAGAAGCGCCGAAGTCGTTGTTCTTAACTTGATTCGTTCCGTGTATGTCAGCTGCCCAAGGCGTACGGAGGGCAACATTCAAGGCATGGGGAATGAGACGTAAGGTTAGGAAGTGGGCGACATTACACTTTCATTCAAGTGGGTCTCGTAAGGAAGAAAGGGTGCATATACTTTTCATAAACCAATTCTGGCTTTTTCTGTGAAGACATTTCAGCTAGTAATAAATATAAAATACTAAATACTTTTTCCTTGCCGAACAAGCTCATGTTACTTGGTTATTTGTAAATGTTAAAATGCCATTTCATATGCATATGTATAACGTAATCGTTGGTCCCTAGTACAAATAAGTGAGTTGCACACGTATTACATTAGCATAAAAACTGCAAATGTTGCTTATTCGAATGTATTTATTGTATAGTTATATCTAGGCTGTTTACAGCCATCTTACCATCATGTATTATATAGTTGCTATCGATACACAATCAACATTCTAAAATACAAAACATTTATATCTTTATATTTTTTAAAAATATATATAACTTCTTCTTCTAACCTATATAAAATAATTAAATAGTTGACTAGTTTATAACACCTTGGATTAAAATATCTAAATGGTGCAGGTAAAGAATAATTCATGCATGCCGAATAATACATGCTGCCGAATGCTGTCGTTCTATCTTATGGCTCCCGACAGGACTTCTTGAAGTGATTTAGCACTTCTAGAAAGAATTCTGGACCGTATGACAACTTTACAAAGATAAGTATACATTAATTATTGGATAGCCCTCGTATATACAAAATTCACAATACATATAAATACATATCTTTATATTCCTTTTTATTTATTCTTTATATCAATAATATTCTTTTGTAATTAATTATACTTCAAATTCTTTACAACACCGTAGAGGAGGGTGTATTCCAAAAATTATGAACATTTAAAAGTTTGTTTTTGGTCCAAGCATAGGTTTTTTTAATAACATGGTCGAGGCTCTTTGAATATTTAAACTCATTATAAATAAGGATGTTACAAAATATATTTCCTGCACTTGATAATTAGGTGTCAGATATATTCATTACATAGGTAAAATACAACATAGATAATATATAAATAGAATTCAGAAGAAGAAAAATAAGATGAAATTGTGTTAGGAAAAATCAACAAAATTGATGTTAATTAAATTATAAGATAACGTGGTTTGATATTGAATCACAACGGATTGAAATGAAATATCAGTTAACACGCAAATATTAAATTAACAAAATAATAACATAAACATTAACAAAATCCTAAGTACTAGAAAATCAAATCGATAGCTTCCATCATAATAGGTCGAGCGCCAAGAATAAAATTCCTCTGTTATGTGTTTCTTATATTGACTTTTTTGCATTAGTATGCACAACTTTTAATTTAGTTTCATCCTCAACAGATTGATTAGATACACTTAACGCTGATGTAGTTTCACCCAAGCCACATCAGCACCATCTAGTTTAAATTAAAAGGATTAGTAGACTCCAATAAGGTACATTGTATTCCGCTCTCTTGAGTATGTTCCGATCGATTACATAAAGATCCTGAATTTGAGTTCCTGTTACTGCAAACTTGTCCATCTAGGAATCTATTTTGTAACAAAGTACGCTGATTCATATTGGGATTTCTACTAAGATTCCTGTTATAGTTCCTGCAACTTCTGTTACCGTTACCGTATCTATGATTTGGTTGAGTTAAATTGCCGTTACTATTTTGATTATTTGTTTTAGTACCGAAATAACGGACATTATTTCCTGGAGAATTAACATTATCTTTATTTTGAATACTTAAGTTTCGAATATGCGCATAATTAATATTATTACGACTAGAAGTAACCTGACTTTTTTCTGGATTTCTGCTATTTCTTTGTGCTAGAAATTGGCTTTCGTAACTGAACTAACATAATTAAATGGTTGAAATTGACACATTGAGCGGTCATCAACATTTGTTGTAATCTAAAAGGTAATAAAATACCGACCGAAGCTAGTACACGTGATTCTGGTTGGTTTGGGTTAAGTGCTCTTAATTCATTACATGTGGCCACTACAAATTCGGTAACATTTTATGTATCTTAGGGTCAAATGATTCGTTCTTAGTAATGCGTCCCTATTTGCTATCATGAAATCGTTCTCATAGTTTGCCAATAACGCCTCTTTAAAATCAGAGTACCCATTAATGTTATCTCGGATTGCTTTGTACCAAGTCAAACATGGGGGCAATAAGACATGAGGAAGAAGTTTCATGAATTTTGACTCTTTAATTCCCATTAATTCACACTCGTCCTCGAATTTTTCTATAAATACCCTAGCTGGGATGTCCTCAGGCACACCACTGAATTTTGTTAAGGATTTTATTTCACTGAATCGCAAAGGCGTATCAGTACTATAAGATTTAGAACACTTACAGTTACCGTGAGAGTTCTTACTCTTCCATGTAGGATGCTTCGTTCTTCTTCCTGATTCGGTGGTCTCTTCACTACCATCCGATGATCCGCTATCTTCAAAAATTGCTTAGGAATGAAGTGTTAGTTTTGTCCCATTATCAGGAGGTCGATTGATATTCCTAGGTCCATCATCGCGCTCCATCTCCTTAGCAAAAATATACTTTTCCTTGAAAGTATGAAACTCCTTTTGAAATGCTTTCATCCTATTAGAATGTTCGTTTACAACCGATTCTATAACTTCGACGGCATTTTGTACTCCGGTATAGGTTTCAGCTACCTGTTCCGTTTTCTGTTCGCATTTCTCGAATCTGGCATTAATTTGTACATTCATTTGGTTTTGCTGCTGATATAACTGTTCCCATTTATGGTCGTTTCTCTGCTGTAACTGTTCCAGCCGCTGATATCTTCTAGTTTGCGTTGGAATCGGTTCATTTTGTCATCAAATTGTTCTTCCATTTTATGTTGCAAATCATTCAGCTTGTCATTAAATTGCTGTTGTGATACGTTCATTCTATGTTGCAAATTGTTCATTTTGTTCCCAAATTAGTCTTCAATTTTATGCTGCAAAGCATTCATTTTGTCATCCAACTGCTGTTGAGACACATCAATTTTTCGTTGCAAGTCGTTCATTTGACGGGATATTTGTTTGAGTACATCTGCCAAATTCTCAGATGCACCAGTTTCACTTAGTCCTAATGTCGTTAACTTCACTATCTGATAAATCCATCTTAGTATTTCTATATATTAACTTTCCACTCCTCAAGATGGTATAACTATTAATCGACTCAATGATGTATGTATTTAACTATACTTTCAAACAGTACACAATGAATAAAACAACTTCGTAGCACTCACTTGGGTTCTCTGCTAAACTTGGTTTACTAAACTTCTTACCAGTTTTTAGCTATTCCGGTGTGAAGGCACCATTATATAACGTAATCGTTGGTCCCTAGTACAAATAAGTGAGTTGCACACGTATTACATTAGCATAAAAACTGCAAATGTTGCTTATTCGAATGTATTTATTGTATAGTTATATCTAGGCTGTTTACAGCCATCTTACCATCATGTATTATATAGTTGCTATCGATACACAATCAACATTCTAAAATACAAAACATTTATATCTTTATATTTTTTAAAAAATATATATAACTTCTTCTTCTAACCTATATAAAATAATTAAATAGTTGACTAGTTTATAACACCTTTGATTAAAATATCTAAATGGTGCAGGTAAAGAATAATTCATGCATGCCGAATAATACATGCTGCCGAATGCTGTCGTTCTATATGCTCATACATAATAAATTTCTGAAATTTGTTTAATTAGAATACAGAAAAGAAACTGATCCGACAAAATTTGCCGCCCCATGTTGACCTATTCTTAAATATTTCTCTACACGATATTCTTTTACGAGTCTTAATATATGTTATGCAAAAGGTTTTCTCACATGTTTCTTCTATCAATATCAATGGGACCCTTTAAATTTTTTGTAAGTATTTTTCGAAGTAATCGCATTTTAGTGTGCTAAACTTTATGTGGGGGAAAAACACGATTATATTATTACCCAATTAAACTCAAATTTATGTAACTGCACTTACAACAGAAGTACATGTCCCAAACAAATTATACATAATTACTATTCCAGATAAATGATAAAATCCCCTAGGCGATAATCTTGATGTATCTTAAGCCATATGCATAAATATATAAAGTCAATATGTAGCCCATGCGAGGATCATTTTTGTCAACTCTTTTTTCCTCAATCATGGACAAAATTTATAAATGAATATTTTGGTGCAATATAGACATATGTAGTAGTAAATTGTGAATAATGTATGTACAATAAAATAAAATATACGATACAAGCGTAAGAGTTCAATTTTCGTTAATATGATTGGTGAAAATGATATCCCATTCTCTATCCATATTTCCTTTTGCGGTATTTAATTTAGGACTTTTTGTTCTAATCAGGGTGGAAAAAAATCATGATTTTTTTAATAAAAATCATTTTTGTTGATTTTTTTGATTTAAATCGATTTTTTTGATTTAAATCAAATCTTTCTCCTCGTATAATACAAGTCGCGAACTGGAGAAAAAACATTAGGAATTAATATTAAATGACAATTATGCCATTTAAGTGAAAGTATTTTGGTTTAATTTCGAATTAATCCTCAATCGTTAAGCTATTTCAATCCGAAACAATATTTCTTAAGCATTAAGGAAAAAACGTACAGCAATATTTATCAACATGACACTTTTCTTTTCACGAATGTTCCTGATATTTGGCAGGAGTATATTTTTAAAAAATCGAAACTAGCCAGCGGCACGAAGTACATGTAAAGTACATAAATTTCGCCCAAAAT
Source organism: Thermobia domestica (assembly GCF_964235325.1). Taxonomy (NCBI): domain Eukaryota; kingdom Metazoa; phylum Arthropoda; class Insecta; order Zygentoma; family Lepismatidae; genus Thermobia; species Thermobia domestica. Next base: position 109,187,285 of record NC_137464.1, read on the forward strand.
TAACTAATTAACTCTATGGCCTATGGAACCCGGAGGTTCAATGCCGCGTTCACGGAAACTCTCCACTGACTTCTATCCTTAGCCAACTGGATCCAGTTTCTATTTTGTATTCCTATTTCTGCGAGATTCATCTTAATATTGTCATCCCATCTGCGCCTAGATCTTCCTAATGGTCGTTTTCCGATTGGGCTTCCAGTTAAGAATGTGAAAGTGTTCCTATTTTCTTCCATCCTGGCTACATGACCTGCCCACCTGAGACTTGATGACCCTAGCAATGTTTGGTAAACCGTATAAATTATGCAGTTCCTCGTTATGAAGTTTCCCCCATTCCCGCTCCTCTTGGGTCTGAATATTCGTCTCAGGATCTTGTTCTCAAATACTCTCAGTCTACGTTCTTCTCTCATAGTAAGCGACCATGTTTCGCAACCATATAGAAGCAGGGTGTCTACCAGTCAGGGAAAGTCAGGGAATTTGCAGGGTCAGGGAATTTCATTGTGTGTCAGGGAAAAATCTTTTCCAGGCTGTGACGGGTGAAGGGGTGCCACTAAAATAGTCATAAATTACAGGTAAATGAATGGGTTCGTTTGTACGTTCGTAGAATATTGTATAAGCACATAAACAATGGTGATAACTTACAGTTCACTTTAAATATACGTTGGGGGCGCGGTGGCTCACTGGTAGAGCGTTCACTTCCGGTGCTTGGGTACCCTGGTTCAATTCCAGCTCGCGCCGTGTGACTTTGTGGTGTACAAACACCGTGGTCGTGGGTTTTCTCGGGGTTCTCCCATTTCCTCCCACTTTCTTCATTTCATTCATCACTCACCCATCACCGTCTCCTTTAGCCTAACCGGCATAACCGTGGGACGTAAAACTGAAAGATTTCATTTTCATGATTTAAATATAAGTTACTTTTCATGAGTTACTAAGAAAAAAGAATGACAGAGTCAGGGAAAATTATAATTTTGTCAGGGAAAGTCAGGGAATTTGATTATGCTTGCTGGCTAGACACCCTGAGAACAACAGGCATATATATTTTAATCTTCAAATTCCTGGCAAGAGATTTTGAACTGAATAATAACACGAATTCCCTGCTTTTAGTCGACATTTAATTTCTTCGTAAATATCGTTTTCGTCTGTTGATATTGATCCTAGATATTTGAAAGAATCCACTCTATCAAAAGTATTATTGGATATTTTAACGCATCCAAAATTTGCCCTATTACGATCCCGAGGAACTTCTATGCTATGTATTTAGTACATAAATTTCGCGTAAAATTTTATTATTATTATTATTATTATTGGAAAGGGGATCGGGCCCCTCTAAATACGCCCCTATTATCTGGAAACAAACAAACAGACGTGGACATAAAAAAAAATTTGTCTTAAATGTCGATGGTGATTTCTCCGTTGGAATAATTAACGATTTAAAAACCCTATGTTACGAAGAGAAGAAAGCAGGATTTTCCCGTTACCCGTTCAAAACAGGATTTTCCCTAATCATCCTCTAAAGATACTCGTTTTCATACTGTGCTGTACATACATTTGAGTCTTATTGTATTATGATTATTATCTTCCATAATCGAAATAACAGAACAGAAACGGGATTTTACTTATTTTCACTTTAAATTAATTTATTTCAGAATTTGATTTAAATCAACGATTTTTATTAAAAAAATCAAGTGATTTAAATCTTGATTAAAATCGTGATTTAAATCAGACTGATTTAAATCAATCCACCCTGGTTCTAATGCAATAAGCCTCAAAATACTTTTTGTCCAATCGTTGATATAAAACCTGAAGATCCTACACATAATGTTGGTTTTATGTAAATGCTTGAACAACTCCGAAATGAAATCTATATCATTTTGTGACTCTCTTGGATCTTCCTTTAGTGTGGTGTTGATATTTCTTTTGATCATACCAATATAAGTGTCTAAGCACGAACAAAATACCACGTAAATGTTGCTGACATGCGCGCTGACTACTTGGATGCTCCGGGGATCCAGCACCCACACAAATAATCTTGTGGGTACGCCGCACCTACGAGATTTTTAGTTTGGACCCAGGTTTGAACCCGTTTCTGTTATATTTAAGTCAGCACTGTTACCAACTCAACTAGAACAGCCCCAACTTATCCTTATAGTACCGGTATATTTTACTTGATCACAGCACAGCCCTTTGTGACAGTGTTCACTAAATATTTTAACTAAAAATAAATCAATCAAATACGTCAGGCCATTGATATACACCTACACAAATTTTGGAAAGTCGGCGCTGTTGGTTGTTAACATAACTTTTATCATCAAAATAGCTTTTAAATTGACTCAAAGATCTTTACAATTATTTAAGTGGTTTCAAGCTGACTTTTAAGTTATGGTTTATTGCAATTTTTTCTTAGTCTACACGACAAACTAGGAAATAACGGAAAAGAAACACATTTATCTACCTGTTTATAATTTATTTTAGTTTTACCAATTTTTTAACTTTCTACAATATTGAATTGCCCTTTTGTTGTTAAACTTCCATAGTGAGTCTATTCAGGCACGTAGCCAGGATTTCGTGAAGGGGGTGGGGGAGTACGTGACATGAAATACTGTGGTCGTCATACCAGGGGCTCGATCATTCTAAACTATTTTACTGGAATATATGGGCCGATATTAGATTAGGGGAAAAAATGGCATGTAATGTTTTCAAAAAAAAAAATATATATATATATATATTTCTTCAAGCAAAGATACATCAGATAATAGTACATAGTTTTACGATACCTGTCAGTATAGGACAGTGCTGGAACACGACCTATTTCAGAGAAATTATTCATTTTTCAGAAGTACTTGCAATTTTTTTGTCATTACCGTCACATTTACATTTTTCTTCACCATAATTGATGTATTGCAATTTTCTTTCATTTCTCATACTTGCTAGATCTATTGTAATATATTGAACAGTAATATAAACAATTTTAGTGAAAAATAAACTAAAAATACTAATTTAATACTGATAACTGTGCAAGTACGATAATCGAACACAAAAGTAACACCAAAATATCTATATATCATACAATTAAGTAACAATTTAGTATAATTATTGCGTAATACCAAAAATATGCGTTAGTTGTGAACATTTAGAACCTTACTGTAGCTGATACCTGTTTACTTTACATATTAACTACAAATTATTGGTCCGTTGTTGGAATGACATCATTGTTGTGGTAATGACATAATGCTATATGGTGGTGACAAACATAAATAAACAAAAATCCAACAGTTGATGTACACTACAAATTGTAATAGTCACAAAAATCTTTCCGCAGAATTGGATCAATTTGAACATGGCCTCTTATCTTGCTCACATGCTGAGGTTCAGATATGTTCAAACCTATAATATCATCTCTTTCATACCACAAAATATCAGACTTTGGAGGTCAAAAGAATCTATTTTTGCCAACAGACTTCATGCACCGAACTTCGTAATTATATTCTCCACGATTTTTTACTGTACTTAAATATGATTTGTCCATGTACACTCATGTCCCAAATGATTGTCGTATATCTATAACTGTCTTCTTGTAAGAATATAAACCTAATTTGATAATGATTTTGCAGGATACATTTAATACTGATACTATGTCTGTAATCGGGAAATGTATACTTGTGGTAAATTTCATAGGAAAAGAATTATAAATACGAAAATTAGGATGAGTAAAACAAAATGGTAAATGGACAAGAAAGTTTTATTTTCATTTTATTGTTCTTATTTACTGCTCTTTTGACATGAAATTTGCCACATACATGTCTTTGCCGATTATACACATACTAACATTGTAAGAAATACCAGGGGAATTCGTTATCAAATTATATTCCTACAACAACATATTTATATATATGCGACAATAATTTTGGACATGAATGTACATGACTATACACAAAGAGCCATTAAGTATTAAGTTTCAATTGTTCTCAAGGATGTCGTCTCTTCCATTATCGGCGTTAGTTCCCTCTCACGGTGGCCTGAAGACATGATGTTCTAGTTTCTTTCCGAGGTCTAAGCTCTGATAAGTTTCCACTTTATTATTATTATTATTATTATTATTATTATTATTATTATTATTATTATTATTATTATTATTATTATTATTATTATTATTATTATTATTATTCGTTCATATCGTTCTTGTACCTTCCAGCTTTTCTCTTCTGTACCTTCTATTTTTCTCCAATTCCTTAATTCTTTTATGTAAAGTGGATCTTTCTCTCCTCACATGTTGCCTTCCACGTGTTCCCTGCAAACACTCGACCCTGGAAGAAAAGAAACGAAATTGCAGTTATAATCTAAATAATGCACACAGAACAAATTTAATTTCTGACTTCTTTTATCTCAAAATATACCTTCCTGTCATCAGTTTTTCTTTTTCAAAAATGAGAATTAGTGAACTATAAGAATATTGCATGTCTTTCTGTAGCTATTACAGAATTAAAGACTCGCTGTAGATAAAAATGTAAGTGCCAAAAACAATATTTGTTGTAGCAGTATAGACAAAAGACAATAAATTGTGCTCAAGCGTCACAAAATAGAAAACACTATTTCTTAGAAATAGAACCTAGCATATAAGAAAGTGAAGCTGTGTATGAAATTCTAACTAAGGCATAAATGTATTAAAAAATAAGTGAAACAATTTCAAGGTAACACTTACATTGTTTTCTACAGCGAGTCTTCAACTATTGTAAATTCTGAGTTATGGTCTATGAATATATTGAACAACTCAAATATAATAATTTTTAATGGTCATTATATTATCAGGCGTATTCTAAACATCTACTTTATTTTCGTGATGGGTAGCGTGATGGTGAAGTCATAATTGTTCGGGTATTCACCACCCTGGAACTTGTTTTCAGGAGAAGGTTAATGGTTTTCCATCCCTTGACGCCAGATAGAATGCCATTTCCATTCGTTACTTTACCTAAAGACGCATATAAACTCGGTGTTGGTCCCCATGTCTTGTTCTTTCTGCCCTTCCAAAAGAAAACGCTCAAAATCACTAAACGACAATAGAACAAGGAAAGCTAAACGGCAGAAGACCTATATTTTTTCTATCATAGGCTATATAACTTACGTTCATTCTGATGACGGAGGAGATGCTGGTGGAGTTTCTTTGATAATATTTTATAAACATTTGTCTTTGCTTCTTTTCCTTCTTTGGTTCTCTCTCCACTGTTTTCATTGTCTTTTTTCCTTTCTTGGGCTTCTCTCATTTACAGGGTTTCAGCTTCTTCTTACTGATCCTTTCTTTGTATCTTTCTCTTTTCATCTTCAAGTACTTTTGCCATTTTATTGAATCTTCCTTTAATTTTGCTCTGTAACGAGCAGCTCGCCTTTTAACAGCCAATGCTTGACGTGGCATAGTACAGCAAGTCTGTGAGAAACCATTAATACACTTTAAGAAATTATTACGAAATTAGTGAATAACCTTACATAAGAATATTAATTAAAACTAAACAGCAAAATTCTAATTAAAAAAAAAAAACTTATTTAATCTACCACCTAATATGAATGAAACGTTTCAAATGTAACATTACACTGTGATAGCACAAGATGGAGCTAGGTGGGGCTTAAGCCCCTAAGAAGGTGTTAAGACACAAGTTGCCCTACAGATAAAATAAATAAGACAATATTTTTAATGTTTTCTGGTTGATATATTACAGATGTTAGGCTCCCTACTTTCGAAAGAAATTTTTGTAGCTTCCCCACCGCCTATTTAATTTTGGTCCCGTCACTGAATCTAGGACTTTTTGTCAAATTCCTAGTTAATTCATAAACACCGTAATTGGCAGTTTAAATAGCATAAATCGTAGTAGTTTGCTTCCCTCTAGTATAAAGATGTGATCTGCATAATTTGTATATTTTATTAAGAAAAAGCATACCATAAATAATTATGCTATACAGTAGAAACACGTTTATGTACTACCGCAACAGAAATGCATGTTGCGGTAATGACAGTTACGGTAATGACAAAACCATAATAAATCTCTATTGTCATTGTTCATTGTTGAATGAGGCCATGAGGTAAGTTGTACAAATATAATGCATTACAGCATAATATAACTTCGTAAAAAGGTTTATGATTACTAAAATCCTTAAAACAAAACACACGTTGTAGTAATGACGTTGAATAAAAATACTCACCCAAACATAGAAGTTTGAAGCACAATAAATCTTCAGTAATATACATTACACGTGAACTGTCGCGTACATCACACACTACTAGAATGTCAAATCGTTCTTCAATTGTTACTTCTTCAATGTTGCCAGTTCCAAGTTGCTAAATAATTGAATTATCATCTTTCTGCGGTAATGACACACTAAGCTGGAGACTGAGATTTTACAAACAATAAAATAAATAGAATTAAAGGTGGAATATTTTATTCATCGGAGTAATGAGGAACAATGTATGATATATTCTCTTGAATGTGTCGATTATTTTTAAAAAATATATTGGAAAGTGACACAAACAGTTATGTATTTTGACAACTTGTTAGTGAGGACACGTTGCGATAATGACATTTAAGTAAAAACAAAGAATAGTAATGACATTTAAAAAATATAAAGAATAGATGCTAATGCAAGAACCGTATTGTAACGTTCGTAAAAGTTCATGAGGAATATCAGGAAGACAAATAAAACATGTATTTGTTCAAAATACAATGAAAGCTTAATGGGACACGATTTTACCCCTAATCAAATATTCACCCATATATTGGTTCGTTTAGCCAGGATTTCGTAACGGGAGGGGGGAGGGGGCGTGACATGAAATTCTGAAGGCCCAGAAGCTCGATTAATCTAAACTACTTTACTATCAACATATATTGGTTTGTTAGGACAATAAAATGAGGATATGTTGGTAAGTATTTCAACAACAAACTATGACGAAATCTCGAGTAAAATAATAATAATAATAATAATAATAATAATAATAATAATAATAATAATAATAATAATAATAATAATAATAATAATAATAATAATAATAATAAATATTGAAAAATATTATACAATATTTACGTCCTTCTTCTGTTTATTCAAATATAACAATTTTCCTTTCATTATGACCTCAACTATTATAAAAAGTACATACTCAATAATGTCTTGTAAAATATTTTACAACATCTGCGTTCCTTTTTCTGTTGAATCAAATGTTAACAGAACTTTCTTTCCACATAAATTTTTGTTTTTATTATTCCGTAACTACTGTCTGTTCCAAATGACAGGTTAAAGGAGCATTAGAAAATTGTTTTTGAAATAACACGTTTGATATTGTAAGGATGCGATGACTAAAAATTATGATAAAAAATGTCCACGCTATTACAGAACGGCACTATACTTTCCGAAGCTTGAAATCTCCCTGACTAGAAATTCTGAAAAATCGGTAACTTTTGTAGAAATTTCAAATTCCCTGACTCTTCCAGGATATCTCGCTCACTTCGCCACTATGCATTGCAAGTAATACAAATCTCCTCATAAAAATAGTAACCGAAAGCTTCCTGTAGTTAATTTTTAACTCTGATCCTCTTTTTTTATCATTTCATTTTGTTTCATCCTTCCTTAATTTTTTCATTTCTGGTCTCGAAGAGGGAGGACCCCCGGACCCCCTTCCCCCTTGGCTACGTGCCTGAGTCTATTGTACCCATTCCTAAGACCTAAATCAGTTCTTAGTTCTTAGGTATTCAGTTTCGTCGTTTAAGTTAGCTCTTGAAGTCACTAATTTATAAGCTCCGATGAACATATTAATTCAGGTATTCGCTTTAATCCAAGCATGTTCTACTTTTGTGTGTGCATTTAGCAGCTGCTAGCAGTAGGTTTCCTATGCATTTTTGCCTCAAATTTATTGTATAGCCTATAAAAAGTAACCTCCAAGAACCTGATGGAGTTCTTCCAAATGAAGAGTAAACTTAATTTTAGAGGTTATTGGTTCCAATTAGACCATTAGAAATTTTAATTGGTCAGACTTGTAGATTATAAGCATGTCATCAGCATAATGAAAATATTGTGTGTATCTTAATTCCGACTTCTCAAGAATGCCTGACCCAAAGTTATTGATTGCTAATTACAGGTAGTGGACTTCCCATAGCTAGCCCATGTTTTTGTTCATAACAATTATCGTCGAATTTAAAATGAGTATTAAGCAAGTATTACCTCAAGAATTTTAGTGATTTCATACATTTCAAGGTCACTGAACATCTTCCTTTCAATGCAGCCTTGATTTGTAACTTCACGTCCTTTCATTATAATTAGTTAATAACTCCTCTCACTAGTTTGTTCACTTTTGAAAAATTGTCGATCCAATTATTTGCTGTCACGTTCCATGTATTTTGAATAAGCTTGGTCTTATGGCAATGTTTCTTAATTTATTTCTATAAAACATCAACGATATGTTTTTTTTTCATGCAGTGACATTTCCTGTATTTAGACCGTACCCTCTCCCTAAAGAAACAAGAAAAGAAAAGTCCTGACCACTCACCTGGAAGTCAATTTTTTGGGAGATGATATTAATCGAGATGTTTGTTTTATTAGTAGACTCGTAACTTCGTGGGAATTTTGTGTTTCTTTAGAAACCTGCCATAATTTCAACAGTTATCAGGATAAACTATGGTACCGTCAGCTGAATTATGCTCAATGTCTCCACAAGCAACGTTTAAAATAAACATTTTAATTTCCTTATAAATCTAATGAAACAAACCTACTTCCAACATGGTAATTTTCAAATGCATTCTACCAAATGAATATTAAATCAAATTTGTCAATATTATTTCTTTTATTATTCTTTACAGTTCAGTGATACGTGTTTTTTTCTCTCTTTGAATTAGTAATTTACCTTGTGAATAGCAATTTTTTTACTGTTTTATTTATTTATTTTAAGATTTGCAAATATAATAATAATAATAATAATAATAATAATAATAATAATAATAATAATAATAATAATAATAATAATAATAATAATAATAATAATAATAATAATAATAATAATAATGAGAACTTGCTCATTTCTCTATACAATAGATATATATATTGCAAGCTAATAAATTTCATGTTTGTTCACATTGAAAAACAGAGGATGGGTACAACCATAACTAATTACCAGAATTTTATCCGCTTACATTTCGATTGTTTAGAAAGGGTCTTATATAAAGAATATGACAATAAAAAATCATTTTCCCTGGATATGATCATTTTATTTTTATACTTTGTTTAGTCATAGAATACAATAACTTTTCAGATGAACACTGGTCAGAGTCACTCCAGTGGAAGGTAAGACATAAAAATAGCAATTTAGTCCCCTCCCCTCCCCCTCTTTGGAGAGGAGAGGTAAGATAGTGAACATAAGTAGTAGTAACAATGGATAATGTATGTTTTTGGGTTCTTAAGAAATTCATGGTTAACGTCATTGTTAACAACTTATGTGGATGCGTGGTCTCACGTAAATGTCTCTTTTCATCCCTTTTAAAAGCCACTGAATACGTCCTTTTAACTCGTGCTGAGACCTACATCTTTATTCCAGAGCCCATTGGTTTATTGTGTATATGGAATTATTTTTCTGTTTTCTTGGAAATAAACTGGAATTTTAAAGATCTTATTTTACTGATTTCTTCTTGGTCTGCTACTTTTTCGAAACCAATTTGCATTAAAATATTACTGAAATTAAATTTGATCATTAAATAATCAAATTATTGTATTACAAAAACTTAATTTTTACAAAGGTACATTTAACATAAAACTAGTAAAATTCACTTTCACTTCAAAGAAAGAAAAATTAATTCCCCGTAAAAATCAATAGGCTAAAAAAATAAAGATAGCGCAGGTATTCAACATCGTTAAAACATGTCTCAAAAATATATTTTAAGAAACAAACTGAAGAAATTGAAAGAAACGTATTGAGTTGAAAGCAAAGACTTACATTTATTTATAAAACAAGTATGTGAACATAATTGATCTTGACAGCTAATCTATCCAATGTTGACTTTAATGTTCTTTTCATTCTATTGATGGTCCAGCTTTCCATTCACTAGTACTTCGCTGATATCCTTCCCTCTCCTTGGATTATGATTTCAACTTGGCTTTAAATTACGAATCTCTTCTAGCATGACTTATCTTCTTAATGGAAGGGTATTTCCTCTCTTGGGCATTGATCCTCTTCTTTTCTTCCATTGCTTTTATTTCAGTATTCCTTTTCATTAGGCCAACTTGAGAACAGCTTTCCTCCTTCAGCTTCAATGGGGTGGCTGAAAGAATGGCTGGGTGGGGGGAAGACAGACAGAGGAGCGCGAAAACTTCAGGAGAGACATCTGGGCCATAGGACATCGGGTCAGATGAAAATGTAGGCATCAGACCAAGTGTTAGGGCGCTGATAAAAATGCCATAAGCTATGTAGAAATATACATAACATATGGAGAGCCAGGTAAGGTATGTGTCGTGTAAGTGTAATTGTTCATATAATTATCAACCATAGGAGAGGGTACACAAAAGTAATCGGAATTACAACACAGTATGGATACGTTTTGTAGTTACGGAATGTGCCACTAGACATTGTTAGCTTGGAGTTCCCGCATCAATGTCATAAGTAGTGACAATCTTTGTGAAGTGGTTCCTTCTTGATACTACATTGTGTATTCTCCTACCCGAGCGTAATGTTCTGTGATTATTGCGATGCATGACCACAATGAATAAAGAGGATGGAAAGGATTTATGGAATACTCTCAAACGAACTACTGGAGGTGCACGCCAGTACAATTTAGTGCTGATTTCAAGCCCGGATAAATGGTAAGGATTAGCGTCAGGAAATGCATCCGGATGTAACAACATCCTGTCAAACGAACATAATGCCTAGGAAAATGATAGTGTTCTTCGGAAGCGATGCATAAGAGCCTGCCTTAAAGAAGCTACTCTATATACGATTAGGGATCATAAATGTGGGGTCAATGAGCAGAACAAAAGAAAAAATGGCAGACCTAATGGCAAGAGAAAGAATAGAAGCACTATGTGTGCAGGAAACAAGGTGGAGAGGAAATACAGCGAAGAACCTAAGAAATAGATATGAACCACTGTATGGTGAAGCAACTCAACAAGGTAGAAATGGGGGCAGAAATTGTCCTGACTAGTGAACTAACTGAATGGGTAGTTGGTGCAAATAGGACTTATAGAACAATGAGTATCAAACCGTGTCCTGAAGAAATGTTTAGTATTATGAACGTGTACAACCCGCAAGTTGGATGCGAATCCGAAGAAAATGACACTTTGTGGAATGATTTGGAGTAAACATACCAAAGGAAGAAAGAATAATTGGCGATCTAAATAGCTATGTTGGTACTAGAGGAGGACTTATATCATCAAATCCCCACGAAGGTTGAAATGTCAGAGAAAAGAATGAGTAAGGGGTGAGAATATTAAATTTTGCACTGGCATGTGATTATACTATATGTAATACGTTAATCCAAGAGAATACAAAGCAGTTTGTTACAAATAAAGGTGTAACAAGGGAGAGCCAGAATAGATTCTCTCTTATGCAGGAGACAACTTGCAAAGAATTGTATAATAATCAACAAAGAAGCAGTTGGAACAAGAGTCGTAGTACTTGATCGTGATTCACGCAAAAGGAAAAGAATCGCTGAGAGAACTACAGCTAACATTAAGTGGTGTCAATTCAAAGACCAAAATCTAAGATGCGAGTCCAAGGAAAATGTATTACAAAGAGTACAACCCATGAAAGGAGCCAAGAAATGGTGGGAGATGAATGCTGCCTACATTAAAAAGATAGGGGAAGAAGTAATAGGTATGACTTCAGGTAAAGTGCTCCAGTAGATAAAGACATTCGGTGGTGAGATGAAGATGTTCAGGTAGCAATAAAGAGAAAAGAGGTACTAAAGTAAAATGGGATAAATTAGGAATTTACGAGGTTCGAGAATGATTGTGCAAACTGAACACAGTAGCTAAAAGAGAAGTGGAAAAAGTAAAGTCAGAAGCCTAGCGAGAAGTGTACAAAGAACTTGAAACTAGCAAAACTGAGAGGAAACTCCTGTGGATAGCTAAGACACGAGACAAAGCGACAAAAGATTTTTCTCATACTATACAAATAAAGAACGAAAAAGGGGAAGTACTACAGAAAGAATAAAGTCACAAAACCATATGAGACTACTATAGAAAGCTGTTAAATGAAGAAAACTTGTGACTAATCTTGAAGAACAATGTACCAAACCAAGGAGTTGTAGACAACATAAGGAAAGAAGAAGTAATATTAGCGGTACTCAAAACAAAGAATAGGGACACAACCGGCCATAAGGAAATATCTGTGGAAATATGGATATGCTTCGACGAAGAAAGAGAAAATCTATTGTTAAATTTGATGCAGGGTATTTGCTGAAGAAAGAATACCCAAAGAATGAAGAGTATGAAAATACCAATTTTTAAGGAGAAGGATGATATTCAAGATAGCGATAGTTTAAGACGGACTAAGCTAATGTCCCATAAAATGAAGATTTGGGAAGGAATCCTTGAGAGATGGCTTCGGGTGGAGACATCAATAGGTGATGAATAATTTGGATTTATGCATGTCGAAGAACAGGTTCGATATTTGCAATTTGACAAATGATGGAAAAATACCAAGAAAAAAGAAAGAACTACATGCAATGTTTCTCGACCTGGAGAGCTTATGATTGTATATCGCTTCAAGAGTACTGAAGATTCATAAGAAGTATAGGTATAACAGAAAGGTGTGTTCGTCTCATCCAAAATATGTATAAGGAAGGTATGAAAGATCAATCACCTTTGGGATATGCTGTTTACAGATGACACTGTTTAATATAATACCAACATAAAAGAGCTGGAAGAGTGGAAAAAAGTTTTGGAGGATAGAGGATCAGAAACCAGTGGGAAGAAAATTGAATATATGAACTTTGGAGGAAACGGAGACGAAACCGTACAGATGGAAGGACAGGATATAAAGAAAGTAAACAGATTTGAATACCTATGTTCCATGGTGAATAAGAATGGGAATTTAGACGGAGAAATAGAGCTCACAATTAAGATGGAATATGAAATGGAAGAAGATCGCAGGTACTCTTTGTAATTAAAGGGTAAGTTTCAAGAGGAAAAGAAGAGTCTACAAGACCATAGTAAGACCTGCAATTTCGTATGGAGCAAAAAACATGGGAAATAAAGAAAGGTGTAAGAGAATAAACTAGACTTGGCCAACACAAAAGTGCTTAGAAGAAATGTGGTGTTAACAGGAAGATCTATGTTGAAAGAGTTCAGAAAGAAAAGAATAACAGATAGTTTTAAAATGACCCCAAGATGTCTAAGAAAGTACGAGAGAGAAGATTTCAGTGGTATTGTCATACTATGAGAGGAAATGGTTATTATTTCGAAAAGAAAATGGGAATTTGGAAGTAAAAGCCAAAAGAGGAAGAGCAAGGTGGATAGATTGCACAACTGCTGACTTAGAAGAAAAGACGTTAATAGAGACTGATGTTTGAGAGTGAGCAAGGTGGAAGCAAATCCTCAAAAATATCGATCCTACATAAGCAGAAAAAGAATGAGTAAAAGAAAAAAGAAGACAGTATATCACTATCCGAAGTTCATGAGAAGAACAAGTACTTTCGCGAAGAATGTATGTCGCTCGAGGATAACAAGCAGAATGGTGCACCGAAACGTGTTACAGACCAGCATGTTGCTAAAGTGGATGAACTCATCAAGGATGTGTAACAGTAGACGACATTTGTGATCCGTAAGACTTCCTTGCTCATTCAGACACGAAGGGGTTCAAGTCTTGATAAATTTTTAGTCAACTAAGAAGGGACTTGAACTGGGAAAATACATGTAAACTTGTGATTTATTAAAATAATTATCTTTAAGAACTTGTCGAGTAACAACGAAATTTCAGGCTCACTCTTCAGTCCTTGTAGTCATACATTACACTGGACGCTATGAACAGGAACATATACAATGCAAATATCAATGATAAACAATTCCAACTCCACACAGAGATGACACCACTTGGCTAGTGACATGCTTTCCGTAACCAAAAAATGCGTGCATGTTGTATTGCAATTCTGGTTGGTTTATGTATCCCTCTTACTTACGAACTGAACTGGTAGAGTGCGCGTATTTGGAAATATCAGTGCAGTGTAGAGTGTATTTATGTAAAAATATGCGAAAAAGGTCTTGGTGGTTCAGTGGTAGAGCGTTCACTTCTGGTGCGTAACTCCCTGGTTTAATCCCAGCTCCAACCAAGTAAGCTTTGTGGTGGACAAACACCGTGTGCATGAATTTTCTCGTTGTTTTTAAATATTTCCTACTTTCGTCATATCATCATCACCGTCTTCCTTAGCCTCAGTGCATAAACATGGGACGTTAAACAAAGAAAAAAGTTTTAAAAAAACTCTATAAATCGTAGGTGTCTCCGGTTCCACTATTGGTGGGAGATCATGTGGTTTTGATTACGTTATGCTATAGATCCATGTCTCAGTATCAGTCATTAAGAAAGAAAAGAAAAAGTTGAAAACAATAAAATGCTTCTTTGTATATAAAATGTACGTTTGTTTATTAAAGAAGTATCATTATGTGCAGTACACATGTAGATGTGTAGAAACATTTAAAGTCGAGATTACAATATGAGATGATAAAGGCAGTGATGAAATTAAGCCGATATGAGTTGGTATGAAACACTGTTAGTAAATTAGAAAAAAATAAAGATCATGCCAGCTGTAAAATATTAAAAATAAGCTTTATAATATTAAAATATATTGAAGATATATCTATGGATATAACCACACTAGTAGTATTTTATTTCCAACATAACTATTGAATTATGGTGAATGTCGGAGTAAAGAAAACGAAAGGTTAGAAAAGAACGGAATAGTGGTAATGAAAAAAGAGAGGTATAAAAATTTGATAAAAAGCTGTAGAAATCAATGAGTATTATTAAAAGGAAAATATGATGGAAGCTTGAGGAAGTAAAAGAATTGAAAAATAAATGATAAAAAAACGATTATATCGAAGAAATTGAAACAAGAGGAGATAACACTAAACAGCGAATTCATTTGGAGTAAAAGTTGTAGAAAGAGAAGAACGAAGGAAACAATTATAGGTATTATAAAGGACGTAATAAAAAAGGACAAAAATGCATATTGAAAACATAATGAAAGGGATAATACTGAATGTTTGGTAAACAATGGATTTATGATTGTCACTATGTTTCGGAAGTTCAAATTAAAATCAAAGCAGGTTATAATTTATATCGTGATTTATGGAATTTGGTGGGTGGAAGCGAAGTCTAATTTACACCATTTCTCTATATTATGTGAATTGAACAGTGTCCTTGTAGAGTTTTAGGAATGGAGAGAAAAACTGTAAGAAGTAAATTTTCTTTTAAGAAATAAATTCATAACTATTTGTAGATGCGATTGGAATGATATTAATGTTTGATGATTGTTGGCAATAAACTGTAAGGCACAGTCATCGAAAAAATTAGGATTACTATGGTATCCTCAGGATTCAGTTAACAAGTATCTTCCAGGAATGACATAATGGATGTGGGTGTCGCAGTGTCAAATGTGTGTGCGTTAGATTTTTGAGTTTAACATTCCTTTGAGCAACGGGACTATGTGAGACGTGGACTACAGTTTAACATTAGATCTAAACCACTTGAGCTCCCGTCGAGAATCGGATCCGGATCTCCCGCGCCAAAATGTGTATGTGTCATATCTATCTATCTATCTATCTATCTATCTATCTATCTATCTATCTATCTATCTATCTATCTATCTATCTATCTATCTATCTATCTATCTATCTATCTATGTGTGTGTGTGTGTGTGTGTGTGTAATTTAATATATTTATACGTATGTACTTGCGTATGCGTGCATGGAAGTGGTGTCGTACGTGTATATGTCTACGTATAGATGTGTGTGTGTTCAGAGTAAAACCTTTCTGCCTCTTAATTGGGATATCTCTAGACTTGACTGGCATTACCTCTGTAAGACATCCCACGCACCCAATCCGACGCCACCCAAGAAAAAAAAAAGATCAATATGTTAAGCGCAGATTAAAAAAAAAAGTCGTAACTACATCCGACCGTCTGCCCAGCGGCCCAAACGCCCTCCTTCCACTGCCTGTTCCCCTGTCTGTCAATCCAGCCGCCATCAATCTTCACCTTTGACCCTTTGAAGTGTCTGAAGATTGGTGGTACACTATCCCCACCCACCCATTGATCCAACCACCCCATTTAATTAAAGCTACATACCATAAAATCAACGCTGCATACCCTGAGTGATCTAAAAAATGACAAAAATATATTTAGCGCTCCAAATATTGAGAATGCTAAGTACTTTTGTAATAAGAAACAAATAGAAACAATAGGAATCTATTCTTAATTCAAAGTACATATTTGTTTAGTATATATTAATAATTTATAATATAATGTAAATGTAAACACAAGATTAAACAATTGTTTTTTACTTATTACATTATAATAGTTCTTATTTTATAACTGCGAAGTAAGGTTACCAAATACAAAGTATCGTCAGAAGAGCCAAAGAACTAATGAAGATTATAATTGAAACGTCCTGGAGAAAATTAAGAAGGGTTGAAAGGAAAGCGAGAATGAAATGTAAGTTTACTTTTTAACGAACAACAAATCTTTTTCATACTAGGATAGTAAATCACTGGATATTTAAAGGATTTGTAGGTTCAATGCAAGGCCAATCCACTGTATTCACTAGATCTTGCTCCCTATGATTATAATCTATATAGTAACATAGACTGAAATTTTTAAAAGATTTAGACATTATAAGAGCAAAGAGCAGTTCTCTGCAGGCCAGATCAAGTAATTCTTCTTCGAAAAGTTTTTAAATAATAATGTGCAAAGTATGTTGAACTTTAGAATAAACTTTGGAATAAATAAATAAATAAATAAATAAAATTATGTATGTAGATTATTTCCTTCTTTGTCACTTCAAACCTGTTTTGTACTCTCAATACCTCTTTCGCTTATTTTTTTTTTAAATGTTAACTAATTTTATTTGTTTGAAATTTATATTTTACATCTATAACCTTTACAACAAAGATGATAGTGAGAAATTATGATTATGATAATAAAATCAATATTACCACTTTATAAAATTGAGCCCATGATTTCTTAGCCTTTTATCACAGAACACTTAAGTACGTAAAAAGTATTCAGTAGCATTAGTTAATATATGGACTTATATACTAAACTATATATATATATATATATATATATATATATATATATATATATATATATATATATATATATATATATATATATATATACAAAATATAAAAGAAAAAGAATGGATGTCAATTCGGGGTAAGGTTGATCATCTCTGTAGTATTACGAAGTTTGCTTATTTTGTTATTACATCAACCATTCACTGAATTTTCTATATTATGGTTGATTATTATTACTAATGAATAACATTAGTTATATTTATATACTAAATGGACGTTGTCTATAGATTGTAAAGTTTAACGACAATAAAATATTTTATTCTATTCTTTTCTTTATAAAAATTTAGTACTGAATGTATATATAGTATTCAAAGAATACTTATTTTTGGCTGAAGTGGTTCACAGAATGTACTCTGTATTATATGTTTATTTCATGGAAAGTTCTACGGTGGAATGAATTGAAAGAGGAAGATAAGGCTGCTCAGGATGAGAAAGAAGATTGTATACTGGGCGCTAAATTTGAAAGACCATACAGAAACAGAAGAAAGGGGGTATTTATATCGTTCTGACAGAACTTATCAAGGCCGCAGATTGTCAAATACTAACGAGCTGTTTCGCTTGGTGCAAAAGAATGTATGAGATAGGACAACTTCTGGAAGACTTTAGAAAGTGTGTTACTGTACTATTACGCAAAACAGAGTCTGCCTTCAAATGTGAACAATAGAGAACTATGAGCTTAATAAATTCTTGAGTTGAAAATACCAACGGCCACCGTTCTATGAATAATTGAAGGAAAGCTGGAATCTATCATTGAGATGATCAATTTGGATTCAGAAGAGTAAGAGGAAATGAAAAGCAATATTAGGATTGTATTTAGTCTTGAAGAAGAGGATACGAAAGATAAAAGTACGTATATAGCTTTTGTCGATGTGGAAAAGTCGGTTGGAAGAGCTGATTGGAAAATAATATTTAGAATGCTGAGACGGTTGAGCGTAAATTATAGAAATAGGGAGTTAACACAACGGTTGTATAGAAATGAAACCACTGTGATAAGATGTGGCGAATATATTGAGGAAAATGCTATCAAGCAAGTGTAAGGCAAAGTTGTTCTTTATCACCTATTGTATTTAATGGATGCTATATTCAACAGAACGGACGAATTACAAGAGAAAATAAAATAAAATAAAATAAATAAAGGAGTGGGGATACACGATGAGAAAGTGGACTTCTTTCGATTTGCCGATGACATAGTTGTGTTAGCAGAAGATGAGCAAGAGTAGAAAGCCGTGCTTAATATGATTGGACAAGTACTCAAAAATTATAATATGAAGATCAATCACTCTAAGACAGCTAAGACAAAGGTAATGGTAGCAAGTAAGAACAAAACAAAATTAAGATGTTTTATTGATGGACAGAAGTTGAAGAATGTGTCAGTTTTCACGTATCTTGGTTGTAAGATAACACCAAATGAAAGATTCAAGGTAAAAGTTGTTAGAATAAATCAAGCTAAAGCCACCTTTAACAGTAAAGAGAATATATTTACTTTCTGTAATATTGATACAAGAATTCGCAAGAGCTTACTAACTACCTTTATATTTATATGGTAGCGAGACTTAGATGCTCGGCCAAATAGGTAAGAAACGCAATAACAGCCTTTGAAGTGTGGTGCTCCAAAGTAACAAATTCCAAAAGTGGACAAAATAACAAATCAAAAAATATTGGAAAGGATTAAATACGATAAAATAGGAACATCTGGTGTGAACACATCTTATGGCATGATGACTAGTTAAAAAGTTAGGAGAAGGATTTAGAGTGAGAAAGAATCCTAGGGTAAGACCTAGACTATAGTACATACATCAGGTAATAGAAGATACCTGTTGCAAAAGCTACGAAACACTGATAAAAGACACACTGACCCTGAAAAGGGCTTGCAGATGACCGTGCATTATGGACTGGTTCACACCAATCATATGACTAAATACAAAGAAGGAGATTCCGTTTAATATACTACCCAAGATATTTTCCATGGAACGAGTTGTGCTGTAGAAAGAAAATGAAATAAAAATTTTTAGTTGACAGATGCACGTGAATAAGTTTGGGGGAAAAAGTTAGGAAGTGGAAGAAAATAGGAGAATCTGCGGGAATAATGTCATTAATTTGAACACACATGGCCCGAGATTAAAGTACGATACTTTAAGCCAGAAGAGAATTTTATACCACCGAGATCTTATTCTCACATTATGTGGAAAAACACTAGAACTAAAAATATAAACCAAAATTTTATAAGGACTAAAACCATAAAACCCATAATATTTCTTTTGTTTCCTTATAGCTAATCTAATTTAAAATATGAGAACATAGTTAATGATAAATCCAAAAATTCCAAACGAGATTAGTTCTTTGGATTATTTTTGTTATAAGTAATATTTACTACCTACCCAAATATGGAAACGACAGCAATATAACTGTTTCCAAGATGGTGGAAAAAAAACATGTAAGACGTCATGACACAGCACACACCACATATGCATATATATATATATATATATATATATATATATATATATATATATATATATATATATATATAGAGAGAGAGAGAGAGAGAGAGAGAGAGAGAGAGAGAGAGAAGAGAAGAAAAGAGAAAAGAGAGACAGAGATAGGATTGGTGGCTCTTGAAATCTCCGACTGACATGTAACTTTCAAAGGCCGAAGAAATACCTTGTTAGTACAGTCTCCAGCTATAGCAGCATATTCATGACGAAACAAGGCTAGAGTCTGCGATGCGAAGCTCTCAACTGCTACACATTTCACCGCCCGATTATAATGGATTATCTGCCAAAAAGTGATCAAGATGCCAGAAGAGACGATAGTCGGTGGGAGAAACGTCAGTAGAACAATAGAATATGGTTGGCTAAGAAGGGTTTCATACTGCAACTTTTGGAGAGTCTGCACCGTCCTTCGAGCGTAACATGAAAGTTCAACAGAAAGATATCATGTCTGTCACTCATTGCTGGATGGTTGTGGACAAGTTTTCGGTGATTTGATGGAATTCTCCACTATAATGTTGAACAGTGACGGTTTCACCTCGATGGAGAAAAGCATGATGCGAGTGAAGAGGTGAGTTTGGACGTTGATCACGATCCATTTAGTCCTGACCGACTGTGGTTGTCGTAGCACAGCCATTTTTCATCCAATTGACACTCTGATGTAGGAAACCTTCCCGGTTATTAAGTACACTCAGAGAACTGCACACCTCCAGATGAGGATCCATGTCAGCTGGTGTCAACTCATGTGACACCCACTCCAACTTTTTCATCTTACCTATTACACGAAACCACCGAACGACAGTGGTAGAGTCTATGTTCAACTCGTCTGTAAGGGCACGAACACTTTTTCCTGAGCCCGCTTCCACGATATTGCTGAGGGGCTCATCAGAAATTCCTTTTGTTGATTGCTATAGTTCTCATTTATCAGTCCCTAGTCACAGACAAGAAAATACACAGTTGATGTTTTTCGCGACTAGACAGTAGAATGTCTCAGTTTAAGCTCAATTACTACTCATAATTGTGTGTTAAAAGCCTTAGTTTAAACTCGTAAAGGGTAAGCACTCACAACTGTGGTCTCCATGATGCGTTTTCAAACGACTCTGTTCAACAATACACTTCATCTTGACCGACTGGGCACCTCAGTTTGTTTCGTAAACATCTACTGAGTTTGTGACGTCGTACACGTGATTTCGACTCATCCATTGGCTGCAATATAGAGAGTGGTTTCCCTGCAGACGTAAGAGCAGACATTTTGATCGTACTAAGCGAAAAACTATTGTTTTTCATTAATTCTCTCTCTTTTTTTCTTCGTGTTTTCTGTTTTCCTATACTATGTAGAATTAGTGATTGCATTTCATTTATTCCTTTTTTTCAAGTGTTTTCTGTTTTTCTTGGTAAGTGATTAAATTCTTTCCAAACCCACTATGTAGAATTAGTGATTTTAATAATATCGCTAAGCCCCCTCGTGGCTATACGCATCTTCGATGCTCAAGTCCCGGATTCGATTCCCAGCTGGAGATCATGCGGTCTGGAGCACACATTCTAGGTTCATGTCTCATATAGCTTTGATGCTGAGAGAGAAGCTAAATCTCAACCTTCTTTCTATCGTTTCAATCCACGAAGTATTATGGCCGATTAGACGGATTTCAGTTGATTGGTGTGTGGTCAGCCCTTCACATCATTTCGTTGTTGTCTCATTCTGTATAGATTGGGGTTTGTTATCTTTTAATCCAATGGTCCCGATTGCCTCACAATGGTGTGACAACAAAAGAATTCTATACATTCGTCATGAATCGAGCTCGGTATTTCATGAAAGACATTCAAGAAGGCCCTTTGGATAGATGGAAGCATGACAAATTACTAAATTGTATTTGTCCGTTCCATATGTAAAACTAAAAATACCTATTATTATTATTACAAAATATCGCCCGAGCATGAGACAGAACCCAGGAAGTAACGTGAAACCCAACCTCCACGTTACAATTGTTAATAGATATAAGCATAAGACGTTGAGATTCTCGAGAATATAAGTAACATTTTAAAAATATACATAAAAATTACACCCTTTGTAATCGAAATCAAGATTTCACGTTTAGTGGGAGTAGAAGGAATGTCTATAATTAAACAAAGATAAAGAGAAAACTTACTTCCTTGAGAGGGAAGAGATACATCTTACTCTTCTTTATGTTGAATTTTAAAGTAATTGCCAAGATTAAGATCATATAATCATAGTTTCTTTGAAGATACCTAAAACCTAAAAGGAATAAAATATTTTAAAGTTTTGTTCACTTTATTCAGTGATATTTAAGAAGTTTTACGTTCTCTGTAAGAGTTTTCTTAACTTGTTTACTACAGTAAAACCTGCCTTCAACAGACTCTTTATTAGACCGAAAATTGTCTTAAGCGGAAACATTTTAAGGTCTCATGAATTTTGGAGTAAAAAACGTGTAAAAATTTATTCATTAAGTGGAAACTGTTTTATGTGGACAACGGAAGGCAAAATAAACCTTTAAAGGAAAATTCTGAATTCCGGACTACAGCGTTTAGAAAATTTTTAGACATCCTGTGAGGGGCAAATATATACATTACACTGTCTGCAATAAATTCTTCGTTCCTTTGTTAAATGTTTCTGGACGATTTTCCTTGTGGAAAAATGTCGCTGATCTAGTAAATGTAATA
Organism: Thermobia domestica; assembly: GCF_964235325.1. Taxonomy (NCBI): domain Eukaryota; kingdom Metazoa; phylum Arthropoda; class Insecta; order Zygentoma; family Lepismatidae; genus Thermobia; species Thermobia domestica. The sequence continues at coordinate 109,209,755 of NC_137464.1, forward strand.
TCTGAGGCTAAAGTGTGTGCGGAAAATCTAGCAGCTAAGCAGCAATATATACAGAAATCCTTACTGACTATTGGAAAAAATAAAAGGCAAGCATATTTTATGTTCATTTGAAGATTTTGTGTATTATTAATGTGTAGAAGAAAGAAGTACTGTAATTGAACAACGTATGCACAGCAATATGTTTTTCCAGTATGTTTGTTATAAGCATATACTTTTGAAAGGAAAATTCTATCTCGACGGAAATTTTTGCGAGTCCCGCTCGATTCCGCTAAAGACAGGTTTCACTGTATTAGATTTAAGTTAAGATTTAACAGTCTCAATATCAATAATTTAGAAATCAACGGATAACTCCCTTTATATCATTTTATCATTGCAGTTATTTTTACATAATCTTTTTATCTTGTCAGTCAAAATCATGGATCATAGAATTCAATAAATGAATAACAAATAAAAATAACGACAGAAGTAAACTATAAATAGTTAAAATATCTTCTCCAATAAACACAACCTGTGTAGTTAGCTCAAAGCACTGAGTTCGGTCCTCCTTCCACTCCAGTACAGAAGCTGATCATTTTTTCATCCGAACAACTTGAAGACAGTGACACCTGTCAAATTGAGTTTTACAGAGCAAGAAAACTGTACGCAACGTAAATGAATCTCTCATTTGGGTAGCAGAGTGAGGGTCTTGTAGTAGGCAAAATGCCAATAAGAAGATACGTCATGGCTCTGACCCATGGAAACTTTAGCATATCCTTCATAATAAAACAGCGTCAAAATAATAGCTTTGTCATGAGACGGGCCACTGTTAGTCATTTAATTAAACGTTATGCACATCATCCTTCTACAACTCTTATTACCAAAGGAATTGCATCCAAAGAGGACATCAGTGGAACTTACAAGATCTGTACTAAAGATCCCAAATATAGCTGTCTATGAGGATTTACTGTCTCACCATGTTACAGTCAAACGGTTACATGTGGCCCAATTACAGTGAGTCGTGCAATCCTTCACAAATTGAGGCTGCAAACTGTCCGCAAGGACAACTGCATGCGTTAACATTACAGAGACAAAGAGCATGGGCAGAAGGCTGTACGAGCTCTACCTAACTGGAACCGTTAGAAATTTGTTGTGACAATGTGGGAAGCATAAATTTATCTAAGGGAATGTGGCTGTTCGTCAAAAAGACCGACATCTTTTCTTGATACATCAATTCAATGTTTCTCAAAAGTTTTATGATTTCTACTTTATTCTGCTATAGAGGAAAGGCCAAAACACAAGTCAAAATTAATACTGCTTATTCCCAACATGTTTTATCCCCATTTTATACAGATGAAATACGACATTGTATGGCGACGACATCCACTGTATGGCACTGCAGCAGGGCCATGGCTGCCGGTAGATGAGGGGTAAACGCTAAGTAAAAACAACAATGCCAACACCATCTGCTTTCCCACCCATCTTATCTACTGTAAGTATTGGCCAAGTTCAGCAATGATTACACAGAAATCGATAGATCAGAGAGTTTAGGGCGTTGGGCTGTGCTACTGGGCAATTTTAAAGAAACTTTTACTGCTGAAAGCAAAGTGTGTGTATAAAATTGACTAATAGCTTTTAACTCGTGTCTTCTAAATTCTTTCTTTTGCATGCCTAACAATTTCCATCAAATAAGATGAATTTACATATTTCGGGTAAGTGTGAAAGCGATTTAACTAACTATTGACTTCGGGAAAGTCATTTCGAAAGAATTTGGTGAGAGTTTGGAACTGCGATAAAATTGACTTGCTCAGCGAGTTTCCTGAAAAACAATTCAAATTGTTATATACAGTATATGTATATAATATTGACTCTTCAACCGACTTGTTTGTTGTTCTGAAAATAAAGAGAAACATGCTACCGTAAATTAATATTTAGACTTAACATTATACTTACTAACATCCATAGCACTTAAAACAGGCACGAACTGCAGTTCTAACGTAGAAGCTGGTTTCAAAATCCACCATCAGTAACAGCAACAATTCATTGCAGGTGTTGGATGTCTCAGCTCTTTGAAGATGTTATGTTATAACCCTCTGCTAATTGCATGTAATATTAAGTGTAAAGCACTATAAAGAGTGCACTATAAAGAGTGAATAGGAAAGTCTTGAAGTGGTTAAAGTGTGTTGAACCATCAATCATAAGCGGTGAAACATTACAGCATCTTCCTTAAAATAATTGCTAGGAGTTGTTCGATGTCTCTACAATCTTTTATTGTATTGAGAAGCAACTTTGTATTATATATTCTTCTTTGGGTGAACACTGTCTTCTCAATCTAAATCTCAATATTCTTTTTTTTAGTTTTTGTGTATACTGTTCACATGCAACTAGTCATAAAATATTTTGTAGAAAATGTTGTTTTGGCGTAACTGTGTTATGAAGTTTTCGAAGTATTCCATCGCATATCGGAACTTCTTGTCCGTGTAGTTTACAATTGATTGCGTATATATTTTTCAATCTTTAACAACGTAGCCCATGAAAAAACTAAGAAAAATATTGTGCTGACGAAGGTTGTATACAGTTGTATATTCTTTCAAGTTCATCTTTTCTAGATTCTTCTGATCGCTTATTTGAGTTGGCTTGTTTTTCACTTTGCATTGACGTTTATTGGCAATTCCGCTTTAGCAAAAAAAAGTCTTGATGTGTGATATATACTATCAATTTGCACAGTTTTAGTTTCTTTTATATTTAAAACCTAGTAAGTTCCTTTGAAATTAGAAGAGAAACTGTTTTTGCAAATGCAATGGTTTCACGTTGAATATTTCTTCTTCAAATTTAGTTCCGTTACAATCTTCTGATAAATGAATCACAAGAGTTATGAAACCCGTCTTAAAATTAACAAACCTTTTTTTAATATATTAGAAGTACATAAGATCACTGCGTTCAAAGTAAGGAGTTATCGTATCTGTTTCAAAGAAGTGTTCATTATGTTACTCATGATCATATCGAAGCTATCTGCTTTTTCGAACTATATTTTTCAGTATATTTTACTAATTTCTTCCTATAATTTGAAGTTAGGCGGTATATTATTCTCTTAATCATCCAATCCAAGCATTTGTTGAAGGTGTACTTAAGGACTATATGTACACATTTTCCCTCTGCATCACAAGTTATCTCTGTAGGTTTTGTACTCACGGCACAAAGAATATCAACTCCATTTTTTTTTTAATCCATAATATCAGGGATGTAACCAGAGTAAGTTTAGATTCATTACTCCTTAAAAACACGTGTAACTTCTTCCATTCTTCTTGATTCCTCAAGGAATTTCCATTTATTTTTGGATCCAAACAAAGACCTTTGATTGGTAGGTCTGACGAATGAGAATCTGCCTGTAAATACAGAACGCTTTAAAGAATCCAACATCTTAAAACATTAGATATTTCAATTACATTATCTATCAATCAGCGGTATCATCATCACATTTTGGAAGAAAGTGATTACTAGCTGAGAATTGTTCTTTGCTTTATGGTACTTAAGATTACATAGCTCATCAGTAAGTATAAAATATCAAAGTGATTTTGTCAATGAGTATGCAAGACAGATACCTTACTAGTAGAGAGTATCTTTGAACGAGAAAACATATTTATTACTAATGTTTGAGCATATCTATCTATCTATATCTATATCTATATCTATATCTATCTATCTATCTATCTATCTATCTATCTATCTATCTATCTATCTATCTATCTATATATATATATATATATATATATAGATAGATAGATAGATAGATAGATAGATAGATAGATAGATAGATAGATAGATAGATAGATAGATAGATATAGATATATATATATGTATGTATATATTTAAAAAAGTTTAAACCTCTGTTTATTGGGTAAAAGTTTCTTTTAGCTACGCCACCCAGAGTTGTAGTTGGGCCAGTACATAGTACGGAAAAAGTAGAAAAACTAATCGTGCCGATAAAATAATTGTTCCTTCCATCAATGTACGTAGTCGTTTCCTAGTTACTTGGTACTATAGGCAGATAGATTCTTCCATCTGCGTGTGAGTCATGTAAACAAACTCATATTATAACTATAGCAAAAGTTATTACTTTTATAGCAACTAGTAACTGTTTGAGACTCTATAGTAGCAGAATGACCCTTTAATGCAATGGAAATCTGAGCAGAAAAATCGATTAGACAAGGTTATTATTTGTGATGTGAAATTGAAATAGATCTTCTTATTTATGATTCGGCTTTTTGTTTTTGTTTTCCAAAATAAGTTTGGTGAAGTTATTGAAATGTAAGACACCTATAGAAGGAAACAATAAAATAATGCATTGAAAATATTACTACAATTCACAGATGAGAGTCAGATGAATAAATGTGTAGGGGTAGCTGCTTATCCCAGGGATAGCACGTACTAGGGACACTACACCTGCAGTCCTCCTGAATTTCTTTGGCAACATTTTCTTCTTCCAGTGCAGTAATTTTTCTAAGAGGATTTGCATACCATGAAATCACTGTGTACAGGAACCAAATAAGTTAGCGGGAACGCCATTTGTGTTTTTCGTGTATAAGAGTAATTTTTGTGTTCAATATTTGAAACTATTTACCTTGCTGCATATAAATGAAGGTGGCAAGTAAATACTCCAATATATTTATGACTTCCATCTACTCTTTTTACACTCAAATAATTTTAATTTATTATACTTTTCTTTTCTAGAATTGGATTTTGTTTATGAATACGTCGATGGTTGCACCAATTGTCATGCGTCTTGATGTATTAAGGGACAATACTTTGGATATAATGAGAACCCCCCCTTTTTTTTTTTTTTTTTTGTAATGATATTGTCAATATAGCTAGTTTTTGAACCAAGATGTCTAATTGCATAGTCATTGCATATTCTTTCAGCAAATGATCTGATAAAACTGAAGTAGGTTGGTATTCCCTTGTTGTATTATCCTAAATGTCCTTAATAGTGTCAATACTTTCCTTTTAAATACGATTCAGTATAGTGAAATGTAACCTAAATGATATGTTACAAAATTTATATCTAAAGCTATTATACATAAAATTAGTATGTCATAAAATACCATTTACTTAAAGATTTAACAGACTTGACAGTCGTATACCAAAAGTAACACATAATTTACTAGGGAATTTGATTTGATGTTTTAGAATTTTAATAAAATATGAAAACATTGACTTTTTGAAAAGGCAGTGCAGACTAAGGGTTAAGGTATACAGATGTGAATTACTTTGAGGATGTGCTTTTAAAGTGTTTGGCGTAAGAGTTCCCAAATCTCAGTTTGGCACATCATCTTGCTTTGCAGGTGAAGATCCATTATCTCGCTGATCGATGAGCTGATGTGAATCCGTCGAAATCTGATTCACCAATCTCCTTTCCCTTTTTCTGGTTGATAATTTTGTTCTCGGTTCTTTTTCCGGATTCCACCTTCGATCTCTTCCAACTCCAAATATGGAAACTTGTACTTGGTGTAACACATCCTACAATTATGACGAAGATAGACGTAATCTCGGGTGTTATCAACGAAGGTTGTGAACCTCAGTTATATGTGTTTCTTGAAACCTCACTTGATGCCATCGAACCCGGTGAAATCTTGATGTAGCTAAAAGCCGGAATGAAACTCCTGACGGTGATAAAAAATTACGGAGGAGTCTACGAACTGTTTTTTTTTCTTTTAATCTCTTCCATCGTAATTTCATTGTACTTTTCACAACCTGACACATGGGGAAGCAAAATACAGGCAGCAGGGTGCAATGACGGGAGAGAATGAGGAAGTGCTATAAAAGGCAATAGTAGTGGAAGTCGACTAAGAAGCAAGTCTACATAATGTACCTGATTTTATTGTACAATACGAAGCAAAAAACCTGCAACATGAAAGTTTAAGTTCATTGTGAAACTACGCCAACAACATAGGCAACCAACCTAACGTCTTTGTGGCACTGATCACGCCAGGATAACCGTCGGCTTCGTTCCCCTGCACACTTCGTTTGGAGCAAGAAATGCATAGACCACGTGACTACAAATCACAAATTTCTCACAAGATGGAGTAATAGATTGAGGTTCTTCTCATTTCTCTTCTCATTTTACATCCTCAGTTTTAAAGAGAGAGAAAGAGAAAAAGGTCAACGTGATAAAAACTAAATAAAGAGGAATATGCGAAATATAAAGGAAAAGAAAACGTGCGCATATATGACAAATGACACATGCACTTCAAAGGAGACCACCTCAAATTTTGTTATGAACCATATATAATAACGGTGAGAATCAGCAAACCACAAAGACATAATTACACACAGTAAGTGTTATATAACACATATTTATTTAAACAAATAAAAATGCTTGCAGAAAGCTGAAAATGTCTTTAAAATCTCAACCATAACTGAAACAAGAGATTACTTCTCTATTGTTTTTCTTCGTAGCATCCATCTACATGGAGAAATGAGAAAGAGAGAACATCTTAAGAGATTCGCACGTATACAATATCGGAAACTGCTAAATGGAAAAAATTACAGTCTTTGGATGGGATTCGAACCCAGAACCATAGTATTAGAAATCCCACACTCTACCGATGTAGCTAGTCTGACAGTAATACCCTGTTCCTCCATCATTACCTATGAAAGATGGAATGGAGTCTGCAGAAAACTACGTCTAACATGTCCACGACAGACCGCCTATAACCTATGTCTAATTGGTACTTAAAAAAGCTAGTTCTACACGTGCATAGAAAAGTAAAATCAAATAAGTAGTTAGTACACATCACTTTGTCTGTCTCACTCTATCTCTGACTATAGAAATCGAGGAAGAAGAAAAAAGTATAGAGGTGAGAACATAGGAAGAACAAGCAAAAATATAAGTTGCAGGAAACTGAATATGAAGGGGGGAGAGAGAGAGACATAGAGACAGAGAGAAAAATAGAGGAACGGAGCAAATGATTTAATATACATCGGAAAAGAAGGTTCACAACTGTGCTATACATTTAATGTATTGAATACTCTGCAGGCCCGTATCCACGGGGGGCTAGGGAGGCCGGGACCCCCCTAAACTTTGGCCGGCCCCAATAAAGGTTTCATGATAGGCTTGCAAATGAACTATAATATGGTGATGAAGTATAATATTATTGGGTCGGGCTCCCCCTAACTTCGCCCCCCCCCTATATTTTTGGGCTGGCTACGGGCCTGATACTCTATTTCTTCTAAATTGCTTGCTAGATGATAAATATTAATTTGTAAAAACGTAGCAAATGCCCGCGTTGTCTTGTTTTCTTACTGTTTCAGTAATAGTGGAAAACGTGGTTTATGCAACATAATAAATTACTAATTTTCCCACAACAATCATGTAGATGTTGTTGATGATTTTGAGTTTAACGTCCGTTCAGCAGGGAGACTATATGAGACGTGGACCTACTTATTAACGTGGAATCTGAACCATATGAGCTGCTGCCGGGAATCGAAGCAACCATGTACTGTTGGTAAGAAATTTCTAAGCAAAAGAAAAAACTGATCAGCAAAATACATAAAACGATAGTCCTGCAAACTATTACTTAAAGAGAATTTATTATAAAATCAATACATCCATGTGGCGGTATATAGTCGTAAAGTGATTAGAAAACTTAATATTAAACTGTCGATCACATTGTTTTACTTATTTGAATTCAATGTCGTATAGATTCGGTTTTAGCTCTAGATTTCAGCGTTCTCACTTCGATTCTTAACTTGTTGGAAATATGCATTAATCGAAATTATAAAAGTATACGAAATTTAACTAGCTAAAAGAAGAGAATAACATAAAAATCCGGATTAGAGTACGTCGTCGCCAACATGTGCTTTTATTTCAGGGAGCATAAAGTCGTGAAGATCAACATTTTTTTTACCATTAAGTCGGACTATAATTCGATGGATACCACCTCAACCTGCAGTCTCGCATATCCATCCCCAACAGTGAATCGTCACATGACCCATTCGCGCTGAACGGGCCATATATTGTGGATCAAACCGTCTTCCAGATGGGCGATACACACGTGTTGGCCCAAAGTTTCCAGTGGAAAATATTTTCTCATCTGTAAAGACAACAGTGCCCCAGTGACAAGTAATATTTAGCTCTGCAAACGCCAGTCTATCGACTTTGTGATCTTCTGTCAATCTCTCCTTAACAGCAGCCCGGAAGGACCTTAAGCCTGCGGCCCGAAGTCGCCGTTGGACTGTAGTTACATCACCTGGAAAGGCGGTAGACTGCTGCAGTTGTCGGGCACACATGAAAGGCTGTCGACAGCATTGATCAACTAATCGTTGGTCTTGTGTCGGTGAGGACACTCGTGGCCGACCACTTCCAGATTTTCGAGTTAGACTTCCAGTTTCCTCATATTTTTTTCCACCATCTGAACGCTGTTGCACGATGCACGCCTAATCGAGCGCCTGCTTCAGGAACACTCAATCCCGCATGTTCAATAAGAGCGATAACACTCTCACGTACAGAATGATCATATTGCGCCATTCTTACACAAAAGTAAAAGTGCTAAAAACGTCTTTGAATATACGATAATGCACAATATTGCTATACATGACGTCGTATTATGAAAAACATGAGCAGAAGAAGTAGATGTGCCTGTAATCAACTGTTGTTGCACGCAAAAATACTCACTCACTGTTAGTAACAAAATATTTTCCATTTTTTTTAAAATCCAATACATTAGAATATAGTAGCAGTTACTATCTTTCAAGAACATAACTTCCATCGAGTGGTGGGCATAAACAAAAGCTCGTAACTATGCAACAGTTAAATTCCATCAAAACCCCCGAAGCACTTTACAGATTTAATCTGATTTATTTGTGCAATTTAGATACATATAAGATTACAACTTGTCTGAGAAATTTGTTCATACTCGTCTAAAACAGTTCTATTCTATTATTCGCCACTCGTATACATTATATGACAAACAACAAAACAGAAACAAGTAAAGTGCAAATACTCTAGACAATATTTTTCAAAACGTACTAGAGAATTAAGATATAGCCGAGCGGTTTAGTAGAGTAGTCTACTACCTCCGTGTTCAAACCCACCTGAGGTTTGTGTCTATTCTCTGCTTTCTTTCTTGTGCTTTCACAACGAACGTTTTTTCTATAATTCCTATAAGCTATGACTTGCAAACCCTAAACAAAATACACATGTTTATTGTAATACTCTAATCCGGATTTTTATGTTATTCTCTTCTTTTAGCTAGTTAAATTTCGTATACTTTTATAATTTCGATTAATGCATATTTCCAACAAGTTAAGAATCGAAGTGAGAACGCTGAAATCTAGAGCTAAAACCGAATCTATACGACATTGGATTCAAATAAGTAAAACAATGTGATCGACAGTTTAATATTAAGTTTTCTAATCACTTTACGACTATATACCGCCACATGGATGCATTGATTTTACAATAAATTCTCTTTAAGTAATAGTTTGCAGGACTATCGTTTTATGTATTTTGCTGATCAGTTTTTTCTTTTGCTTAGAAATTTCTTACCAACAGTACATGGTTGCTTCGATTCCCGGCAGCAGCTCATATGGTTCGGATTCCACGTTAATAAGTAGGTCCACGTCTCATATAGTCTCGCTGCTGAACGGACGTTAAACTCAAAATCATCAACAACATCTACATGATTGTTGTGGGAAAATTAGTAATTTATTATGTTGCATAAACCACGTTTTCCACTATTACTGAAACAGTAAGAAAACAAGACAACGCGGGCATTTGCTACGTTTTTACAAATTAATATTTATCATCTAGCAAGCAATTTAGAAGAAATAGAGTATCAGGCCCGTAGCCAGCCCAAAAATATAGGGGGGGGGGCGAAGTTAGGGGGAGCCCGACCCAATCATATTATACTTCATCACCATATTATAGTTCATTTGCAAGCCTATCGTGAAACCTTTATTGGGGCCAACCAAAGTTTAGGGGGGTCCCGGCCTCCCTAGCCCCCCGTGGATACGGGCCTGCAGAGTATTCAATACATTAAATATATAGCACAGTTGTGAACCTTCTTTTCCGATGTATATTAAATCATTTGCTCCGTTCCTCTATTTTTCTCTCTGTCTCTATGTCTCTCTCTCTCCCCCCTTGATATTCAGTTTCCTGCAACTTATATTTTTGCTTGTTCTTTCTATGTTCTCACCTCTATACTTTTTTCTTCTTCCTCGATTTCTATAGTCAGAGATAGAGTGAGACAGACAAAGTGATGTGTACTAACTACTCATTTGATTTTACTTTTCTATGCACGTGTAGAACTAGCTTTTTTAAGTACCAATTAGACATAGGTTATAGGCGGTCTTTCGTGGACATGTTAGACGTAGTTTTCTGCAGATTCCATTCCATCTTTCATAGGTAATGATGGAGGAACAGGGTATTACTGTCAGACTAGCTACATCGGTAGAGTGTGGGATTTCTAATACTATGGTTCTGGGTTCGAATCCCATCCAAAGACTGTAATTTTTTCCATTTAGCAGTTTCCGATATTGTATACGTGCGAATCTCTTAAGATGTTCTCTCTTTCTCATTTCTCCATGTAGATGGATGCTACGAAGAAAAACAATAGAGAAGTAATCTCTTGTTTCAGTTATGGTTGAGATTTTAAAGACATTTTCAGCTTTCTGCAAGCATTTTTATTTATTTAAATAAATATGTGTTATATAACACTTACTGTGTGTAATTATGTCTTTGTGGTTTGCTGATTCTCACAGTTATTATATATGGTTCATAACAAAATTTGAGGTGGTCTCCTTTGAAGTGCATGTGTCATTTGTCATATATGCGCACGTTTTCTTTTCCTTTATATTTCGCATATTCCTCTTTATTTAGTTTTTATCACGTTGACCTTTTTCTCTTTCTCTCTCTTTAAAACTGAGGATGTAAAATGAGAAGAGAAATGAGAAGAACCTCAATCTATTACTCCATCTTGTGAGAAATTTGTGATTTGTAGTCACGTGGTCTATGCATTTCTTGCTCCAAACGAAGTGTGCAGGGGAACGAAGCCGACGGTTATCCTGGCGTGATCAGTGCCACAAAGACGTTAGGTTGGTTGCCTATGTTGTTGGCGTAGTTTCACAATGAACTTAAACTTTCATGTTGCAAGTTTTTTGCTTCGTATTGTACAGAGAAAATTTAAAAAAAAAAAGTTACAAAAGCACTCAGAGTTTGAGACTATGTCAATAATGTGCTTACATAAAAAATAAATAAATTAACGATGATTCCTAAAATTGACATAAAAGGGGATCGAACCCATTGATCCTTCGAACACAATCATCAAAATAGGGAAGAAGAAAAAGTCACATCGAACTAGATCCGATGAGTAGGAGCAACGGTGTTCGACGGAGATGTTGTCTTTGAGCAAGAAGCCGAACACCATTCCTTAAATGTGTCTTAATGCAAATGCCGCTTTCCAGAATTCCAGATGCTCATTTGTCCGGATGCTTACGTCGAACGGAATCTCGTAATCCTTGTAACACACCTGCGTAGATCTTATTGACAATTTGGCCATATGGAAGAAATTTGCAATGTACGATCCCAAACATGTCAATAAAAGACAACACAGTAACACTTTCACCAGTATCGGGTTTGCCTGGCTTTTCTGGGTCTCGGTAATTCCAATTGGACAACATTAGCTCGGTTTTCTATATCCGTAAACCCATGATTCATTCTGTGTGACGATACTGCCCAGAATTTTCAGATCATTGGCTTCCGTTTTCTTCAATTCCCTGCTGATGGTACCATGAGCGACTTTCTGGAACTATATGAGAATCCTCTGCAGGAATTTCGCCAATACACACCTAGGTCTTCATGTATGATTTGGTAAAATTTGGAGCCGACTGAAATATTTAACACCCTGTAGTTTCACGGAGCCAGTCAGTCTACAATCGAATCGCGTGGACTGAAAGCGCGTACGCTAACCTTAGTTATGGAACTCTACACTGATTCGAATCTCATCAAACTGTCAGTACGTCTCATATGGACTCAATGCTGAAAAGAAGCACTAAAAATTCTATGGACAATGACGTTAACTGAAATTTTGTATTCATGTTGTCGATATGCTAATGTGAACATGATGCCTTTAATATTTTTGTCATCATCACTGCTAACCTGCAAATAAAGGGCAATAGCAGAGGCAGCTACTCCCGCTCTCTGAATTGTGATTCGCTGTTGGAGCGCTGACGTCACCTTGCTGATGGCTGTAAGAAGATTTTTTCTGCTACTACGTGAAACACCATAAGTTGCCGCAATGAGCGACCCTTCCGAGGGAATAAGTGTAACAAGTAGGCAGGCATTTTTTTAAAAGAAAAAGTTTTATATTTCATTATAATATAGTTTCTTCAAAGGTGGGTCTTCTTATACATATCGTATGATTTATATTACATTTTTTCCTCACCACCTTTCAATAACGTAGAAACTGGTTTTCATTAAAAAAAAAAAAAAAAATGCAAATCCTGTGTGTATGAAACGTTCTGCAAGTCAAAATTTTGACACAAAACAAAGTTGTTTGACCCAATAAGGCTACGCTTATTGTTACTGAATATTAATACAGGCCTATTTTTAATTTGAGTGTGAATATAAATATATAATATATAAAATCATGACTTAGAGGGCATTTTGAAGCGCATAACTATAACAACTATAACTAATTTGCGTTGCATAACAATAACAACGAAAAAAGGATTTGGAAAACTGTCGGTTAGGACCTATTTGCAAGGTACCATCACAGCATTTGCCTAGTAGGACTGAAGCAAACCTTGAAAGACCCATGAGGATGATTGGCGGCAATGAGAATCGAGCCCACGACCTTCCGAATGCAAGCTCATCGCTCTATCAACAGAGCCAATTCGCTCGTCAAACCTTATTACCTATACATAAATCATCATCCCCCATGGAAGGCAATGGGAAACCACCAGGGATCTTTTGCGTCAAAGACCTGTTTTCGGGTAGAACACCAAATCATCACCAGTATTAAATAAACATCTGTTTTACTTACCCCGTATGAAGAAGGTGTGGAAATTAGTCCTACTGCAAATTTCTTATTTCCCAAGATACGAAGAAGCCCACAACTGATTCCTCTTCGCAGCTGATTTCTTCATGCTTTGTTCCTTTAAGTTCTTGTTCAGATGTCTGATTCTGATAAATGTCCTCGTTCGAATATACGTACGTATGACCTTATCATGAAGCTCAGGAAACTTTTCTTTTACTATAGCACACAATCGCTCCATTACACCCTTGCCTAACGCATAATTAGAACCATGGAAGGCAGCGAAAATAACCTCCAGTTGCTTAATTGTTTCAGTCCATTGCGGAGATGGAGGAGAAAGTCCTCTTCGCGAAACGAATGAAATCCAGTCATTAGAGGATATTTCACTTTCGTCGCAAAATTCAGAGGGGTTCCCTAGTGTTCTATCAATGGAATGGCATCTATAAGCGATGTAACCAGCAACATACTTTAAAGCATCTAAAGAAATATCTTCACTGTCAACTTGATCACCATATTCTTCTAATGACAGCAGTGTATCTTCCGCTAGATCTTCATCTGCAGTTGTTTGTGGCTGAACTTGGGATGAATTTGGTGTATCAATGATGTCGATGAAAAGGTCGTTGGTCATTATGTTTATTAGATCATCACTGCTTTCCTCACTAGCCTCCTCACTTACATTGGCATCCTCAACGGCTGTTCTTGAAGAGAGTGGTATCTCACTTGCGTCTTTGCTGAGAATAAGCAAACGTATTCTGTTTCTGACTTCAAAAGGAGAAGGCTGGTTATAAAATACACCAAGCCCACGCACCCTGGAGAAGAAATTTTCAAGGCAGTCTTGATTCAATCTGCAAGTGAGGATGTAGGAAACTTTCATTTTTTTCAAGTCTTCAAACAAACCCAAATTGACTTAATAGATGTCATGAATGCAGTTTGACAGGGAAGCAACCCTTTTCTGTTCCCAAAACGCATCGTGCTGCACACCTCAGAAAACCTTTTCAGTACGTTTTCTTGGCTCGTCAGATTCAACCCATAAGCACAACGCAAGGGTGTTCTATTGTCTTTGGGCACTCTTGAGTTGAATACATCGAAGACATCATTTATCAATTCTATGAAATTGGCTTCTTTATCCTTATAGAGAACGTATCTTAACGCACAAGCTGTTCGGCGTGAGAAAAGTTGTGCTGCAAGCCTAACGTTTTGCCGCAAGCGCCCTCTGACGTTTATGTGCATTTCAGAAATATGGTGTGCGACATTGACTTCATGGGGCAGATGGTCTAACAAATCAAGAATTAGACGTTTATCAATTTTTGTTCCATCTTGAAGTGTTATACCTTCGTCGACAAAATGGTTTCGAAACAGTTTCAAGAGATGGGGGACGTCGTGGAAAACCCAGATTTTCCTATTTGTATCCACAGGGTTGTAGAAATATGGCTTCATTTTATTGACGCACAGTTCACTCCATACTTTTGAATTTTTCCCCCCTGTGTCACAAGTGACGCCGACAACCTTTAAACCAATTTCTTCTACTTCACTTATGATTTCATTTAGAAGTTTGCTGGTCATTGTAGTATCATAATCATAGAAAATGGGTTGTTTCCATCGCTTGCAAAGCCCACGAATCATCACTACTTGGACATTTGAATGCGGACCAAGAATTTTATCATCAGCCGAATCATAGCATATGCGACCGTCCACATTCATCTCGTCAAAACATAACACCGCTATTTTATCTAATTCATCGAGTGCCATTACTTTTGATTTCAGTAGAGCTAAAACTTCATGAAGTATGCCCGGCCTACACTTAAAAGATTTTGTCCAGTTCTGAAGAGTAGCACGCGATGGAAAAGGGAATTTTAATGTCCTTAAATAGGAATATGCTTTAGGAGAGAGAGCTCTTAATGTCAAAGCTCTTGCTATATCTTCTGCACTCCACGTCACCCGCTTCTTCCCACGAAGAAGGCGCTTTATCTGTCCTTTTGTAAAACAAGGAGACAGAATTTTGTGAATTTCCTCTGTTACAAGTTTTCGTGTATTAGATGGGGAAATTTTCAGGTTTCTTTTCCGAATCTTATATCGTGTAGCCCTAGCTTCTTTTAATGCTGATTTGCATGCCAGTAACATTTTCTGCTGTGATGCAACTTTTTTTTCTAGTTCTTCCATTTTCTTTCGAAGTTCGTTGATTTCTACTTCCTTGTCACGCACTTCTGGGACATCTTTAATGTCTATAGTATTGCTACCTTCATCCCGCGTTCTTTTAATTGGTGATACGTTCTGAAGTTTAGAGACAGCACATTTTTTCACTTCCCGAGAGAGGTATCTTTGCGAGCGAGAACATTCTTCAGCACTTGATGAAGGTATTTTTTCGCCATGCCAATTCGGTATGTTACAAGATGGGATAGCTTCCGCACGTAACTTCTTTCTGGGAGGAATCCCTAAGAGTTCATTACGCAAGTCCCGTTCATAATCATCCGGCAAGAAGTGATTTGAGCAGACACGTGCACAGTTAACATTGATTTTGTCGGTTCTCTTGCATCGTGCTACCCATTCTCTTAAAACGCATTCATTTTTAGGAAAACTATGATATATTACCCCTTCCGTTTTCCGCGAATTATTAGGGCAACCCGCTACGGCACAAGTACTCATACTGACAAGAATTAGCACAAAGTGTCAGAAAACTATAAAGTAAATAATACACAGAATTTTTAGTTTACCTCTGTCACTCATGAGTTGCTAAATTAGGAAGGAATAAAGAGTAACAACTCCCACTCACAGAACACTAATGCACGAACACACTGAAAAACATACTTGCAATTGTGTGCAATTGTTTTATGTATTCAATATGTGGCAGAGATTCACAGAAGTGTAAAAGAAATAAAAAAGCAAATAATTCACACACGCGTGAAATCACCTGCTAAATGCTTCAAACTTGTCGCGCCCGATTTAGCAGACGATGCAACCAATCAGCGGGGTGACGTCAGAAGGCTCAAAGCATGATGGTCAAAATTGCGCGCGCTTTCTCGCCTCTAGCATACCTTCAGTAGATATATCTTGGGGCAATAGAAGAAACACACTTATTTTATTCTACTTGATAAGGAGCTTACCAAAGCTGCCTAAACAGCGCACGTGACCCACTCGGATCAAGACAGATTCTTTCGCCAGTGGAAGGAATAACATTCCTTAAATGAGGCACAATCTGGAAATAAAATTTAAAAAATAATTAGCATGCAGTTTAAAGTAATTTATTTGATGTTTAAAAAGTCCGAATAATACAGAATATCCAAATTGTAATTGACAGCTTTTAAATATTTATTACACATTTCAACAAACGGACTTTCTGGTTAACTAAACTTGCGAAAGTAATAGTAAATTTGTGAATTTGTGAATTTGGTGTTGGGTGTAGCTTAAACAAAAATGACTTTGATTGAAGGAAAAATACAATCTATGTGTAGTATGAAGTGTTATACAAATACAATGGAAATTTCGCTGTGTGTTTTTACAAGGATCCTTTACGTTGGCTAAGTTGGGAAAAAGTTCTGACCCTATTTTTTGAACTCCGAAGAATCATCGAAATTTTCTTGAAAAAGAAGGATCGTCCTCTGGCTGAGTTGCTCAACAATGAGTGGTTAGGAAAGTTAGCAATTTATACGGATTTAACTAAACCTATGAATGACTAATTTAAAATTACCAGGAGAAAACCAGCTTCTGCCTCATTTATACTCTTACGTTAAATTCTTTCGACAAAAATGTTTTGTTTTAATCAGTGAGGGCGATTGGACGTTAAAAGTGGGGGGCAAGACATGATCTGAATATTTGCATATCAATGTTAGTTTTACTGTTATTTCTAATAGGATACTATCTTTTTCAGTTAAAATACCGTATATCTTATTTCATATTTTATTAAGTAAATTGACAAGAACAACGCAAGTAGGTACTAGCCCTTTGTACTCTTAAACAACGAAACTGTAAGAAGAGATTTCATTCAGAATAAAAAATTGCAAAACTAATAAATAGAAAGGATAATATTAAGTATAGTGATGAATAATGAGGCTTGTTTTGTAGAAATTATATTGAAATTGGAAATTAATGAACAACTTCCACACATGCCATTAAATGTGTGTTATTACTCTTAGAAAATATAAAGATAGTAAATACTACAAGCATATGCTACGACATCTAAAGAAATACGCAATTACAATAATAATTGCTTTGAAAAAAATGAAATCTTTGAATTTTACAACCCACAGTTATGCCGGCAAAGCTAAAAGATGGTGAGCAAGTGAGACGGTGATGATGAGAGATGAATGAAATGGTGGAATGAAGAAAGTGGGAGGAAACGGGAGAACCCGGAGAAAACCAATGAGCACGGTGTTTGTTCAGCACAAAGTCCACACGGCGCGAACTGGGATCGAACCAGGGGCCCCAAGCACCGGAGGTGAAGGCTTTACCACTGAGCCACCGCGCCCCCCAGTAATTGCTTTGAATTGCAATTTAAACACAATTCCTATAGCTTTCTTAAATACACGGGAAGACAAGTAACCAATACGTACTCACCAGAGTTGGCGTGGGTCAATGAAAACTTTACCCACAACCCACTGACCCACCACCCACCGTGACCCACGACCCACTGACCCACCATCTACCGTGACCCACTCTGACCCACCATCCACCATGACCCACGGTGACCCACCATTACCCACCACCCACCGTGACCCACTCTGACCCACCACCCACCATGAACCACTATCATCCACTGTGACCTACTCTGACTCACCAAATTCCATCGTCATCAACTCTGAACACGATCCACGGCCTCTTCTGTACTGACTAAAGAGTTTACACTTGAAATAAAACAAAACTGTGAAATTGTCACTAATCGGAGTTTGAATTTCTAGCCAATCGCTCAAGCACCACTCTGTTACAATAACGGTGGATCTGACCTTGACGATATAATATGGCAAAGTGTTTGTCAGTGAGGAAATTGAAACAGTTCGAGGTGGTGGGAAATTAGTGTGTACCTAAAATATACTTGTACTAAGAGACTATTCTTGCAAATGTTAATTTCTGAAGGCATTCCAAAAGAAACTTCTATTCGCAGGAAAATACCCCTGTACAATATGGAAAAGGTTATGGTTTCTCAGTTCACAGTATTTTTCTCAGAAAAGACTTGAAAAATCATTTTTTCATAGTGTATAAAGGTGCTCGGGTACCCTATGTGAGAGCACCTCCATAAAGTATGCTCATAATTGTAATTTGTGTAATCACTAAAACATCACGTTAAATTTAAGTTACAAATATGCATAATTGCAATTATTATGAATATCTATTCAAAGTAGTTTACCTAAAGCATACAAGAGACTTACTAAAAATTAGGTACAAAGTTGAATTTTCTACCTTAAAACAAATCTGAAATCGGATTTATTTCCTGTTGGTAACTTTTTCGTGATAAATCATCCGCAGCGGAATGATATCCATCGTTCAGCCAGGAAATAACTAACTCGTCGACTTTGAGCTTGTCTAGCGGTCGGCCATTAACATTGATGAACAACAAGTTAGACAATGTTTGAGCACTTAGTCTATTTCTAATATCAGTCATCTGTAAATTCATAATGGGAAATCCCCGTTCGCCCTCTGTCGTGGAAATTGATAATACTTATACCCGATTTCTGCAACTTCTCATCGACAATCTACTTGTTAGACTTAAGTCTGATAACGATTTTTCTTGGTCAGTTTTGAAATACTCAGCAAGAAGTATCATCTCTCTATCACCATACAACATCTTTTCCATATCGACCATGCCAGTTGGCAATGTCGACTCATGGAGAACAGAAACTTCATCTACCACGCCTTCGATAGGGAATCTTGTGAATAAATTATTAATTAAAGCCTGATAAACTGATAATTTCTTATTTGTTTATACATTTAATTTTTGTAATTACACATGAAGGTTTGATGCCATTACCAAGTTCCCTCCACCGTCTAGAAAGCGAAAGATAACGAGGTTCTTGGAAAGTGTTCAGAGGTGAATGGGAATTTCCTCCTTCTTCCCCTTCAATTACCACACTGATGTTTGCCATGTGCCAAATTACGATGAATTTCAATTAAATTATCATAGTATAATTATTTCCTTGTTCAATTATTGATACTTTTCAGTGGAAAAAAGGACGAAATTTGAAAGTTCCAAATCAAGGGAAGTAGACCAACGTAAAGGGAAAAAATAGTGTAAAATTTTCCATATGATTATGCGCACACAGAGAAAAATCCGTTCTCCGGACAGCGGTATATTGTACAAATATACGGTATCCTCTTGCTTACTATAAAAAATCAGTACGGAGCATACGTTATCCGTATGCTACATAGGCACTGCCCTTAGATGTTACATCATGCCGTTGCAGGATGTCTGACATCTAACAGTTTTCCGTATATCACATGCAAATGCTTATGTTACCTTCGTCAGCTATATGTTATATACGTCCTTTTGTATGTGAGATCCTGACCGCCTACATTGTTTCATACAGAAAGTACGTATAGATGGAACACTTATACAGAAAGTATTATAAAACATGCGTTTTCAGTTATACGTCTGTTGTACGTTAAGTCCAAAAACTATAGGAATTACGCATCTACGCCAAGTACGCCACCTACGCCAAGTACGCCAAGTACGCCACCTATCTTTTCAAGTACGCCACCTACATTTTTTCCTCAGTGTACAATCCAGACAAAATTTCCGTGTAATTAAGCTTACAGTACAAATTTTTTGCCTATTTTTCTCACAACTTTATGGGTTGATTGCCCTGTGCTGTAAGCGCTCCATATAATAAACATAAGCTTCAGCAATTATTATAGTAGAAAGCAATGGGTATATGAAGCCAAGCACTGTATTCTTTGTTTCTGATTTTTTTTTCTGATTTACCATTCGCCAAATACTCAAAAAGAAGTGGGAATACAGTAGCCCGGTATATCAACAATTTATTAATTTTAGAAAGGCTTACGACTCGGTTAGGAGAGAAACATTGTACAACGTTCTTACAGAATTTGGAATACCAAAAAAGCTGCAATTTGTGCCCAAGTAGCGGAAGTGGAATTAATACATATTAATGAGACTACTAAACGCACTATAGCACGAAGTTCAGTTTGAAATACTACAGAATACGATTCTTTAAAAAAAAAAAAAAAAAAAAATAGAAAGATATCAATTTCATCTTACATTTCTTTGTGGCAGTCGGGCACAAATCGTCACACTTATCATAAAAAAGCACTTTTTAAGTCAGATTATTGGGGAACAGTCCCCACCAAGTTCAATATTGGGGTGACATGTCTTCCCCCCGTAACCCCGGGATTTGCGCCGGAGATCAATAGTAATGTAAATTTATAACATACAGACAAACTCTTATCAAATATTCTACGTCAATACACATTTAAAATTTCAATCTTACATAGGCCTATTGGTTGGCAAGAGGATTACTGTAAATTCAAACCTCATCGAAGATACATGCTATGAATATATTATTTATGAAAAATATTACCTATTGGAAAGCCCTCATGCGTTTTTTCTACAAAAACTGAACACTTTATCCTAAATTTTGCAAATGAATTAACCAAAATATATAAAACATATATATACTGTATATTATCAACTCACCTCACGTCCATTTTCAATTTTTATGTATAATCAATTTAATCTGATGTATTTATAGTAACAGATTTTTAAATTACTACAACAAATAAACTAAGTTCAAAATTTAAACGAAGTTCTATTGTTTCCTTCTATTGTTGACAAAACACTTTGACTAGGCAATACTTTTTATTATTATTATTATTATTATTATTATTATTATTATTATTATTATTATTATTATTATTATTATTATTATTATTATTTAGATGTACAACGTTAGAGACAGTGATTATGAGATGGATGATGATGATAATGCTGGGATGAAGGAACTAGGAAGAAATTAGAAAACCCAAGTACAGTACATCGTGCTTGTCAACCATAAAGTTTACTTGGCGAGAGCTGGAATCAAACCAGTGACTCCACGCACTCTATCACTGAACCACCGCAGCTGAGTCCTTTCTATGCTAAGAATATACTGTTACCTCCAAAATGCTATTTGTGAGAAAAGCAGAATGAGGAAGAACTTTTACAAATATTTATTAAATGTATACTATAAAGGTAACCAAGAAAGTTCTGTCCCTTTTTGTGGAGGTCTGTGTTCAATTGGCCCTAACATCGTGAGTTGAATGCGAATGAAGATAAGACGAAAGTCAGTTGTTGGTGTGGGTATATTCAACATACTAAATGGTTGTGGCAGTTCAGTTATTCCGTGAACTTGCGTAAGGACAGAGTGAACATGAGACCTCAACAGAGCGTCATAAAGGCATGTGTGCTGTACAAGTTCAAACTGGGGTCAAACGTCGCTGCAGCGGGACGGAAGATATGCCAAGCCTTTGGTGAGGGTGTCGTGACTACGTAGACAATGCAGCAGTGGTTTAACTAGTTTGCGGACGGTGACGAAACACCGAAAGACGCACCACGTGCCGGAAGATCAACACATGTACAAAACGAAGATCTTCAGGCAGTAATTGAGGCGAACAGTGACCAGACATGTGATGAACTGGGACTACAGTTCAGTGAGAGTGGAGAAACCATTCAGCAGCACCTCCACCAACTAGGAAAGTACTACAAGCTGGGTCGATGGGTCCCACATGATTTGACGCCGAGCCAGAAGGCAACGCGAGCAGACACCTGTGTTTCATTGCTATCTCAAAGTACGGCCGCCATCCACTCATAGCCGCCATCTTAAAATCCGCCATTTTGGATTCAAGTCATTTTTTTAATGAGAAAGGGATGTATGACACAGCAAATAACACTAGCTTGAGCTCAGGAATTTAGTGGTGTAATTTGTTTTTCTCTATCTTGTACAGTTTAGAAGTTATTAATGTTCATATGTGGGAAATTGCCTTGATACTGAATGCTACAACACATGTTCTACGTGTTGTCCATCCCGTGCAATGCACAACAGTAGTAGGCCCCCCGTATGGCCAGCCGAGTCAGCAAAATTTTTCGTGACGTCATAGGTCAAAGGTCAATGACCTTGGCCCAGGGTCAATGACCTAGGGGTACCTAGGACCACCCCCTCTAAATTTTGGCAGGGGTACCTTGGCCCACCCCCTAAATTTTGGCAGGGGTACATAGGACCACCCCCCTTAAATTTTGGAAATTGCCAAATCTAAAAATTTGGTATGGTAGCCTAGGACCACAGTATGTACCTCTATCCGTATTGGGGGTCTATGTCGTTCCCTTTCATGGGTAAAAAATTGCCAAAAAGTCAATTTTCGGAGGTTTTGACCTAATTTATCCCCTTGGATGAGGTGTTATTACCCTATATGGTTATATGGGCGTATACAGGGGTCCATTCCCTTTCATAAGACATGGGTATATTAATGCACCCCTTGAAAAATTTGGGAGGGGTACCTTGGCCCACCCCTTAAATTTTGGAAATTGCCCAATTTAAACATTGGGTATTATAGTACAGGACCCTAATATGTAGCATGATAAATTTGGGTGGTCCACCTCGTCCCCTTTTAGGGGTACAAAATTGCCAAAAATATAAACGTAAGCAATACGTTATACCACGTGTTTGGTTTTCGGCCTAATTTATCTCCTTGGATGAGGTCCTATTACCTTATATAGTTATATGGGCGTATACAGGGGTCCATTCCCTTTCATAAGACATAGGTATATTAATGCACCCCTTGAAAAAATTTGGGAGGGGTACCTTGGACCACCCCTTAAATTTTGGAAATTGCCAAATCCAAAAATTGGGTGTGGTAGCCTAGGACCATAGTATGTACCTCTATCAGTATTGGGGGTCTATGTCGTTCCCTTTCATGTGTAAAAAAATTGCGAAAAATTCAAATTTCGGGGGTTTTTGACCTAATTTATCCCCTTTGATGAGGTGTTATTACCTTATATGGTTATATGGGCGTATACAGGGGTCCATTCCCTTTCATAACATATGGGTATATTAATGCACCCCTTTAAATTTTTGGGAGGGGTACCTTGGCCCACCCCTTAAATTTTGGAAATTGCCCATTTTCAACATTGGGTATTATAGTACAGGACTCTAATATGTATCATGATAAATTTGGGTGCTCCACCTCGTTTCCTTCTAGGGGTACAAAATTGCCAAAATATAAACGTAAGCAATACGTTATACCACGTGTTTGGTTTTTGGTCGATTTTATCCCCTTTGATGAGGTGTTATTATTCTATATAGTTATATGGTCATGTATAGGGGTCCATTACCTTTCATAAGATATGGGTATATTTGTGCACTCCTTTAAAAATTTGGGAGGGGTACTTTGGCTCACCCCTTAAATTTTGGAAATTGCCCAATTTAAAACATTTGGTATTATAGTACCGGACCCTAACATGTATTATGATAAATTTGGGTGGTCCACCTCGTTCCCTTTTAGGGGTACAAAATTGTCAAAATATAAACGTAAGCAATACGTTGTACCACGTGTTTGGTCTTTTGGCCCAATTTATCCTCTTGGATGAGGTTCTATTACCTTATATGGTTATATGGTTATGTATAGGGGTCTATTCCCTATCATAAGACATAGGTACATTTGTGCACTCCTTTAAAAATTTGGGAGGGGGTACTTTGGCCCACCCTTAAATTTTAGAAATTGCTCATTTTCTATATTTGGTATTATAGTACTGGACCCTAACATGTATTATGATAAATTTGGGTGGTCCACCTCGTTCCCTTTTAGGGTACAAAATTGCCAAAATATAAACGTAAGCAATACGTTGTACCACGTGTTTGGTTTTTGGTCGATTTTATCCTCTTGGATGAGGTCCTATTACCTTATATGGTTATATGGTTATGTATAGGGGTCTATTCCCTATCATAAGACATAGGTACATTTGTGCACTCCTTTAAAAATTTGGGAGGGGTACTTTGGCCCAACCCTTAAATTTTAGAAATTGCTCATTTTATATATTTGGTATTATAGTACTGGACCCTAACATGTATTATGATAAATTTGGGTGGTCCACCTCGTTCCCTTTTAGGGGTACAAATTGCCAAAATATAAACGTAAGCAATACGTTGTACCACGTGTTTGGTTTGACCTAAGTTATCCCCTTGGATGAGGTTCTATTACCTTATATGGTTATATGGTTATGTATAGGGGTCTATTCCCTATCATAAGACATAGGTACATTTGTGCACTCCTTTAAAAATTTGGGAGGGGTACTTTGGCCCACCCCTTTAATTTTGGAAATTGCCCCTTTTACATGTTTGGTATTATAGTATAGAACCCTAATATATATTACTATAAATTTGGGTGGTTCACCACGTTTCCTTTGATGGGTACGAAATTGCCAAATTTTAGTACAACCACGTGTTTGGTTTTGGCTCAATTTATCCCCTTGGATGAGGTCCTATTACCTTATATGGTTATATGATCATGTATAGGGGTCCATTCCATATCCCCTTAAATTTTGGAAATTTTCCAATTTAAGCATTCGGTATCATAGTACATGACCTCAACATGTATCATGATAAATTTGGGTGGTCCATTTTGTTCCCTTTCATGGGTAAAAATTACTAAAATATAAACATAAGCAATATGTTGTACCATGCGTTTGGTTTTTGGCCCAATTTCTTCCCTTTGATGGGGTTCTATTACCTTATATGGTTATATGGTCATGTATATGGGTTCATTTCCTATCATAAGACATGGGTACATTGACGCACCCCTTGAAAAATTTGGGAGGGGTATCTTGACTCATCCACTCAGTTTTAGAAATTGTTTTAATATAAGCATTTGGTATCATAGTACAGGTCTTCAATATGTACCACTATAAATTTGGATGGTCCACATCGTTCCCTTTCATGGGTAAAGAACTACCAAAAATCAAATTTCGGAGGTTATTGACACCTATTTAGCACGTTATATGGTTTATTACCTCTATATGTTTATGTTCCCTTTTAAATTTGGGAATTATCAAATAACAAAATTCGGTAAACGTTTTCTAGGACCCATTGGTGTTCCTCTTATGGCCAAATATTCAAAATTTAAATGTTATTGACCGGCTTTATTATTGAATAAGTACAGGATTTATTACTTTTTTCATAAGACACAGGTGTATTTGTGTACCAATCTTAAATTTTGGGAGGGGGTACATTTCTTATTGTCATATCAATAATTGGTAATTGTTCTTTGGGTAAATCATTGTGATCACGTGATCAGTTATTGACCTATGATGGGATTAGGAGTCCAGGACATTGGTACATTGAAACTTTGTAGGATAATTTGAGAATGCGTCATTGGTATTGATTATTACAGCCAAATATAAACGTAAGCAAGACGTTGTACCACGTGATTGACCTTGATGAGGTAGTGTACAGGGATACATAGCTAACCTTATTGAAACTTATGACTCATAGTCTTAAGGGAATACATGCTACAACACTGGCAAAGTTATTGTTGATGCAATTTGATTGGCTGATCACTATCTTTCGTGGAATCTGATTGGTTGATCACTATCTTTCGTGCAATCTGATTGGTTGATGAGTTTTAAATCTTTGCTGTATTCAGTTTTTAAGTTTTGTTTAACATTTAAAAATCTTGTTTTCGTTCAACATTTTGCACTCAATGATAAATATGATCAAAACCGTTTATTTGTTAATCGAATAGTTAAAAACCGGATAAAGTTTGACGGTTAACCGTGAAACGTAAAAATTTTTTAGTTTGAAATTTTTTTTTTGCTTGAAACATTTTGTTTGAAAATTCTTGCTTTCAAATTTTTTGTTTGAATTTTTTGTTTGAGAATTTTGTTTGAAATTTTTTTGACAACTTTTGTTTCAAAATTTTTTGTTTAAAATTTTTTTGTTTGAAATTTTTTTCGTTTCAAAATTTTGTTTAAAATTTTTGTTTGAAATTTTTTCGTTTCCAAATTTTTTGTTTGAAAAAATTTTTGTTTGAAATTTTTTTTGTTTTGAAATTTTTCGTTTCCAAATTTTTTTTGTTTAAATTTTTTTAAGTTTGTGCACTCATTAGTGAAGAACCGAAACTGCTTAAAAGAAAATTTTGTTTGAATGTTTTTTCGTTTCAAAATTTTGTTTCAAAGATTTTTGTTTGAAATTTTTTGTTTCAAAGTTTGGTTTGACATTTTTAAAGTTTGTGCACTCATTAGTAAAGAACCGGAACTGTTTAGAACAAAAACCTCTGGCAACATTATGGGGCAATAGTACACGTCAGAACATGGTGCAATAGTACACGTCAGAACATGATAACGCAACGTCATCAGTTTTGCATCATTGTTCGCGTTAGTATTCATGATAACGTCATCATGGCTACTTGTCTGCAGTTTCTAAACACACGTGATGTGATGAAATCATTTACCAAGATTACTGATTTACAACAGAATGTACCTTATAGAATCTTAGCTAGCCAAATGATCCCTACAAAGTTTGGATTAAGAATCGTAGTGAAGCTTGAAAATGATAAGAATATAATTTTACCAGCAAGATATTTACCAATGGAGGCATCAAAACAAGAAGAACTGCTGCGTTTCTTAAATACTGGATCTGTATCTTTATGTTACAAAGGATTCTTGGGTCGAAGTCATCAGTTTGAATTTAGTACACAGCCGGATTCGTCAGTAATTGTGATTCAAACGTCAACACGTCAGACATAGTTGTATGAATTTGATTGGTCGGCATGACGTCAGGAACTGTGATGAAATCATGAATTCAAACGTCAGCACATTCCTTTCCAATGACGTCAGCCGTAGTTCTATAAATCAACCAATACAGTGAAATCATTTGAGCAAGTGCTTTTCAGGAGGAAAGATGTGTACTTCTAACGATAAAGAATTCATCTTCGCAAGCTATTATCCAATAAATATATTTCAAACAAAACATGTGATGATTGGTATCAGTGCTACTAGAACATTTGAACCTGTGATTCGATTGGGCAAAGCAGAACAATTTGGTGTACAACTGACCTGTGAAGAATGGCACGAATCGACCAAATGAACGATTATTTTCATGATGAGCTAAATGTGACCATAGTCAAATCATTAGACTCAAATCATGAAGTGGTGATGTACAACGACTTATCAAAAAGATAGTCGTAAACCTGGTTCGTTTGCTAAAATAAAAATTCGAAGTGGTAGTATTTCTTCTTCAGGTAAAAATTAGCTTCGATATGTAAACACCATTAATCTCACCTTTTTAATAAATATGACAACGTCTTTAAATGGTGTTAAACTGGTTTATTATTTGATATAACTTAAATATCCTTTTCTTTAAACTGTTAAGTACACAAACTCACTGACTAGGTAACCATAAAACATATCCATATCATCAACTATCCCATAATAATCTTACATATATTAAAAACATTCTTCTTTTGTTAATATGAAATGAACATTCTACTAAGTATAGTGCATATGTATGAGTACTTTCTGCCCTAGGTACAGGTAAATATTACACAAACCAAGTATTTTGTTATATAAAAATGTCGCTCGACAAAGGGACTGAATATAAAAGTCATGAGTAGGCTTCGCTTTTATCTTCAAGAACCACTGGTCCGTTTACATTAGTGTTCTTTACATTGTTTATGTCCATCATATTTTAATCGCACCTTGTATATCTATTCATTACATTTTACAATTACATATATAAATACATTCATAATAAATCTTTCATTTCATCAAATACCTATTTTTAACAAGAAAGTTTTAACACAAATTAATATAATGAAAACAATTTTTGTGCTTGATTAATCATGAATTAAATTACAATCCTTCACATTAATAAGAAAGAATTCAAGTCATTGAAAAATTATCGCTGATGAATGAAAATCTAAGAAAATATAATTGAACAAAAATAAAAAATTAAACACAATCTACGTTTGAATAAGCACATGTAAGTAAATAAATCGATTTTTACAGAAACAAAAGACACCCTTTTGTTATTATATGAATACATTTTTATTATTATTATTATTATTATTCATTCCTATTTATTTGAGCAAGAATGTCAGGTGCTACTAACTCTTTCACTAGATGCATCCATTTTTCCTTGGTATACGGAGTAGGTTTCCAAACCTTTAACTCATCTATATTGCGAAGTCCAATTGACATCCCCGTTTTAGCGTTCAACAATTCGAAAACTTTAGGATTTATTTCCTTAAAACATAAATAAGGACCTGAGAAAATGTCACAAAATTTATAAATCCTCTTTAACAACATATTACTTTGCGGATGTTGTTTAACAAAAACTAAGTCATTGACCTTGATCCGATATTTTCCTTCTTGCAAAGACTCTACTTGCGTATTACGTTTCAAAAACTTGTTATGTCTTCGGATCTTCACCATATTCACTAAACTGGATGAATCCATAATTGTCGAATCTTCTAATTTGACATCAAAATGCTGTTCCACAGGGAAAATCAAATCAGAGCCATTATGCACATTAGCAGGAGACACACCTAAAGTGTCTGATATAGAATGGTTCAAAAGGTACGTAATTTGGTTGACATGCTTAATCCATTCAGCATGTTTATCCTTACAAAAGTGCCGAAACAACATACCAAAATTGCGATGTACATTTTCTACCACGGAGCTACTTGGATGGTACGGAGTCACAAAATGAATTTTAATGTTGGCCTTGTTCATGGCTTTGAGAAACACATCACTTTTGAATTGTGAACCGTTATCGCATAATATATGCTCGATAGGGCCACAATGTGGAATATATACATTCAGAATTTTATTCACGATAGCAGCGGAGGTTGCTTTACGCAAGGGATAGGCTACCACATATCGTGAAAAGATATCCATAGTTGTTAACAAATAAACTTCTCCAGTAGCTGCTCTGGGTAACGGTCCATATAAATCAATCGATAGAAATGAATGTGGTCTCTCAGGTGTTATTGAGAGCATTGGTTTTTGTATAGCCTGATAATTATGCTTAATTTGCATACACTCAATGCAGTCATTGATATAATTTTTGACCTGAGCTCTCATTCCCATCCAGTAAAAAGATTTATTAACCAAGGCACATACCTTCACATACCCAAAATGTCCGAAATCATCATGGTAGGCCTTTAATATGCGTGCTGTTAACGTAGGTGGAATGCAAATTTTGTTCCTAGATTTGAATTTGAAATCTTTAATAAGTAAAATCCCGTTGTTTAATTTAAATCTGGAATTCCAGTGTTTGGGACAACTACATCCCTCGCCACATGAAGATAAATGTTCCATGATTTGTTTATATTCATGATACTTCATTTGATGTTCTCTTAAATCTTCTATCGAAATGGTAGCTATTTCATCCTGTAAGATCTTAAATTCGTTAATGGACAAAATATGTTGCTCTTCTCCAGGAAACAGACGTGATAAGGTATCTACGGGTCCATTATCTACCCCTTTAATGTGTTGTACTTCGAAATCATAAGCTTGAAGATCTAACGACCAGCGAAGTAATCTGTTATTATATCCTTGTACGCTATTGAGGTATCGCAATGAATTATGGTCGGTAAGTACTATAAAATGACATCCGCTAAGATATGGAGCGAATTTTTGTATTGCAAAACGTATAGCCAAAAGTTCAATTTCTGTCGTGGTGTATCCCTTTTCAGCTTTCTTTAGAGTACGACTAGCGCAATGTATAACAGCTTGTTCCTGAATGGTTGGGTTAGGTTGCCAGAGTACTGCAGAGATTCCAAGTTGAGAACCGTCACACTGTACATAGAAAGGAACGTCGTATCTGGGGTGGTTCAAATGGATGTTTCGTTTTACGCACTCCTTCAACTTATTAAAACTGTGTTCTTGAATAGGACCCCATTGCCATGGTACCCCTTTCTTTATGATCATAAATAAAGGCTGGGCTATCTCAGCGAATCGCGGGATGGCTTTGCGAAACCAATTAAAGAGTCCTAATATTTGTCGTGTCTGTTTCACATTTACTGGCGCAGGTAGATCTTCTATGGCTTGAACTTTAGATTGACTGAATTGTAAACCAGAGGCATCAATTTGGTACCCAAGAAATTCTATAGAATTCTGCAGAAATTTGGATTTCTGTAGATTGATAGTAAGGCCTGAACTTTCCAATCTGTCTAAAACTATATCTAAGTACTTCAGGTATTCATGTGGATTTTTCCCCATGATTAAGATGTCATCAGCATACGTTATCACGTTGCTACGTAAGTCTTGACCTAGAACTTTGTTCAAGCAGGATGCTAATGCTGCACTACCATTGATAAGCCCAAAGACTACACGATTGTATTCGTACAAGTGACCTTCAAAACTAAATGCTGTGTATGGTTTTGAATCTTCATGTAGCTCGACCTGATTATACGCCATCACTAGATCTAGATTTCCGAATACAGTGTTCCCTTGTAAAGAAGCTAGTATTTCTTCTACTGGAGGATACCTCACTTGTTCCAGATCAATGTGGCTGTTCGTGCGTCTCAAATCTAATACCACACGTAGAGAACCATTTTTCTTGGGAACAACATGTAATGGATTAAGGTGGACGCTTCTTGAAGGCCTAATGATCCCATCTCTTAACATATCTGCTATTTGCTGCCGAACATTCTCCCTGTATCTATATGGAATTATATAGGGCTTAGTTACTATGGGTTTGTCTGTTTTAACTTTAAAAGAATAAACAAAATCCTTGCAACGTCCAGGACGTTCTGAAAAGACATTTCGATGTTTATATAAAATGTTCTTAAAGTCGGCTATTACTGTATTATCAGCAAAATCAAGGCTGCTTTCAAGAGATTTAACATGCTCAGAAAATAATACGTCATCCTTTACATTCATCAAATTTTGTGTCTTTTCCAATCGTGGATCATTTAATTTATCACTTTTTGCACTAATAGAAACATTATTCACTATAGGAGACATATCATTATATTGACAAGCAAGATTATCTAATTTTGGAAGCAGTTTCTGAACAATTTCCTGAGGTATACCCGGTATCGTCAACGTTTGGTTTTTAAAATCAAGCATGACACGTAACTGGGATAATAAATCTAAGCCCATAATTAATTTCTCGTTAAGATCCTTTATCACCAGAATAGGGATTGATATTTCAAAATCTTGAATAGATATTGTCACACGAGTAATTCCTGCTACCCTCTTTTTATGTTTACCGGTAAAATCAACTATAATAAGATTCTCAGCCTTTTGTAGCTTAGGATTCGAATAATTACTAGTAATTGCTTTCCACAATGAATACGATAATAGAGAGGCATTTGCACCTGTATCAAGTAGAGCTTCAGTACTTAACCCATTAACTTTAATAGGTATTTTAGCTGTACTATATGACTTTAAAAATACAAAATTTTCTTCAATATTAAAACCATCATTGACAGTATCATCTTCAAACCAACAACGATTTACAACCGGTATAAATTGGTACTGACACCTATTAATTGCTATTTCAGAATAATTATTTACAATGACGTCATGTCAAAGATCATTTTCATAATTAGCATGAACATGTAAATTGGAAGATAAATGTTCGTAAGAATTATCGCTTAAATTTTTAGATAAATGTTCATGAGAATCCACAGCTGACATGGGTTTAACCCCTACCACATCAGCCGCGATTAGTTTAAATTCATACTCGTGTATGGTTCCAATAAGGTACACTGTACAGCACAATCGTGATTATGACCCGTATTATTGTTCTGTACAGAAATTACTTCAATGCCTGGATCTTGATGCAAAGTGCCATCTCTTGTCCTTCCATTACGTCTATCCGCGTAGTTCGCTGTATTTCTGGAATTTCGCCATACATTACGTCGATTTTTAAATCTATTTTGACTATATGGTCTAACATATGAATTGCTACGATTAATTAGGTTAGGCGGATTCTCTACATAACCTTGTCTATTTTGCTCATTTTGATTGCTAGAGTATACTCGGCTTAGGTTAGGTTCTGTATTATTCACACTCCGAATATTTAAATTCCGAACAGGCACCAAATGATCTGAATTATTCTTATTTTTACCCATTCCTGATTGTGGATTCATGGCATGGTATTGAGTTTCGTAGCATTGGACAAGCATCAATAAATGACTGAAACTCATACACTGTGTGGAAAATAAGATCTGTTGCAGTTTAAATGGAAGCAAATTTCGGATCGATGCTATTATTCTCGATTCCGATTGCAAAGGATTAACGACATTTAATTCGTTGTAGACATTTACAACAAATTCTACAACAGATTTGTGCAATCGAGGATTGAAGTGTTGATTTCTAAGGGTGGCATCTCTATTTGCCAGCAAAAAGTCATTTTCATAATTTGCGATCAATGCCGCTTTGAATTCCTCATATGAACTAATGTGATCACGTATTGCTTTAAACCATAAGGAACAAGGTGGGAGTAATACATGGGGTATTAATTTCATATACTGTGATCGATCGATACACATTATATTGCATTCGTCTTGGAATTTTTCTAAGAAAGAAGTAGCATTCTCATTACACTTACCACTGAATTTGCTCATAGCTCGAATTTCACTCATCTTAACACTTAATTTTACCTTCCCTTTCTCATTCCTTGTTCTTGTTGAGTGATAGTTCCTATCCGTGACGTGCTGTGTCGTGACACCATCTAAGTTTCGCTCATCAGTACTCTTCGGACAACTTTCTTCTAGGATAATATCCTCATCAGACCCCGGCGAAGGCGAGTTCATCTCTGGTGAGTGGGGAAACTCAAAGCGATCACTACCCAAGTTATTACGGTAAATGTTGTCTTTAGCCTGTAACGTTCTAATCTCTTCCTGAATAGTAGCTAACAACTGTGTATTTACACGTATGTTATTAGAATTGTTGCTAACCTGGATCTTTTGCTGTTTAATGGAAGATTCTATTACTTCTAAATCTTTTTTTACTGCACTAAGTTCTTGGTTTTGGTGATTGTGCCTTTCTTGACAATCATCGGATATCTTTTTTAACTTTTCCTCGAACTGTGAGGATATGTCGTTCACCACCTGGACAATTGTTTGTTTCGTTTCATCTGATTTCTGTTCTATCCGTCTACTTAATTCTTCATATTGCTTATTAGATTCGTCGAACTTCTGGTCCATTCGTCTACTTAATTCTTCATTCTGCTTGTTAGCTTGGTCAAACTTCTGTTCCATTTCGTCAAACTTCTGTTCCAATCGTCTGCTTAATTCTTCATTTTGCTTGTTAGCTTCGTCAAACTTCAGTTCTATCTTCTGTTCCATGGTCTGCTTTAATTCTTCATTTTGCTTCTTTATCTCGGTAGACATCTGCATTAATTGTCGCTGTAAAGCTAACAAGATATCTTCCTATGTCAATCCTGGTGTTACACTAGTCTCATCACTGTCACTAGTATTTGATTCCTGCTGCATTGTTTCGTTGCCCATTTTTCTTATGATTACTTTACCACTTCGCAATATGGTTAAGTTCGTATTCATAAAAGTAAATTCAACCTTACTCTTCTTCTTCGGGAACTGAATTTACAAAGTCCCGGGTGAGGTAAACCAAATTTTTACAACGACTTATCAAAAAGATAGTCGTAAACCTGGTTCGTTTGCTAAAATAAAAATTCGAAGTGGTAGTATTTCTTCTTCAGGTAAAAATTAGCTTCGATATGTAAACACCATTAATCTCACCTTTTTAATAAATATGACAACGTCTTTAAATGGTGTTAAACTGGTTTATTATTTGATATAACTTAAATATCCTTTTCTTTAAACTGTTAAGTACACAAACTCACTGACTAGGTAACCATAAAACATATCCATATCATCAACTATCCCATAATAATCTTACATATATTAAAAACATTCTTCTTTTGTTAATATGAAATGAACATTCTACTAAGTATAGTGCATATGTATGAGTACTTTCTGCCCTAGGTACAGGTAAATATTACACAAACCAAGTATTTTGTTATAGATGCGTACAGTCCTCGAAGAGAAGATGGTGCTGTTACGTAAAAAGAGTACATTTCATGTCCCTCGCAACATGGTGTATCCAACGGAAACAGAATGGAACAAATTCATCAGCGTATTTCAGTGTGTGAAACATGCAGTGGAAGTGTGCAACAAAACTAGTATATTCCTGAAAAAGTACTATTTTGAAAAATGTGTTATGCATATTGTACAACATGTATCTAGATATTGTGATGGTTGTCAACATCGTTCGTGGGTGCATACCTGTATTGATAAACAGTTTATTTGTGATCAAATGGACATTGAGTTTCCACCAATTGATATTGCAATAGACCTTAAAAGACTTCAACTGGAATTAAAATTATATGCTAAAGACAAAGTAGTGCAAGAAGTTCAAAATACATTGTATCGACAATATCCAGAACCACTATCTGGTATGGATGTATGTGGAGTGTAGTAAAATGATCCATTTCAATGAATTGTGTTTTTTTATTTCAAGAACAAACCACATGTTCTGACGTGTACTATTGCACCATGTTCTGACGTGTACTATTGCCCCATAATGTTGCCAGAGGTTTTTGTTCTAAACAGTTCCGGTTCTTTACTAATGAGTGCACAAACTTTAAAAATGTCAAACCAAACTTTGAAACAAAAAATTTCAAACAAAAATCTTTGAAACAAAATTTTGAAACGAAAAAACATTCAAACAAAATTTTCTTTTAAGCAGTTTCGGTTCTTCACTAATGAGTGCACAAACTTAAAAAAATTTAAACAAAAAAATTTGGAAACGAAAAATTTCAAAACAAAAAAAATTTCAAACAAAAATTTTTTCAAACAAAAAATTTGGAAACGAAAAAATTTCAAACAAAAATTTTAAACAAAATTTTGAAACGAAAAAAATTTCAAACAAAAAAATTTTAAACAAAAAATTTTGAAACAAAAGTTGTCAAAAAAAATTTCAAACAAAATTCTCAAACAAAAAATTCAAACAAAAAATTTGAAAGCAAGAATTTTCAAACAAAATGTTTCAAGCAAAAAAAATTTCAAACTAAAAAATTTTTACGTTTCACGGTTAACCGTCAAACTTTATCCGGTTTTTAACTATTCGATTAACAAATAAACGGTTTTGATCATATTTATCATTGAGTGCAAAATGTTGATCGAAAACAAGATTTTTAAATGTTAAACAAAACTTAAAAACTGAATACAGCAAAGATTTAAAACTCATCAACCAATCAGATTGCACGAAAGATAGTGATCAACCAATCAGATTGCACGAAAGATAGTGATCAGCCAATCAAATTGCATCAACAATAACTTTGTCAGTGTTGTAGCATGTATTCCCTTAAGACTATGAGTCATAAGTTTCAATAAGGTTAGCTATGTATCCCTGTACACTACCTCATCAAGGTCAATCACGTGGTACAACGTCTTGCTTACGTTTATATTTGGCTGTAATAATCAATACCAATGACGCATTCTCAAATTATCCTACAAAGTTTCAATGTACCAATGTCCTGGACTCCTAATCCCATCATAGGTCAATAACTGATCACGTGATCACAATGATTTACCCAAAGAACAATTACCAATTATTGATATGACAATAAGAAATGTACCCCCTCCCAAAATTTAAGATTGGTACACAAATACACCTGTGTCTTATGAAAAAAGTAATAAATCCTGTACTTATTCAATAATAAAGCCGGTCAATAACATTTAAATTTTGAATATTTGGCCATAAGAGGAACACCAATGGGTCCTAGAAAACGTTTACCGAATTTTGTTATTTGATAATTCCCAAATTTAAAAGGGAACATAAACATATAGAGGTAATAAACCATATAACGTGCTAAATAGGTGTCAATAACCTCCGAAATTTGATTTTTGGTAGTTCTTTACCCATGAAAGGGAACGATGTGGACCATCCAAATTTATAGTGGTACATATTGAAGACCTGTACTATGATACCAAATGCTTATATTAAAACAATTTCTAAAACTGAGTGGATGAGTCAAGATACCCCTCCCAAATTTTTCAAGGGGTGCGTCAATGTACCCATGTCTTATGATAGGAAATGAACCCATATACATGACCATATAACCATATAAGGTAATAGAACCCCATCAAAGGGAAGAAATTGGGCCAAAAACCAAACGCATGGTACAACATATTGCTTATGTTTATATTTTAGTAATTTTTACCCATGAAAGGGAACAAAATGGACCACCCAAATTTATCATGATACATGTTGAGGTCATGTACTATGATACCGAATGCTTAAATTGGAAAATTTCCAAAATTTAAGGGGATATGGAATGGACCCCTATACATGATCATATAACCATATAAGGTAATAGGACCTCATCCAAGGGGATAAATTGAGCCAAAACCAAACACGTGGTTGTACTAAAATTTGGCAATTTCGTACCCATCAAAGGAAACGTGGTGAACCACCCAAATTTATAGTAATATATATTAGAGTTCTATACTATAATACCAAACATGTAAAAGGGGCAATTTCCAAAATTAAAGGGGTGGGCCAAAGTACCCCTCCCAAATTTTTAAAGGAGTGCACAAATGTACCTATGTCTTATGATAGGGAATAGACCCCTATACATAACCATATAACCATATAAGGTAATAGAACCTCATCCAAGGGGATAACTTAGGTCAAACCAAACACGTGGTACAACGTATTGCTTACGTTTATATTTTGGCAATTTTGTACCCTAAAAGGGAACGAGGTGGACCACCCAAATTTATCATAATACATGTTAGGGTCCAGTACTATAATACCAAATATATAAAATGAGCAATTTCTAAAATTTAAGGGGTGGGCCAAAGTACCCCTCCCAAATTTTTAAAGGAGTGCACAAATGTACCTATGTCTTATGATAGGGAATAGACCCCTATACATAACCATATAACCATATAAGGTAATAGGACCTCATCCAAGAGGATAAAATCGACCAAAAACCAAACACGTGGTACAACGTATTGCTTACGTTTATATTTTGGCAATTTTGTACCCTAAAAGGGAACGAGGTGGACCACCCAAATTTATCATAATACATGTTAGGATCCGGTACTATAATACCAAATGTTGAAATTGGGCAATTTCCAAAATTTAAGGGGTGGGCCAAAGTACCCCTCCCAAATTTTTAAAGGAGTGCACAAATATACCCATATCTTATGAAAGGTAATGGACCCCTATACATGACCATATAACTATATAGGATAATAACACCTCATCAAAGGGGATAAAATCGACCAAAAACCAAACACGTGGTACAACGTATTGCTTACGTTTATATTTTGACAATTTTGTACCCCTAGAAGGGAACGAGGTGGACCACCCAAATTTATCATAATACATGTTAGGGTCCGGTACTATAATACCAAATGTTGAAATTGGGCAATTTCCAAAATTTAAGGGGTGAGCCAAAGTACCCCTCCCAAATTTTTAAAGGAGTGCACAAATATACCCATATCTTATGAAAGGTAATGGACCCCTATACATGACCATATAACTATATAGAATAATAACACCTCATCAAAGGGGATAAAATCGACCAAAAACCAAACACGTGGTATAACGTATTGCTTACGTTTATATTTTGGCAATTTTGTACCCCTAGAAGGAAACGAGGTGGAGCACCCAAATTTATCATGATACATATTAGAGTCCTGTACTATAATACCCAATGTTGAAAATGGGCAATATCCAAAATTTAAGGAGTGGGCCAAGGTACCCCTCCCAAATTTTTCAAGGGGTGCATTAATATACCCATATGTTATGAAAGGGAATGGACCCCTGTATACGCCCATATAGCCATATAAGGTAATAACACCTCATCAAAGGGGATAAATTAGGTCAAAAACCCCCGAAATTTGAATTTTTGGCAATTTTTTTACACATGAAAGGGAACGACATAGACCCCCAATACTGATAGAGGTACATACTATGGTCCTAGGCTACCACACCCAATTTTTAGATTTGGCCGTTTTTTTAATTTAAGGGGTGGTCCAAGGTACCCCTCCCAAATTTTTTCAAGGGGTGCATTAATATACCTATGTCTTATGAAAGGGAATGGACCCCTGTATACGCCCATATAACTATATAAGGTAATAGGACCTCATCCAAGGAGATAAATTAGGCCGAAAACCAAACACGTGGTATAACGTATTGCTTACGTTTATATTTTTGGCAATTTTGTACCCCTAAAAGGGGACGAGGTGGACCACCCAAATTTATCATGCTACATATTAGGGTCCTGTACTATAATACCCAATGTTTAAATTGGGCAATTTCCAAAATTTAAGGGGTGGGCCAAGGTACCCCTCCCAAATTTTTCAAGGGGTGCATTAATATACCCATGTCTTATGAAAGGGAATGGACCCCTGTATACGCCCATATAACCATATAGGGTAATAACACCTCATCCAAGGGGATAAATTAGGTCAAAACCTCCGAAAATTGACTTTTTGGCAATTTTTTACCCATGAAAGGGAACGACATAGACCCCCAATACGGATAGAGGTACATACTGTGGTCCTAGGCTACCATACCAAATTTTTAGATTTGGCAATTTCCAAAATTTAAGGGGGGTGGTCCTATGTACCTCTGCCAAAATTTAGGGGGTGGGCCAAGGTACCCCTGCCAAAATTTAGAGGGGGTGGTCCTAGGTACCCCTAGGTCATTGACCCTGGGCCAAGGTCATTGACCTTTGACCTATGACGTCACGAAAAATTTTGCTGACTCGGCTGGCCATACGGGGGGGCCTACTACTACAACTGTAGTAGGTGCAACCAGTCTGACTGCACACGGAGAATGTTTCCTGAAATTTGGTCACAGACTTGTTGGATGCGTTCCTCCAGGTGTCTCAAATCACGGATTATCTCAGCATACACTATCTGCTTAAGATGTCCCCATAGATAAAAATCAAGGGGCGTTAAATCAGGGGATCTGGGCGGCCACTCCACGGGACCACGGCGACCAATCCACTTTCCTGGCAGTTGTTCATGCAACCATTCACGGACACCAAGTCCATAGTGTGGAGGGGCTCCATCGTGCTGAAAATAAGATGGGAAAATGCCGTAAGCGTTCAGTGTGGAGGGAACACAAGGTCCTGCAGCAACATCAAATACTGTGGTGCAGTTAAGGTGTAGTAAATGAAAAATGGCCCATGATGCGGGTGTACCATATGCCACACCGCACCATCACCTTCGCTGGACTATGTTCTCGACTCGGATCAACCCAGTTCGGATTTGCGTCACACCAGTATCGACAATTATGTCGATTAATCTCCCCGTTCAAAGTGAAATAAGCCTCGTCGCTGAACAGTATGCCCTTGGTAAACGCAGGATCCAGTTCGTGTTGTTCAGTAGCCCACATGCAGAACTCCAACCAGCGATCAGGATCATCCTCGTTCAGTTTATGTTGCATGTGCAGCTTGTATGGATGCCACTAATTGGCGTGCAATATCCGGACAACGGAGGATTGGTTTATTGCACGTGCTAGGGACATACGACGAGTACTTTCGTTTAGGACTTTTCACAAACGACGCAACAACCGCCGTTGCAGTTTCCTCATTGGTGTCAGTGTTTGGTCGCCCACTATGTGCCCTATCTTGAACAGAGCCCGTCTCCCGGAATTTGGTGATCACACGTGAGCCACCGTGCTGTGCGATACCGGTTCTCTGTCTGGGTGCCGTCTGTTGTAGTCAGCTACTATTGTTCGGTAGCTGCGTTCCCCTGATATAAGGATGATTTCGGTCTTCTGTTTATGTGTCAGACCCATTTTAGATCACTTGGAACAAAGAGAGAACTGGGTCAGTATCAAGGTAATTTCCCATCTATGAACATTAATACCTTCTAAACTGTACAAGATAGAAAAAAAAAAACAAATTACACCACTAAATTCCTGAGCTCAAGCTAGTGTTATTTGATGTGTCATACACCCCCTTCTCATTAAAAAAAAATGACTTGAATCCAAAATGGCGGATTTCAAGATGGCGGCCATGAATGACATACACTCCAAAAGTTGCGGCTCCTCATCAAACCTCTGTTCCCATCATCACTTTTTACTTTTCCCGTCGATTTTCAAACTTATGCAGGTTTCCAAGGACTTTTGACTCACCCTGTATATACCGAACTAATAGTAGACGTGAATTAAAATGTTTTATAAATCTAATTATTATATCGGTGGATACTGAAAATAACTTAGGGATAGGAAGTTAGGGGTAAATGCCTCCCCTTGTCAGATGAGCCATAGAAATTAATTTTTGTTTATGGAATGTTCTAAACACAATGAAAATTATGTGCCGATAAAGAATATGGGGACACTTTACAAAAATTATTTTAAATTGCTTTTCTAGCTTTCAATACTTTCATTAATATATTCTAGATACCGTAGTTTTCTGTTGGTGCATTCACATAGTTGTTTAGAGATATGCATAATATCTTCTCCAATTGTAGCCTTGCATATGTAAAGGTATCCCTGTCTGTCCCCATATTTGAATATCTTTCCCTCCTCTCTCTCTCTCTTTTTCTGCCAATGTCATCCGTCACTCACATGCTCTGGAACCAGACTTTGGGATCCAGATATAAGTACTCTACAAATGGGCCATCGTGACTTCCTATGAGCTTGTTAGTGCGCTGCGGATATTTAGACATTTAAAACAGGAAACATAGACACAAAAATCAGTAAGACTATCACTTTCATTCTGGAAATTTCGATGTCCAAGATGCTTCTAGCACTGAGGGATCAATCAGTAAGACTATCACTTTCATTCTGGAAATTTCGATGTCCAAGATGCTTCTAGCACTGAGGGATAAATAAGTAAGACTATCACTTTCATTCTGGAAATTTCGATGTCCAAGATGCTTCTAGCACTGAGGGATCAATCATAGGAAAAGTAGATGATATTCTGCCAAAAGTTGAACAAGACCGACATTTAAAGAGTCTACTCAATAGTGTTTTCATTTGAAGAAAGCTCCCTAAACATTTCTTACACCTTGTTTGTATAAATGTTGTACAGTGCATCCCACTAGCCTTCGAACCCGAAAAAAACGTCATAATTTCCGAACAAATGTACATAAGAAAATGAAATTCACAATACACGTACCTTGTTTCGTGCTAAACACGAGAAAGGGTTGAACAGAAGCGCACACGTCAAAACAAAGACGATAGGTGGCGCCAGGGGAAGTGTTGCTTGGTGTGGTGCGCGTGCGTTTAGTGTGACTCGAGTCGCTGCATCGCGAGAATGGTTCTGTACACCGTACGAGAACGCGTGTTCATTGTTAAAAAATATTGGATATCGGGATCGCATCAACGTGAATTTTGCCGTGAATTTGGATGCAGTAAAGGACCATCGAAATCAGCAATACATCATTTGGTGAACAAGTTCGAAACAACAGGAACGTTGCTTACGGGACATGGAGGCGCGCGTCCACGGATGTCTGAGGAGACAGTACAGAATGTGCGGGAACGTCTTTTGCAGTCCCCTAAGAAGAGCCTGCTTCGATTATCAGAAGAGGTAGGGATTCAAAGTCGACTGTGCAAAGAGCCGCCAAAAGAGCCAAGCTGTTTCCATATCGCGTTACAGTCGTCCAGGAGTTGAAGTCTACAGATTGGGAAAAGCGCGTGATGAACTGTCGTTGGTTGCAAGCTTTGATGCATGACAATCCAGAAATCCTAGACAATACTTGGTTCACAGATGAAGTTTGGTTCCATCTCTCCAGTTATGTGAACTCGCAGAATACTCGGGTGTAGGCCGCCGAAAATCCGCATGTGTACCATGAGATTCCACTTCATCCCTTGAAGGTGGTAGTTTGGTGTGCAATTTCCCGACAGCGTATCATTGGACCCATCTTCTTTGAAGATACAGTAAACACACAAGTTTACTTACACATCTTCAGTGAATTTGTGAACCAGCTGACCGATCAAGAACTGCGTCGGGGTTATTTCCAACAAGACGGAGCAACATGCCATACTTCCAACGTGGCCATGGCAGAAATTGAGTCCTTTTTTGGTGACAGGATAATCTCCAAAGGATTGTGGCTGCCAAGATCCCCGAATTTGACATCACCTGATTTCTTTTTATGGGGTTTTCTTAAAGGTTGTGTCTACAGAAACAACCCACGATCACTGCAAGAGTTGCGAAACAAAATTGAGAATGCGATTCATGAGATGACACCGGAGACTCTACATCGGACATTTCACAATATGGAACGCCGTGTACAAACATGTCTTGACGTCTAGGGAGGACACTTTCAGCACCTGCTGTGACGGTCATGTATTCAGCATGAAACAAGGTACGTGTATTGTGAATTTCATTTTCCTTTGTTCGGAAATTATAACGTTTTTTTCGGGTTCGAAAGCTAGTGGGACGCACTGTATATAACCCGCCTTACTTTTTCGAATTTTTGGTTGTAACCTATTTTAGGATGAGTTTTCTCCGGCGTTGAGGATATTATTTAATTTTATAAAATTATTTTTTTAAAAAAATATTTTATAGGCTTATGTATAAACCTTTCTTGGGAATAGCTTATTCAATTAACGAAAAATCACATCGAAATATGACCAACGATTCTCGATATAATCGAGTTCTGCCTATATACATACATACACAGTAAGTACATACATACATGCTAAATTGAGAATCTCCTTTCTTTGAAATTGGTTAAAAATACAGCTCTACTTTTGGCTTAAATTTTGAAGCATCATTCCCTCCAGATTACACACTGTAATCAAATTGATATGATTTTAAAATTCAGCTTTAAGTGGATAATATGTTCCAAAGTTTTTTTTTCAAATGGGTCAGTCGTTTCCCCAACCCCAAAACTTATGAATTCGACAGTAATCTTAGTTAATTTTGACATTATTTTTTTCATTTCTCCTCCCACCCCTCTCAAGATGGGACTGAACTTGGCCTTAAACAGCATTGATAGCATCACTATTCATTTCAGTAACTCTGAAAGCAATGGATTGCACAATAATCACTACTATCAGTCATCTTGGAATATTTTTACATGTCACCTCTTCCAACTTCTATCCCGTGGAATGTCTTACTTCCACTGCAGCTTTGCAAATTGAAAGCCCCATATCGACCAAGATTGGTTAAAATTACTCCAAGCGTTCCAAACTTAAACTAGAATGTACGTATATTCATACACCTACATGTAAATACGTGTGTATGTAAAAACAACGACTTCGGCGTTGCCATCTAAATTTTCAAACCAGCTGTTATGCCTCTTCTTCCTATACTTGGAAATGAAATCTTTATAATTTTTACTGTCCATGGTTATGCAGGCGAGGCTAAAGGAGACGATGATGATGAGAAATGAATGAAATG
The DNA here is from genome assembly GCF_964235325.1 of Thermobia domestica. Taxonomy (NCBI): domain Eukaryota; kingdom Metazoa; phylum Arthropoda; class Insecta; order Zygentoma; family Lepismatidae; genus Thermobia; species Thermobia domestica. Next base: position 109,253,091 of record NC_137464.1, read on the forward strand.
GTGAAATGAAGAAAGTGGAAGAAAACCCATGCACACGGTGTTTCACCATCACAAAGCTCACTTGGCGCGAGCTAGGATCGAACCAAGGACCCCCATGCACCAGAGGTGAGCGCTCTACCACTGAGCCACCGGGGCCCCCTCTTTCTATACTTGGATATATCTGTGATCGGCAATGTCACCTAGCAGCTTAGCGACTCCGAAGACCATGGATTTGACTGTAATCTGAGACAATTGAGACATTTTATTATTATTATTATTATTATTATTTTTTTTTTTTTTTTTTTTTTTTTTTTTTTTTACCCCTTCTCAACTCTTATGGAAACTGAACTTTGTACTTTCATGCTATCAGCAGATTCAGTATTCATCTCAGCAACACCGAAAACTATGGATTGGACACGATTATCGAATTAGTTCAGCAGTCTGTTCAAACGGAATGTAAGGGCATAAAGAAATGATATAGTAAACGTGTTCATTGTTGTGTGAGGGAACCTAGAACATTTCGAATCAGTTTCACAAAAATGCTGTATCGTTGTTGTCATGAGGGCTCAAAGAAACAACCTGTTGAACTAGCAAGGTTGCTTTCTTATTTAACATTGTCTCACTAAATCACTAGTGTGGAAACTAAATGGTTGTTGCGATTGGAAAAATCCCCCATTTTTGATTGAAAACAACTTATTTGAACAACTTTAATCTCTTTCTATTTTTTCGAATCTTAACACATAACAGAGTTAGCCTATTGCCACGAACTTTTGATACACCAGGTACTTTATGTCAATAAATAATATTTGTAAAAACTCTTCACTTAGTAAAACACTTATTTTTAAAGTAATGTTTCCTCTGATACACCAGTTGTACAGTGTGTCTGTAAAGTTGCGCAACCCAAAGTTTGATTGCGCATATCTTTCGATCGCAAATTTTTGAATAAAAATTCATGTTATCAATTATGTGCAAATTCTCATTGATTATCATTAATTAATCTAAAACATACCTGTTGCAGTAATTTTATGACAACAGTGTTGCCAGGGGCCGTGTTTCTGTCAAAAAAACACTCATTTTAAGGACTTGCATTACATAGCCTTTTTATATGGCAACACTGCATCAACCTAGTCACATTTTTGCACCAATGGATAAATGTTGATGTATACTGTACATATACACAGGAATTCACCCGCAGGAAATCAATTTCTGTCAAAAAACACTCATTTTACGGACTTACATTACATAGCATTTTATATGCATCAACCTGTCACATTTTTGCACCAATGGATAAATGTTGATGTATACTGTACGTATACACAGGAATTCACCCGTAGGAAATCAGTTTTATGCAATTGAATATTGATTTCCTTCAGTTTGCACATTTTTTTTTATTTTACACTTACAGTAATTTATTTCGTTACTACACAAAAATGTTACAAGTTCCAGCATTGGTCATGATCTCGAAAATATCTACATAGAACATGCTTACATTTGTTTCAAGTCTCCGGTCTTTACCATTCTTAGATCAAAAGATATACGCAATCAAACTTTGGGTTGCTCAACTTTACAGACACACTGTATAATAGTATTTTAGAATTAAAGTGAATCCATAACTTCCAGTTAATAATTATAAAATAGCTGAAATCTTTAATGTGTGCCAAAACAATTCGTAACTAGCTTATAAAACTGAGTTTTCCCTTTTGTACGTACATACAGTACATGATGCCTGAGGACTTTTGAGGCGACATTACAGAAGAATTCACTACAATATTTGGAACTAAGAGCTCTTATGCAGATGGTTGAAGTTGATAAGGTATTTAACTGGAATAACGGTAAGCTTACATAGAAAATACGGAGCAAAATTTCTCCTCAGCGAGTTCATCATTCCAGAATTTCGACCTCTAGTATGGGAAATACATATATTGATGATATGTAGTTAGGATTTCAACTTCATTATATTATTATATTAATTACAAAATTCATCTTTTATTGTCACACATGCATAGGCACAGTTTGTACCAGATAACTATCATAAAATAACAAAATATCATTTCCAACTGATGAATAAACTAGGATGAAAAGTAAAAATTGTCATTCAATAGACGATGGTTTTAACTAAAAATCATGCTGTGATTGAAATAAAACCAATATGCATTAAGATACTTATGCAGGGAAGACACATCTCTATATACAAAAGGCGTCCTGACTGACTGAGTGATCAATGCTTAGTAAGTAGTAACTTAAAATATGGAAGTAGAAAAAATATACATTGTTTTATGAAACAAGGCAGGATTTTTGGAAATTCGACGTGGAAGGGACAGGCCCGCAACCAGTCACAGAGGTTTGGGGGAGCCATGGATATGTTAGGGTGGGCTAAGTCATTAAAAATGCTCTTGCACATATCTAAATTGTGTTTTTAGTGTTGAAGTCTGGAGGGGCCACGAAAAGTTTAGGGGGGGCAGGCCCCCTCTACTTGCGGGCCTGGGAAGGGGGGAAAACGAGGGTTGCAATTATTATAGTATGTTCATATCTCTGAATGCCACAACGTTAGAGATATTAAGTTTGGTATTCAGGCTTTTCATTCAAAATGATAATTAAACACATGTTTCAGTGATTTTTGATACTTCACTTGTTGTTAGAAGGGAAGGAAGGGGCGTTGAATAAAATGTCAGGAAATGTTGAATTTTCGCAAGAGACTTCGTGATGAATTAGGTTAGTTTAAATGTCCACGGTTATACCCAGTGGCGTATTAGGATTTTGTTTAAGAGGGGCTATACACAACACGTAATAAGCATTTATCTTTTTCCTGTAGGGTGCCGACAAATTTTAATGAAATTGTGCATAACAAATTTATTTCGGGGGGGGGAAGCTTGAGCCCGATAGCCACCCCCTAAATACTCCACTGGTTATGCCCCTTAGGCTGAAGGAGACGAATGATTAATCAAAGTGAATGATTTAAGATTATTATTATTATTATTATTATTATTATTATTATTATTATTATTATTATTATTATTATTATTATTATTATTATTATTATTTTGCCACACAAGCATTTTGCAGTACACCCCCCACATAAACAGATAGCCCGTCAATACTTCTGTTTCTTTATAGAGGGGGACTTCCCCATCATTCTCCCAGTAATTACAATTTTGAGTACGGTTTTGTTAGATTACCTTATATTTATAACTAGAGTAATACCTTTACTGTATACTGTGTAAATGACCGTATGAGCTATGAGTAATTTAAATTTGTGTAACGGACACCTCTCATTTCAGGAGAAATATTAATTCCCTATCGGTGTCCGGACAAAATTCGAGTCGAGACACAGCTCTTCCAATAGAGAGATATACAGTGGAGTACACACTTTTCGAGTCGAGACATCACTTTTAATGAACATTTTCGAGACGAGACAGCCTCAAATCTTGTCTCGTGCGTATCACTAGTGTTCATTATTTAAAGATGTCATTATATAAGCTCTACTTGTTTGAGATTCTGCACTATAATATATGATACAAAATTCACTTGCATTTTATTTTTTATTTGTTTTTTTGTTTTTTTTTTTTTATCTATGGAGAGCACAGGACAAACTTCGAAAGCTACTTATGACCCACGAACCATAGTTTGAGAAACTTTTAATTACGCTATCCGTAATAATAAACTGTAAAAGGGATCAAAATGATTGAAAAGTGGCCTAAATAGGGAAGATAAATCCCATTTGACAAGTCTTGTTATAAAACAAAAAACATTTATATAAAAATTAGTTTGTCTGATTTCTGATAACAACCGATATAGTCTCCCTCATCTTTTCCATTTCCAAACTTGTCCCTAGGCTAGGTGCTAAACTGCCGTAGCTTCGAAAGTATGTATTGAAAATAAATTGAAATGAAATCTTTAAGTTTTACGTCCCACGGTTATGCCGGCTAGGCTAAAGGAGACGGTGATGATGAGAAATAAAGGAAAGGAATATGACGGTGGAATGAAGGAAGTGGGAGGAAACGGGAGAATCCCGAGAAAACCCACGCACGCGGTGTTTGACCACTACAAAGTTTACTTGACGCTACCTGGGATCAAACCAAGAGCCCCACCCATCAGAGAAGAACACTCTACCATTGAGCCACCGTGGCCCTCGAAAGTATGTATTTTTCATATTATTAGCTGTATTATGTTCTGTTGTTCCACTCTTTGATTTTTTCCCCCGCATAACTTTTGAGGCTGCATCCCTCATAGATAGGAGAGAAAAAGTCGTACTTTGTCAATACTGCATATTGGTGTATATTTATATTATCTTCAACGCTGTTATATTTCTTTAACAAAAACGATATTAATGACCTATGAAAGCTAGAAAGTGCTAGAAAGTGAATATGTAATATTAAGGATGGTTTAAAGGGACAAGTTTTGCCGATAGATGTCACCACAGTCTTCGTATCTCTCTCATGTATTTTTTACCTTTCACGAAAATTCACGATTTCTCTTACAGATTTCAACCTAGAGACCCCAAATTTTTAGAGAAGGAACTTCATAACCTATCGAAGACAACAATCCGTGCCGATTTTTTATTTAGAATTTGTTTCATTCTTGAAACATTTATATTGTTAAAGGTTTGGATATCTATTTAAACAATCAAGCCATTTCAACAATGAAGAAAATTCTAAATAAAAAATCGGCACGGATTCTTGCCTTCGATGTGTTATGAAGTTCCTTCTTTAAAAATTTCAAGTTTCTAGGTTGAAATTGGTAAGAGAAATCGTGAATTTTCGTAAAAGGTAAAATATACATGAGAGAGATACGAAGACTGTAGTGACATCTATCGGCAAAATTTGACCCTTTACACCAACCTTAAGATAGGTTTATAAGTGAAAAAATTTTGAACTGCATACGACAAATAGTTTTCGTACTAATTTCGCGACGAAATTCACCATGTTGTAATAGTATGGAGAAATGGTTTCGGCTGAAAATGTTAGATACGACCTTGAAACGGAAATTTTCGAAAAAAAAAAAAAAAAAGGAAGAAACGTGTCCCTTTATTTTTTGGTGAGAAATGTAAATACAGAGTTTCATCTTCCTAACTAGAAAGATCGTGAGTAACTCAATTTTATGCATAAAATCTGATCCCCGTTCCCCCCTTTAATATACATTTTAATCAAAATAACATGATAAAAACCCAGTACGAGATAAGTGATAATTATATCCAATGGTTCATTTCAAACGGTTTAGCCGTTTGACCATAATGTGATCACAAACAAGATCCTTTCCATTTTTATTTTATAGATGTGTCCATATCTGGGAATCCCTCACGGTTAGAGACGTGAAATTTGGTATTTCGATCCTTAGTTTAAATACATGTTTCATCATTTTTAAAAAATATATTTGTTCTAGAAGAGAAGAAAACAGATGAGGAGCATTATTATAATAAGATGTCCATATCTCAGACTCCCTTAAAGTTAGAGACATGAAATTTGATGCTTCACACTTTTAATCTGAAATAATTAAACACGTAAGTGACTATCTCTGTGTAACTTAATAAATTTTGAACCACCCGACCGATCTCGATAAAATTTTCAACATAGTTGAGGTTCGGACATGGAATGATTTTTATCATTTTACTTTGACGGTGCAACGTAGAGGATGGGGAAGAGGGTTATATATATATATATATATATATATATATATATATATATATATATATATATATGAAAGTGATTATCTTTGTAACTAAATAATTCTTGAATCACCCGATCCATCTTGATCAAATTTTCGACATAAATGAGGTTCTGGCCTAGGGTGATTTTCATCATTTCACTTTGAAGGTGCAACTTAGGGGAGGAGAAGCGAGTAGATATATAAAAATGATCGAAAAATTGCCGATGTTAGTGTCGAATCCATAGCTTTCGGGGTCGCTGAGGTGAACAGTGACTTTTCCGATGCCGTTTAAATCCAAATTTAGCCCCCGTAACTTGGGAAAGGAGGAAGGATGAGATATATAAAAATAAACGAAAATGACCGATATTAGTGTCAAATACATAGTTTTCGGAGATGAGATAAGGAGTTGTGCACTTAAAGTATTTATTTCAACTCAGCGAAACGGGTAATTGAAGCTAGTACTTTCTAAACACAATTATACTTCATTAACAGATAAATTATTAATATAACCTAAAGACTTTATCTTAGCTCATTTGTATTCTTTATTTTCATATAACAATAATCTAGTCTACTACTTTTTTCGAGAATATAGGTGACAATAATTATCAATTACTTATCGTCTTTTCGGGTACAGAATGACAGGTTCAATGCTACATAGACGTATTAGACTCCCCTCCCCACGCCAAAAAAAAAAAAAAAAAAACTTTGGATCCCTCGCAACAAAAATTTCTGGGTGCGCGTCTAACAGAATCTAGAATCTATTATTAAACTGTAAACTGGATCATTTCTTTTGTTTTCTGGAGGTTTTGTACTTCCAACAGAGCTTGAACCTGAGAACATATATTGAAAACGAGCTCATTAGCAACAAGGTTTTATATTCACTGTTAAGAAATGTGCATTAGTTGTTTCTGTACTTTATATGAAATAATAGTTACGTAGGCCTACATTCTCACTCTTTCCACATTCATGAATAAGCAGGCTGTCTTCCAGAATTTTTAAAATCCTGAGCTATTCAACGATCTCTGCCGGGTGTATCCCTGGTCATGATGGAAGTAAGTGGTTGGTATAAGCAGGGGCGTTATTTCAGATTTCGCTTGAGGGGGGCAAGAGCACCACCGACATAAGACTTTCACCTTTTGTACTAATATGTTAGTAGACAATCGATTAAAGTATATGTATTCCTCAAACTCTTAGGGGGGAGGCAATTGCCCCTTCTGCCCCCCTAAATGACGCCCCTGGGTATAAGAGTATTTTACCTTTATTGTACTAACAGTAATAGTTGTTGTTGTATATGTGTTTTCAAAGCAAGTATTCATATTTTCTAGACGAGTGAAGTGAAGAAGATTCGCTTCTCAGATAAGTTTTGGTTAATTCTGAGTACAAAACTTTGAGAAAATGTGTGCACAATGCACACAAATTTTATTATGATTTTTTCTCACCGATCTGTTTAGAATTTTCTTGTCTAAATCTGAATCCTTCTTACTTGCACAATGCATTGAGAATTTCTACATTACAAGTGGAAACTTATGCTGTGAGTATCAAAGAAGTTTAAAAAATGTATAGTATTTTGTCCAAGGCCGTATTTAACATTTTTGCCATACTCAATTTCGATTTACTTGTAATATATATATTCCACCCCTAAAAATTTACCGTCTCGGACACGAACCTCTGTGACCCACCCCAGACCCGCAACCAAAGGGGGCTAGGGGGGTCTGGTCCGCCCTAAACTTTTTGTGGCCCCTCCAGATCTCAATACAAAATGCATAATTTAGATATTTGTAAGAGAATCTTTAATGACTTGGCCTCCCCAAGCCTCTGTGGCTGGTTTCGGGCCTGACCCACCCCGTACAGGCCTGATCTTGTCATTGATTTTGGGTGTTTAAAACATGTTTACAGTTGCTTAACTGTCTTGTAGATGAGACCTAGCGATACCATTGGAAATTACCTAGGCAAGTTCTCCCTTTATGACTAAAAGTACAGTCAGCGACAAAAGTTCTTCCGGTTTGATAAAATTTATTTTGGGAATAACGTCACGTACAGAAAACTACATTCTCCTTAATTTACTGAAAACTGTTCTCAAATTGTCCTTCCATTCTAAAGTTATTTACGAAACTAATTTCATCAAACGGATCAAAAGGAGCGCTGGAGCAAGTCCGGTGGTAACAAAGAGTTGAAACAAAATCCCGGAAACTTTTTGGTTGCTCTTCGTAATGTAAGCATCGTTAGCATGCAATTCCCGTAAGGAGAAGCAATTACAAATAATATAACCTTTAATATCTTACATATGTTTTCCAAAGTATTTTGCAGCCATATTTACTAAATAGCGCTACCCTCATCGTCCTAAACATCTATGCTACTGTCTGTCCTATCTCGCAGTGACCTGAATATGATTTTAAAAAAATCATTTTATTTCTACGTTAGGGGGGCCTATAACTCTATTTAGAAGGGTCGCGTCTGGATAACTAAGTTCTTTATATGTTACTCTTTCTTTGTAGATTACTTCTTCTTTGGTTAAATATTTTCAATAAAATATTCACCTGACTATGTATACTACGTATGTGCAGTACATCTCATATATGTGCTCTGTTGCATGGGATACTAGTAGGGCCGCATCCTCCCTTAAAAATAAAAATAAAAAAAACCTACTTAACTCGACATACATTTGTTCACTTTCTCAATTAAAATAGACTTGTTTAGCAGAAAAATGATGATATAGCACAAACATTTGATCTTACCCTTTTTCTGTGCAATTTCTTTCCTCATATAGTTCTATTAATTTTTCTGGTAATATAGGTGGCAGTGCTTAGCAATTACTTATCGTCTTTTTGGATGCAAAATAACACCGGTTCAACATTATATAGAAGTAGTGTCTTGGACGTCTCCCAATAAAAAATTCTGGGTGTACGCCTGGGTACTGGTTCGACCCCAGCTCCGTCCATGAGCTTTGCGATAGACAAACATGGTGTGCACGGATTTTCTCGGGGCTGAGGATATCAAAGCTATCTAGAATGAACTTGAATCCGAAAAAAAAAAAATAATAACAGCGGTGATTAAATAGAACCACACACCTTGGCAAGTTACTTACCAAAAAAAGACTATTACATGATTGTAACGATTACCCCTTTAGTTTAAGCTTATTGTTACTTAAACACGGATTGATTGATTTGAAATTTAGCATTTCTTTCGGTATCGAGGCTACGTCATATGTGATGAATATACACTTTGACGTGGAATCTGAATTACGTAAGTATCAAGGAAAAATAGAAACCCGAAAATACGCACCGAAGGCAAATACGTTCACCATATAGCCATGAGGGCGATGCATTTAAATATAACATTCTAATCCTTGTTGTCTAATCCTAACATCGAGAAATGTATCGCTGGACGTTCGTAAACGATTTATTAAGACACTGGTATGGAGCGCGGTGCTGTACGGATCAGAGACGTAGACATTGAGAAAAGCTGAAATATTCAAGTTGGAAGCATTTGAAATGTGGTGTTGGCGCAGAATGCTGAGCATATCATGGTCCGAAAGGAAAGGAATGAAGACGTACTAAATGAAGCTAATGAAGGACGACAGATCATGAAGATAATAAGAAAAAGAAAAAATGAAATCTTTGAGTTTTACGTCCCACGGTTATGCCAAAGGAGACGGTGATGATGAGAGATGAGTGAAAATGGTGGAATGAAGAAAGTGGGAGGAAACGGGAGAACCCCCAGAAAACCCACGAGCACGATGTTTGTCCACCACAAAGTTCACTTGGCGGGGGCTGGGATCGAACCCGGGACCCCAATCACCAGAGGTGAACGCTCTACCACTGAGCCACCGCGCCCCCAATAAGAAAAAGAAGAAACATCATGTTTGGCCATCTTATTCGACACTCCGATTGGATCACTGTGCTGATAGAGGGAAAGGTAGAAAGAAAACCAAGAAGAGGAAGACCAAGGATAGAATATCTAGATGCAGTTACGAAGAAGAGGCCTTATCAAAGTATAAAACAGCTCTCCCAAGCGAGAAAAAAGTTTTAAAATTTCCATGTTGCCCACCAACTTGTGGTTGAGGTGAACAAGAAGAAAAATCCTTGTTGTTAGTTCAGTGGCATACACTAGGTTTTTTTAGGGGCAGAGGGGTTAAACCCCCCTTGAGCAAGATATTATGCAAACCAATTATAACATTGTCACATTTTTGCAATATATACACAAAAAGTGAAATTATATAATTTGTGAGCTTGATACCGCTTGAGGAATAGCTGCATACGCCACTGGTCAGTTACATGTGTTCGCAACATCGAAAATTAATAAAGTGCATTCTTCACTGAATATGCTTAAGTGATTATTCTTCCTTGCTTCAATTCCAATTACACCATTACTATAATTTCAAGTTATCCACAAATAAAATAATCTTTAACATATTGCGATTTCTTTTGTAAAGTATCGTAACAATTCACCAGTGTAACTTGTACACATAACCCTTATCCCTAATGAGAGCGTTTCTGTTATCTCATGCAAGGCTAAGGCTGGTTTTCTTTTAAATAATAATAATAAAGTAATTTTCTATTATAGGTGCTCAATTTAATTACGATCGTCGGTAAGCCATTATTAGTTTTAGTCTGTAAAATTCGAATGTAGATTTTTCCTTTTTAAATTCCTGTTTGAATCGATACTCACTTAAGCGCGGTAAGGTTCTACCTCATAGAAAGTTAACATAAATCAAGAAATTTTAATACAACATATTTATTTATGGTATTAATAATTTCTAGCTCTCACACACAAACAGGAAGGAAATCAGATCAACAAGCATAATAACGAGGGTGACCAGACATACTGATTTTTGCAGTACAGTACTGTTTTTCAAAGAGCTGTCCTGCGTGTTGCGAAGACGCCTAGAAAATCGAGAAATGTCCTTTTTAAAAAAATGTCCTGAGTTAACTTATTTGAATCGCTTTCTGTTAAAAGGACGTATGTAACATTTTTCATAATTTAACTAGAAATGAATAATTTAGAGGTAGATGTAACAGTTTGTGTTAAAAGGACGTGTGTTTCTTGAAACGTATTATAAATATAAGACATTTTTTTCTTTTTTCATAAACCAAACCGTCTCGTAAGAAAACAGTTTTTGTCATTTCCCGACAACTTTTTTTTTTATTGCACATACGCCCTTTTAACAAAAAACGATTCTTTGCAATGCCTTAATGTTTCATTCTTTATTCATATTTTGAATTACAGGCATTCTTTTCCTGAATGGTGAACGACTGTGTTTTTTAACACTTCTTAAAAGATTAAGGATGGAGAATAATCAACAACCATTGTTTTACATTATTTCTACTGAGAAGAGCTTGTTGAGATATCGGTAAGGTAGGAAAAGTTTCTTTTTCGACTTATGACAGTGATACTAACCAAGTTATGTAGAAGTTCCTTCGTGCCGGTCTAAATTTTCTCTCATTCCTTAAAATAATACCACGCTCCGAAAGTCGCTTAAAAAAAATCTTTAACCCAACACAAAGTTTCACTGTACGTTCACAAAAATAAACCACTTTCTCATGTATCAAAGCATTTGGAGTTGTGTTGAACTTCTTGAATACTTTTGTCCAGTATTTTTCTTTTTAATAAAAATGAATGATTAACTTAAGGTTAACGTTGAGTGAAATAAGGATATGCGTATTGCCGATACAGTAAACTATCATATACTATTGTACTTTTGTCCTACTTTTCGCTTGTCAGAATCTGATCATCCTACTAATAACAGAAACTTGTGACGTCATTGATCCGTGGCAAACCTGGATGAACCTTTTAGGATCGGCGAATATCATGCTGCATATCATTTTCAAAAAAAAGAAAAGAAAAGAAAGAAAAAAGAAAAAGAAAATAAAAGAAAAAAGAAAAAAAGAAAAGAAAAAAAGAAATAACATTCATCAAGTACACAGTTCGCCTTCTCTCCCATAGATGGCACCAAACGTAAGCAACAAAGATGTAAGTTATTCCTCCCACCTAGTGGAGAAATGAAGAACTTCGTGAATGGTCAAAAATTAATGATAAATTTACTACGTCAAAGATTTGATTAAATTTCGCTACGTATTAGATGTTAATTTTTTAAATTTAACATCTCTTTAAAAGTGTAAATCCGTAAAAGAGTATGTTTCTATTAATTCCGTTTTTTTCACAATATTTAAAGTAACAGGCACCAAATTTTGCACTCAAAAGATATTCTCGTAGCTGAAACGGCTTGAAGTTCAAGTCTGATCAATCCCAGTGTCTCTCTCCGGAAAAGGGGGAGGAGGAGGGAGAAAGCAATGGGAAAAGAAGGACGCGGCCTGGGACCTATATATTTGGTATCCAGGGACATATGTAGGAGGTGGGTTCTCGGGGTTCGGACCTCCAGAAATCCGATTTTTCTGGAAATTTAATCTAATTCTGGGGTAGTTTTACAAATTTTAATATAATTTATCCTCATATTGAATATGGACCACTAAATACATTTGCGTACGTCTCTGTAGGTACCATCCCTGCATTCGCCTAGTGTGAGTGAGGAAAACTCAAGAAAAAACTCACTGAGGATGGCTGGCCTGAAAAAGCTGTTTTAAACTTTTCAATTGAATGCCCCGATATTTACCCTAGAGAGAATAATATTATATAGGTATAACAAAAGTTTCATATGTGTATTTTATTTAAAAAGCTTCTTGAATGTAGTTAAAATGAACATTTCACATTTGTAAGATAAAATTTACTTGTCAATTCGTCTAACACTTTATCAACCGTCATTCACAGATAAAAAAAAAAAATACATTTTAGATCGAAACCGAATTTACATTTAGCATAATTTTCATTCCACCTAACTATCTTATCATGAGACAAATACTGGAGCTGACAGTGTTTCTATGCCTATATTTAAACAATTAATATAAGGGCTTGTGGCAATACGAATATACTAATTGCAACAATTGAATCACTGATTGGAAAAAGGGAATAAGTGCATCAGACCTAAGTTTTCAAAAACGCTAAAAAACCTTCCCGAGGCGTTGTTTGTACTTGTTGCAAAAAGTGTATAATTGATTACTTGTAGCAAAAGAACTAACAAACACTAAGACAAGAAGGAGAATCTTGTATTGTAGCACTGCAATTGGTTAAATAAGCTTGAAAATTGAAAAAATATTCCCTTTTTCCAATCAATTAGAGTTGGACGCAATTGTAATTGTGTGTAGGGCATGTAATGTGCAGTTTATGATAGAAAGCTATGAAAATATACATGCTGAATACAATGTTGTATGTTAATCTTGGATATATGTATCCGAACTATCACGTATGTTAGGCTTCTAACACTGTTATTGTCACCGTTCGTTTTTTTTTTTTTTTTTGTTTGTAAAGCATGTGTTATTCGTACAGCAAGAAAAGTAATACAATAGACAGCTGGAAAAATACGTAGCAAAATACGTTGTCAAAATAGAATGACTTTACATAGGATCCTATCCGTCTGCATCTTCGTCTTCTGCAGTTTCTTGGTCAGTGGTTTTCCATGAACAAATCATCCTATAAAACTTTTTGTATTGGTCAGGTATTCATTTGATGATTTGTGAAGAATCGTTTATCTTTTTCTGATTGATCGGGACTTGCCAATCGTATGCCTTTGACGTTAGCAGTGGAACGTTTGTGACATTACTTTTGAGTAATCGAAAAATATCAGTTCTTAGTTCATTGATAAACTTATGAGCTTGCACATAACCTAGAGATTCTGCTTTATAAACATTCTCTATATTTACTTACTTGGAATTTCACTGTTTTGTCCACAATGCTACCTGAAGATTTCTTGTAAAACGGTTACCACCAATGTTTAAAATCTAAGATTTCTTCATTGACAACTTCGTAAACCTGAAATGGAGTATCAGTATTTCTTGCATTCGTAATCATGTGGTTATACTGTGCTGGTAAATAAATGCGATTGTGTCGTTTGAGTTCTCGTTTGATTATAACAAAATTTCGGTCACATGGTAAAAACTGTGACCTCTGACTGGCAAATGTTGCTGTACAGTGGTAAAGCGTTATGACACAATCAGACTGAAAAGCATTAATGTCATTGTATGATTCCAGTTTTGGTATTGTATGATCACCACTTGTATCACTGAAAACACGTAAATCTGTAACTGATTGGGCCAAATATTTCTCTATAGATTGTGCAATGCGAAGACAATGCGAAGTATCGTAACATCAGCAGAGGGCTCTAATGGTTGTCTACATACACACAATCTCACAGTTGTGGTGGTATCCTATAGTGATTGGAAGAATGAAATAAGAAACGTAGTTATTCCCTTTTTCTAATCAGCGAGATATTTTGTCTTCTACATTGGTCATATAGAGTTGCCCAAACATTCCTATTTTCTACTCAACGATGTAACTATCTCAAAGGAACACATCTGCTATCTCAGGTTAAAATCGCAAAAAATTGTACTTATTCCCTTTTTCCAATCAGTGGTTCAATTAACAATTTGAATACATGTTCATTTGAAATAACTGTAATAATAATTATTTCAAATACACAAGAAATCACATATATTACATGAACTACTATATTAATTACTTGCCAGAATGGACGACCAATTAGTACTTCAATATTAAAATCTGTAATAAACATACTACCCATCATCATTGACAACGGTATCCTTTGTCAAGAACACTACAAGGTTGCAAGTTCGTTTCCTCTCATGTTAGAAAAAAGATCAGAATGTGCACACAGTTTAATATAGCATATATATATAAAAAAAACAATTTCTCCGTTTCGTGACCTGTCTCTTAATATTCTGACTCTATCGTTAGTGCATTCGTGTTGCCCAGGAAACACTATTGCTGGCAGTGTCGTCTCGAAAAATATATCTTTCTACTTGAAAGACCTCCTTCTCGTCTCGTTTCGTAGGCAACACTATCTATCGTTCAGCGTTTTTCGCTTTCGTTTCTGCTGCACACCATGATTTTCAACCTCCAATAACTACATCGTCTTTCATTTTCCATTTCCTTAGACTGCACTTACTAAATAACCGTGAATATATATATATATATATATATATATATATATATATATATATATATATATATATATATATATATATAGATAGATAGATAGATAGATAGATAGATAGATAGATAGATAGATATATCTGTGATACGGGTTTTTGTGCGCTGAGCAGAAATACTCCGGAGGCGGAAATTGTCATCTAATATAGTCCTCCTTCATGTATACTCACTCATTTTAACCATAAAATTACAATTTCTATGAAAAATTTTGTAAATCTGCACCATCTCTCTACTAACCTACCCTATTTTGCCCTGCTGTACTTAATTCCACTCTACCTTACCGAACGTTCGACTCCACCTTACTAGCCTAACCTACGTTCTCTTATTATACCTTAGGATCATTGGTGCGTTTCTTTTTATGAAAAATAGTTTTCATGGCACACCAGTTTTCCACGAATAAATCAATTTGCACTCAAATGCATCTGTATTTAGACATGCGATGGAAAAAAGAAATCCAGAATATCTCAGAGAATCAGTTAAAATAACAAAAGTAAAGCAGAATAATTTTATTTATATTGACGAACTATTGTAAATCTACATGCAAAGCGGCTTTCATTTGCTTTATTAGAAATGAAATTGGGGCTTAAGTTTAGAGGTACCCCTTCAGTTGCAAACCTACAAAACAGTTAAAACATGAAAAATTCTTAGGTTAGGTTACCCTCTAAGACTAGTTAGACTAGAACCAGTGACTGGAACAAGTTCTCATAGAAGCTTCAATTATCACTGAAATTCAGTAATCCGTAGTTCTCATGAAAGTTCAATAGATTCTCTTCATTATTCTTATATAATTTAGTAAAATTCAATGCGAAAATATCACACTCAACGCACCGATTCGCCATCCTATACGACTACCATGCTGCTCAATCATCGAAATCTTCCGCGTCTTGCAAATAGTACCTACTTCTACATATCTTGTCTCGTATTAAACAAATACTTTACTGCCAAACTTAAATACCTAAACATCATATAATATAAGAACTCCAAATCATTATTTCTTACCTCATCTTTATGAAAAACGGAGGGACAACTCTAAACTTAACCCGAAATTGGAATAAAGATTAGAAACTAGATACAGATGGATAACAAAATTAAAATTTCAACTTGTAGTATTTTGCAAACTTTTCAAACTAATGTTAATCGTTAATATAAGTAAGAAAGAGAGGTTTTTACATTAAAAATAATATTTATCTCAAATCACGCAAAAAAAAAAAAAAAACTCTCTGTAAGCATTTTCGACGATCCCAAGAGGTTCATTCAAAACATGGCTGAAGTAGCATTCTTATTGGCCACGTAATGCACTTTTGGAGTCGTGAATACAGACAAGTGAGACTCACAATAAGAAACAAAATCTTATTCTAACTTGAGGAAAAAGCATCTGTGCATATATTCATATGTCCGATAAACTTTAGTACTGTCTATTTTGAAATTAAGGCCTAATCATAATCGCAAAACTTAGACCCTATACAATTAAACTTTGTCACAGTATACATAAATATTAATTGAGTCTTGTGCTGTCCAGGAAAGTAATCTACCAAATCAAAGTTTTAAAACGGAGGACAGTTGATTAGGCGGAACATAGTAAAAGAAAATCAATCAGAACTGTAATGGCCACAATTCCGGCGCGTTACAGGTTAACGGAGATGCATAATAAATGAAATTGAGTAGCGATTTAAAAATGTGTGGAATCAAAAAGTGGTAAGAAAAAGAAATCACAGCTTCCAGCTTTTTAAAAAATGTTTTACAAAGTAGTAGTAATGGTATGATAAGGGGAAAATATCATAAAAGGAAGTACTGTCATATATTATACAAGAACGCGGATATTATAAACAAGAAATAGAAAACGGTTAGAGACTTTCGAAATGTGGGCATAAAGAAGAATGGAGAACATCAGCTGGGTCGAACGGAATACATTAGTAAATGCTAGATCTAAAAGAGAGATAAAAGAACAAGATAGGTCTAAGCATGAATAATAAATTCTATAAGGGACGTGATGAATATACAGTGGAATGAAGACGAAGGAGGGGAATAAGAAACTATATATTTTTCAGTTTTACGTCCCATCCCTAGTAGCAGAGGCAGCTTGCAAACCGCTTGCTGTAAGCTTGAATTGAAAGTCGGCCAAGCTTGCATCCAGCTTGATTGGAAAACGTACAAGCATGCCGCAAGCTGGATTCCTGTAACGAAGTTCATGGGGCAACCCTTCCATTTATTGTTTCATTCAAGCTTGACGCAAACGTTTTATAAGTTAAGTAAAGTCAATAGCTAATCAACGGCCAGTGATGCTATGACGCTCTGCGAAGGATCTAAAGCATCGCTTGCAAGTACAACAAAAGGCAGATTGTATGAAAGCGTGCGTTTCAAGTGCAAGCGTGGAAAGCCAAAAGCCAAGCATGCGCCAACTGGCCGAAAGCTTTCTTGCTACTAGGGATGTATATGCCCTTAAGACTAAAGGAGGATGGTTAATGAAAGTGGATTATTATGGAAGAATTGGTGGAATGAAAAAGTGGGAGGAAGCGGAAGAACCCGAAGGAAACCCATGAGCACGATGATGTCCACAGTAAACTTACATGGTCTGATGTAGAGACATGGACCCCTTCCATCAGAGATGACCGCTCTACGCTGAGCCTCCATGCTTCTTGAAAGAGACCACAGTTGGACATTATTGAAGGAAATAGTTTCTGCATTGATTCAGAAAGGTTAGCTAAACACGGTGATGCAAGGAGACTTCCTAACTAGCGGTAAGTGATCTGCCAATAATTATGACGGTGATAAATCCTAACTTTATGCTATGAAGAAGAGAAAAAAGTTTTATTTTTACATGTTCATCATTAGTGTTACAACACTTTTTTTCACATTTCATAAAATAGACTTCCATGTGTGATTTATCAGCCAAACATGCGTTACGTTTTAGGTAGAAAATTGTTTAATAAATATAGAAAGTTACTAGTAGTGTAATTATTATACGAAACCAGGAAATGTGTTATTTGTAATCCCATCCTATAGACATCATTCTCTTAAGCTTAACAAACTAGTTTCCAATTCACCCCTTGCTAATTTCTAACTACGAATGCTTTATAAAAAGAAAGAAACAAAAATCGCTCTTTTATTTAGTGTGAAAACAAGAACAAATTTTGTATCAGTCACCAGTGAAATATAGAGTTGAAGGGCTGTTGACCGTACAGAAATTACAGCTGCAAGTTTCGTTTTCCCTAGTCGTAGAAGGGGCAAGGGGGGTTTACTGTGATGGGAGAAATTATGGAGCAGAGAAGAGACTCGGTGAACTGAAAAGAGCAGTCCTGGGGTAAAAGGGAAAATTTGGGGGAAGGGGGATGAAGGTGAGAGACGAGCAAGAATGTTTAACTGAGTATTGTTTCCCAATTGTATTTTCACAGAACTGTGTGTGCACCATTTTCCCCCAAGCGACTGTATGAGAATAATTTATGGCAATCATTTGATTAATTGCATTCGCTATCGAATTTATTATCTCAATGGCCTCACTACACACTGCTGTTTGCGTTTCTATTGTATGTGTTTGCGCGTATGAGAGAGAGACGAGAAAAAAAAATAGAAAATATAACAGATAGTAGTCGTTCAAAGATAGTAGCTAGCAGTTCTACATTTTCAGTAGGAATGCATCATTATTTCTATATATGTGTGTATAATATAAGCATTTATTAAAATAAGTTTTGGTGAGCATTGTAAGTCGATACACATCTTATAGTCAAACATGAAACTACTACGCAGCAGTTAAAAAAAAAAAAAAAAAAAGCTATTATTACAGTGATATCCTTCTAACAAGTGAATCTAACAACTTGTCGGGTATTAATTAAAATATATGAAAGCAAATTTAAAAAATAACAGAACAACCGGAAACTAATGTTTGCAATAAATGTTTCGTGCTTTTCGAATAGCCAAGGATTTACCATGGCTAGGGCAATTATATAGATATAGTCGTCGCTATATTAACATCATCTTTTCAGTGCGAAAACATATTACATTCAACAATACACATTTTTTTAAAAAAAAATAATCTCTTATAGTATTCTATGTTACCTTTCGAATTTTTTATTATTCTTTATTAGACTTGATATTTTGTTTCAGTTTGTTAATCAAATTGTTCTTGTTCTTCTTAGGTTACATTGTTCTTCTGTAATATTTCTAGCAGTTTGTTCATTGGATTTCCATTCTACAAATGTCTACTTTCTCCGTTCTTCTTCAGACGTATTTCGAGTCTCACTTGTCAGTTCGTTTCTCATAATTTGTGCATAATTATCCATATTTGCATCCCGTAGAACACGGAACTTCACACGAAATTAGTGTTTTCTTTACTCTTTATTCAAAGATCCAGAAAATATGTTTTTTTTATATTCAATTCTTTCTTTTACCATTCCTGTCCTTAGTTTTATTTCACGTTTGAACTTCAGATATTTACTAAGAAAGGAAGAATGTAGGTGATAATAGTAATAATACTTATTACTATTATTAATATTAATTTATTATTATTATTATTATTATTATTATTATTATTATTATTATTATTATTATTATTATTATTATTATTATTATTATTATGGTTATTAGGGTAGGTTGGTCGTACATTATAGTTTCATTATGGCCAATGACTAATAGGACAAATATACAGCAGCATCAGATTTTGCTTGGATTCTCCACTGAGATACGAGTTTCATGGTTTTCTTTTAGTATGCATGTATATAGGCCTACAATTGATTATGAAATATGTATTTCACGATCTCATGGGGACAATTGGAAACCATGCTCTTCCCAAATAAAGTTTCTGGTGGTACTTTATTAATGCAACCAGACGAAGACTGAGTCTAGGTCAGGTATAACTTATATGAGTCTTTCAAATACCTTCCGCAGGCGACGGTCGGTCCTCCATTGTGTGGAAAGCTAATTTTTGCTCGCATCTAAAGGAAAAGATTATTAACATCTAGCGATGAACTTATGAAGTTATCTTATGTCATATCCACTCTGACATCACACTGCACCATACTATCTCCTCACTTCTTCTTTGGTCGATCTCGCGCTCGTTTCCCATTTAATTATTTAGCGTCTACTCGGTGAGCTACGTGACGTGTTGGCGCGCTCGGTGAGCTTCAGAATTTTTTCTTCATAGCCTACATGCTCAAATCATCGAAGCCTACCGGTACCTTCTTGGTGTTTTTCTACTACTGGTCTCACCTTTATTGTTTCTCGTGTCACTTCATCCTTAGTTCTATCCTTTTGCGTCACTCCAGCCACCTCGACTTTCTGTTCCTCTCTTTTCATCAACGTCCAACATTTCGCTCCGCATAAAATGACAGGTCTCACTACTGTTTTGTAAACTTTTCCTGTAAGGCGAATTTGTAGCCTACGGTCACACAATACTGCTACCGCTTCTCTTTATTTTGTCCAACCGCTGTTAATTTTGCTCTTTACATCTTCTATTTCTGCATTTTTCTATAACATTTAATGTAATATTGAATTTCAGATTATTACCCCATCGTCTTGTTCCAGTCGTATTTTTGTATTCTCGATTACATTTTTTACTGAATGAGAAATGTAAATATTATCTTGGTTTTATTAATTTTAATTCCTTTGCGCTCTAATGCTCCTCTCCAGGTATCTAATTTCTTTTGCAGTACTGTCTTGGCCTTCCGCACTAGCACGATATCATCCACAAGTAGCATATTTCAAGGTGCTAACTCTTGGATATCGTTTGTAATCTCGTCCATCACAACTGCAAGGGCTAAGACTCGATCACTAAGTCCCACTTTAACTGTGAACTCTTATGTTATTTTGCACACACTCCTCAACTCTTGTCCTATATCAAGAATTACGCAGATGTATATGTTCGGTTCTTCAGGGACTACCAAATAAGATGCCGTGACCCTCTATCATAAGCTTTCTCTAGATCGATAAAAATCACATTCAGATCCTTTTGGTGTTCTCTGTACTTTTCTATAAGCATTCAAAGTCGTTGTTGATTGTTCTGGCATTAAAACAAATTGGTTCTCTGTTATTTCGATCTCCTTCCTCAATCTTACTTCTATTACTCTCTCCCAGAGTTTCATTACATAGCTTATAAGCTTTATCTCCTTGTATTTGCCACATTCTTGCGTATCTCCTTTGATTATAAAAACCGGCACAACGTAGGTGCTTCTTCATTTTTGGAGCATATTTCCTGTTTCCAACATCTTATTAAAAAGTCGAGTAAACCATTGAACTCCTTCTTTACCTAAAATTTCCACAATTTGATTAGAATATTATCCGGCCAAGAAGCTTTACCACCTTTTATCTTTCTCAAGGCATTTTCATCTCTACCACAGTCACAGACAAAACAAGCCCTTGATTCATGAGCAAATTTTCACAAGTTTCCCTCGAGTTTTCTTAATTGTAAAGTTTTTGGATATACTCCTTTCACCGTTTCTTTGTCTTGTCACAACCTTGTTATTTTCATCCTTGATGCAGCACACATGACAAATGTCTTTCCTTTGCCGCCTTTCTCTTACATTCGAAATCTTGTAAATAACCTTTTCTCCCTCTTTTGTTTTCAGTTTAGTGTACAATTCATCATGAGCTTGACTTGTGTTACAGTAACTGCCTATTTGGAGTTCTTCCTCGCTTCATTGTAACCCTTCAGATCTTGTTGATTGACAAATATCTGTCTTTATATATATATATATATATATATATATATATATATATATATATATATATATATATATATATATATATATATATATATATATATATATATATATATAGTTCCCTTTTCTCCTTCATAGCTGATCGAACTTCTTCGTTTCACCATCACATTTCTTTCCTTGTTTCTTCGACAATATTTTTCTTCCAGTTGAATATGTGAGATGAAAATATCCAATACGCAAACGTGTTAGAATCACTTCATCTCGGCGGCTAGTACGGTATTTGCCAATTGCCCAAAAGAGGTTTAACGTATTGCAACTTTTTTTTCATACATCTCGTTCCAATCTGCTTGTCACTGAGAGTATACATCCATTGGAAGAAATCGCTACCAAGGTTAAACCATGGAAGAGAGTGCTTTAGTGCAACTTTAGCCAATGCGACGTTCTTGGTTGCTGTGTCGGCACGCTCGTTTTAGCAGATGACGACAAAGCCTCGTACCCAGCAGACAACGACGACACAGCCCTGTTATTATACCAGAGCGCATATCACAAAAATGTCTTACACTAAAGTGTGTTTACTAAAGTCAATCTGTAGACTTTTAATAACACTTTGTGAGTCAGTGCTGTGTTAGTTCGGCTCTAAATAGTGAACACAGGCGGTTCAGACGAAGGTCAAAGGCCGAATTTCCACACAATCAATGGAGGAAGACACAATCAATGGGAAAGAACCGTCCGTACAAATTACTTGTACATTAAAAGTGGGGGACTCTTCTAGTAACACTCCGAACTCCTGCTGGTAGCTGTGCTGTTTAATATGTGACGCCAATATAATTTACTATTTTAATATTATAACAATATACTAACGAAAACTTAACATTCTTCTTATATTGAAGATTCTTTCATCCTCTCCAAGCAAAACCTGAAATTGCACTGCTGACCTCCACTCTCCTATATTAATAGAAATATGTTTCTTTTAACTCAAATCATAAGAATAGTAAGAAATATATATTTACTAGTAAATGTGAAATGTTAATTAAAGATAATGTGTCTGAGCAGTGTCGTATTTAGGGGGTGGCTATCGGGCTCAAGCCCCCTCCCCGAAATAAATTTGTTATATGCACAACTTCATTAAAATTTCTCGGCACCCAATAGGAAAAATATAAGTGCTTATTTAGGTGTTGTACATAGCTCCACCTGAAACAAAATCCTAAAAAGCCACTGTGTCTGAGAAAGACAATGGTAAAACTATTATTTATTAAACAGTGATTTGCTTTGCTCAGTTTTTAGTTTTAGTTAAAGAAATGTAGAAAAATGCATTAAAACCTAGGTATTTCTATATAATTACTTGGTATCTAAAGCCTTACATGAGAGTTTCATCATGAAGTGACTTGGTATCTTAAATGTCAAGCAGTAACGTAATGATGATACGAAGGCAACATGGTAGAGAATCAGTTATTATAATTTGAGAAGATTGAATGGAACAAATAAGGAAATTATTATGTTTATATCTATATCTATATCTACATCTATATCTATATCTATCTATCTATCTATCTATCTATCTATCTATCTATCTATCTATCTATCTATCTATCTAGATAGATAGATAGATAGATAGATAGATAGATAGATAGATAGATAGATAGATAGATAGATAGATAGATAGATAGATAGATAGATAGATATCTAAATATATCTATGTTTATATCAAGATATGCAATCTTTTGTTCCTAACAGTTATGTTAATGGCCACCTTTTAATCATTGTTTGCTCATTTTTCTTTCGCATTCAGTTTGTTTCTCTTTCGTGCTAATGTGAGTATTCTAGTAGAGAAGCAAGCAAGCAAGAAGCAGGTTACCCCTAAAATGATCCAACATTTTTTTCCCTCTCCCGATTTGATTCATTCTTCCCTTTCCTAATTTTAACTTCTTTTTTTTTTTCAACTTTTATTATTTCGTTCTACAGTCCTGGATTTTATTTTTTCTTCTTTCTTTTTCTCTTTTCGGCAATTCATTAACAACTTAATGTCCTTTTAGCAACACATTTTGCCTTCCAAGTTTTATATCTCTCTCTCTCTCTTTAAATGCATTATTTATGTTATACATTTACATACGTATATCTATTCCATTTTATTTTGAAATGAGTTTACGTTAAGGTGAAACATAGCAATTTCAAATATGTTTTATTTAAAAATAAACTAGTAGTTGTTGCGCCTAAGTCTTCAGCTACCGCATTTAATTAAGCATGTGTAGTTCAAAATCATGCTTAATTAAATGTTTTAATTGTTTACATTTTACGTATTTATTGATTTAAGGTAGCCCACTAGCCACCCTGAACTCCATACCAGCACAAGAATTCCGTTATACAGGCAAGCGATAGCGCTGCTAGTGACATCTGTTTATTATTAAAATTAGCGTAGAACATACACTGAAATATTTGTTGTTTCTTATTAGGATAATAGTATCAATTAAAAATATATATATACATTATAGAGTATGCTTAAAAGTGGAAAATAGCACATTTGGTCAAATAGTTATTTTAATATTGAAGCTAAATTCAGTTTTATTTTTAATTAATATTTTATGTGGTCACCCTTGTCACGGATGACTGCCTCGATTCTATAGAGGAATCGATTACACAAGGATTAGAACGTGAAACATGCAACAGAATTTCAGGCAGTTTCTGTGGCACTTAGGTGGAAAGTCAAGGATCTTTTGACTTCAACCCAAAGGTGTTTAACAATTTGGTGTTAAGGGAATAGGAGAAGACACGACAGTAATTGAAATCCTTGAATTCGAACCTATTCAGAATGTGCTTCGGATCGTTATCTTGCTGGAATATAACGTCTGGAATGTTGAGTTGCCACTCCACGAAGCTCCTCAGAAGTTCGGTCTCTAGGATGTCTACGTATTGTTGTCTATTCATCCTGTCAGTGACTTTTAGGCACCACCTAGACCTAATCTAGTGACAGGTCATGCGCCTCCACAACATCAAGTGCCTGCGCCAAACTAAAAATGTGCTATGAACCTGTGGATCGCGGAGACGCTCTCCGGACTTTCTTGAGTTCATTTGGTCTTAACACACAAAATCACTTTCATCTAATCTGCCACAGTGAAGATTTTGTAGCGCTAGGGAAGTACAGGCGCAGCGTACAATGTCTTGTTCTTAGAAATATATCTTCTCAGGGTTATTTGTACGTGTAATAATTCTTCTTCCTTCGTCCCCTCCGGAATACTTCCCAGAATCCTGTATTAGTCGATATTTCTTTTCATATGTCTTCAAACCTAATCTAAATAGCTAGCCTTATATAACATAAGGTGAATAACTATAATTTTAGAAGAGCTATAGAGAGTTTTCTATAGTCAAATAAACCATCTTTAAATCAATTTAAGTTGTTGACTTGCCGGCTAATATTATCGAGTTATCTCAGGCGTTACGTCAATAATAATTAAACCTGTCTTCTGTGGGTCCGAATCCCGCCCAGGGCATGGATGGCGGACGTATTTTTCTTCTTGTATTTGTTTTCCTTTCATCATTCATTTGGCAAGATCTTCTTTATCTTGGAGATAAAAAACCGAAGGTTGTATACCTAAAAAATTATCTATATTCATGAGTTGTTAACTATTGTAGTAAGTTAAAATTAACGTCGCTTTCAGTTAGAACATCTGTATAGTGAATGACCGCAGATGACACGGAATCGACCCTAAATGCAGTGATCATTTCAGAATATACAGTATTTTGAATCCATAATGAGCACGGTATTCGGTGGTGTCTTCAGGCCACCATCTGCAACCATCAATGCTTCGACTTCCGAGAGATCTCAATCCTGAGGGTTATTTCGTATCAATCTTTGCAAAATTTTGCAGACCGAAACACAACATAAAAGCCTACAACGTAATCGTTGAGCCCTAGTTCAAATAAGTGAGTTGCACACGTATTAAATTAGCACAAAAACTGCAAATGTTGCTTATTCGTATGTATTTATTGTATAGTTAAATCTAGGCTGCTTACAGCCATCTTACCACCATATGTTATCGTTGCTATAGTTACACAATCAACATTCTATAATACAAAACATTTATATAATAATAACTTCTTAAAAATATATATAACTTCTTCTTCTAACCTATATAAAATAATTAAATAGTTGGCTAGTTTATAACACCTTTGATTAAAATATCTAAATGGTGCAGGTAAAGAATAATACATGCATGCCGAATAATACATGCTGTCGTTCTATCTTTAATGGCTCCCGACAGGACTTCTTGAAGTGATTTAGCACTTCTAGAAAGAATTCTGGACCGTATGACAACTTTACAAAGATAAGTATACATTAATTATTGGATAGCTCTCGTATATACAAAATTCACAATACATATAAATACATATCTTTATATTCCTTTTTATTTATTCTTTATATCAATTATATTCTTTTATAATTAATTATACTTCAAATTCTTTATAACATCGTAGAGGAGAGTCTATTCCAAAAATTATGAACAATTAAAAGTTTGTTTTTGGTCCAAGTATAGTTTTTTTTTTTTTTTTAAAGTAACACGGTCGAGGCTCTTTGAATATTTAAACTCATTATAAATAAGGATGTTACAAAATATATTTCCTGCATTTGATAATTAGGTGTGTCATATATTCATTACATAGGTAAAATATGACATAAATAATATAGAATTCAGAAGAAGAAAAATAAGATGAAATTATGATAGGAAAAATCAACACAATTGATGTTAATTAAATTATAAGATAACGTGATTTAACATTGAATCACAACGGATTGAGTATTGGTTAACACACAAATATTAAATTAACATAAAAGAATAGCATAAACATTAACAAAATTCTAAGTACAATCTAATAAAGTACATTGTATTCCGCACTCTTGAGTATGTTCCGATCGATCACATAAAGATCCTGAATTCGAGTTTCTGTTACTGCAAACCTGGGTCAATCCATTTCAAATCACCCAAAAAAAATAAAAATTGTTGCTTAACATTACTGATTTGCCCGATTTTTTTTATATGAGTTCTCTATGGGTAGACAATAAAAGAAAACCATTTGAAAAAATTTTACAAGTCATAGTTTTATTTCGGCAGCTATTTTCAAAATGGCGATTGGTTGAAATTTAGTAAAAAACAAGGTTTGCGGAAAGTTAAATTGCCAAGCTATTTTTCAAGATATCAGAATAATTAAAACACCAATGTGTTCAGCATGAAATGAACTTCAAGTTAAGGTGAAATTAATGGTAATTTTGTGCAAGAAAGTCAGTCAAACTTGTTATGCAAAAACTGTGAAGACAATCATCAATCGGCACTCTTGAAGACCTTAAGGATTCATGAAGGAAAAGAGACTCACCACTAATACTTTATTTCTGTGTTGAATACTTATATAACTACCTCCCAAAGAGGATTGAGCTCTGAGAATGCTGTCCGTTTTTTTCTAGAGCTTTTCAAAAATGGCCGGAAGCCCTTAAATATCAATTTTCTAGGGCCTGTAACTAAAAAGGGACTGAATGAAAACAAGTGAAAATTTGACAGAATGTTCTTTGTACAAATAGTAATATCTCACAAAAAAAGTATGACTGAGACTCAACTACATTTAGAGATATACACCATTGAATTTCAGTTAAAAACGCCACCCTCTTTCTCGCTCGTGCAGCGCTAAGTTAGCAAACAAGGACTTTATTAAATCATTACATTAACAAATAGCTTATATTTGAAATTTAAAACACGATACTCATTCATAAGGCCTAATTTTAACCAGAAAAATAATGGTACATTTCCAAATAAAAATAGCAGTAAGTTAAAACGCTTATGTTAAAGAAAAGGTATTTTATTACATCTGTTGTATATATATGCATTGATATAAAATGTACGCGTACTGTAAAAATATATATGCATTTAGTTTTATATTTATAAAATATTTAATTAATGTTATTAAATACATTACAGATGAAATAGAAGAGGAGTAGACTGTAGTCACAACTCTGCAATTGTCTATACAGCCTGCATGTTCTTACATGTCTCTGCAAGTAGAGACATGAACTCCACCCCACCCCCGCCTCACATTCATTGCTTGGACACAGGTGAAGTTCAGTTGGTGATAGTTCTTTGACAAGTGATCATGTACTGTTAACGTGTTTTAAACTTGGATTGCTATTGCTATGAAGTGAAGTACCTTAATGAAAATTAAATATGAGTTGTTTTGTGGGTGAACTAATAAGTGAACAGTGCCATAAACAGCATTACAAGAAAGAAGTGCCTCAAGAATTAATTCGGGTGAGTGACTTGCCAGCTGAAGAACAATATTTGTTAAAATTAAGACTTTCCAATGAAATTACTAATATTTGCCATTACCACAAAGATAAATATTTAGACAAATACAACCACATTTTTGGGAAAAAATGTTGTGATCCATTTGGTTGCCACAAAAAACCAGTTAAAAATGGTTTGCGTAAAATACGTATGGATCACCTTTCCAAGAGTAAAAATGTAGATATCAACTTAATTCCTGGACAAGCTCTATGTCCAACCTGTGCAACAAAAATATTTGTTGAGAAACCAATTGAAGAGGAGGGGGATAGTGTTGAAAATGACCATGATTTTCGTCCTAAGCCTTTTGAATTAGTTGATGGTAGCCCTTTGCATAAAGTAGAATCCATTTGTGAAAGTTTGGAATTGTCTCCTTTGTGCAAAATAAGTAAGCTTAACACAGAACAGCGACTATCAGCTTTACAAAGAAAAACAGACAAAATTACAAGTGCTGTTAAGCGAAAACTGGAAGATTCTTTCCATTGTGATTTAGGCG